>NC_090448.1:278547665-278865879 GCF_031143425.1 Pleurodeles waltl | reverse complement strand
ACTGACATGTATGTGACTCAGCCATTTTGGATTGGACTTGTTGACATAATTTCTTGTCCTGTCTTTTGCATTCATGTAGGTCAACACCCATCAGAAGAAAGGGATTTGGAGAGCCATTGCAAAGAAGGTGCAGACCCTGGGGGGCCACAGCTGGCTGAACGTCCACTGTCGCAAGAGGTGAGAGGACCTGAGACGCTAGGGCCTGAAGATCGCAGAGGCCCAGCTGGGGCTGTCCTACCAACGTGACCAGGATACCCGTCAGACCATGACACCCCTTAATGGCCCAAATTCTGGTGGTGGCCTACCCGAAGTTGGATGGGTATTTGAGGGCAGCACAGCAGCCACAGGGGGGTGAGCACACGGCAAATTCCTGCCTGTCACATTGCCAGGTGATTGAATGAGGTATTGAATGCTCCCCTTGACAATGAAGGATGATCCATGTCTCACATAGTAGATGGGAGATTCTTTGTGTTGACATGTCATGTATACCAAACTGGTATCCTTTACCTTTTGGACCTGAAACCCAGGACAAAACTGGGGAATCCTCAGACCATTTTCTCAGCAGGGAGCACAAAAGGCTGTGTACAGTGATCATTCATGTACTGATTGTTGTTCTAGTGGGTCTAATTTCTATCCAACAGATCACTCTATCTATATGTTACAAGCCAAAGGTAAGTAGGTTGTGGATTACTGTACTCTCCCATGTGTCTGGGCCTATGTGTATGTAGACATCTCCCACCCAGGAGCTAGTTATCTTCTATGTATGATGGGTGCTGGTGCCTTACTGCAGTCTGTGGTGTGTAGGTGTCCATCATCTGACAAGGTTTACATAGCTACTTGTTTGCAGCTGTAGCAAACTACTTTCCCTTGGTAAGTGGGGAATGTCTATTGACATGAATGATGTGTCATCACTGTTGCCAACATTCCTTGTGCCTACATGTCAGCATATGCCCCTTTCTCTTTAGGAAACATTTCTTTGCTGCATTTTCATGCATATTCCAACTATGTCGATGGGATGATGTCTGTAGTCCCTCACATATATGCACATGGGAAACTGAGTATGGAACCACTTTATGTTTATCTATGGCCTTGATGTAGAATCATGTGTAAAAGTGTAATGCATATGTGTAATAATTGAGGATTGTGTCCTGACTGTTGACATGCATCATGGAGTGAGTTGCAGTGATGTTTACATCACATGTGATTGGGTACAGGCATTCATCCACAGACAGTCACCAGGATTGGGATATCCAAGATGTGGTTAGTGATGGTGTTCATTGGGCAACAGGTTGAGGGTCTTCTAATGTTCTGTGAAAGTTCGGTGTCTAACCAACATGCAAAGGACAGATGTCTACCACTGAAACCCTTAGTTAATGTCATTGTAATGGGTTTAAGACATTAGTGATGGCTATCCTGGGTTTTGCAAAATCATTCTTTTGTTTATCCTGGGGACATCTTTCTCTGACAAATTCAACCTGACATCAACAGTGTTCCTTCAATGCCACATGTGAGGCCTATCCGAGCTACACTGATACTTCCTTCTTGAATCTATTGTGACAGATGTAATTTGTTGAAGTGTACATTGTTGAAATGTTTCCTGTGGGACATGGTTATTTCCATGTCACATACTCTGGATATAGAACTTTTAGGATCCAGATAGCAGGATTTCAGGGACTCATTTTTAAATGTAGTTTCATTAGGTATGTGCCTAATAGATGTTGGCATGTCTTTGTGCGGGATATGTGGGAATGGAATTTACAATGGGATAATGTTATGTGTCATTAGTTGACTGAAGTCTACTGCATGTGGGACAACTTTGTGTATGAAAGGACTCCTAATTGTTGTATGGTTAGTGTGGATCCAAGACATCCCAAATGCAATTGTAGTTGTCTGACGTCCTGATTTTATTGTGGGCCACTGTAATAAATCCATATGGCATGCATGCATATGTCATGGCACATGTATGCACTACTTAGATGAGTAGTTTTGCTGGGGCCTACTAGAATTGATGGTATTGTTAATCAATCTGAGTTGAGGTTCAGGTGTTATCATGGACCTGTGATGACCATATTCCTCTTTGACCTTGCAGCATCAGCACAGGTAAGTGGAGGAGATGGAGCTGAGCCAAGTAGGGACGCATCTGGCCATGGAACCTCGAGTTAAAAGACTACCGAGACGAAGGGACTCAATGGCCTAAAGGGCGAGGGAAGTGCCACGGTGGAGACCTGATCTACATCATCATCATCCTTGGATTCCTCCTCTAGGGTCCACTCCTTAGTGGTGGCGGACCCATAAGGGCATCCCCTAGGACCATGTTTGTCCACCACCCCCCATTCTATCACCGTACTCCATGTTGCTCCCCACCCAGTTGGCTATGCCCACTCACCCAAGAGGGTGGGTGTCTCCTTTGTCTCAGGCACCTCCGTCCGAGCCCCTGTTACCTGTGCTGCCCTTAGTGAGGAGGCTATTGACCTCCTGAAAAGTATCTCTGTGGGTCAGTCAGCTATTGCGAATGCCAACTAGGGACTGGTGACCCAACTGCAACAAATCAACTCATTCCTCAAAGCCATTCATGGTGCAATAGCTGGCCTACAGAGATCTTTTCAGGCTCTAGCCTCCACAGTGACAGCACCCAGCTTCTGTCCCCCCTCCACCTCTCTCTTCCCAGTCCAAATCCCCTCTTCCCCTACCTACCCAAAGCACACAAACAGATCTGTGGACATCCACCACAACAGACAAATGGAGCGCACATAAACACAAGAACCACAAGACACACCAGCACACACCCACCTACAGACATGAAACAGTCACAACATCCCCTGATCACCCCACCACCCACAGCATCACACACATGACATCAAGCATACCTACTGACACCACCACAACAGTCACTGACAGCCACCAGCCCCATCCTACCTGCAGACACCACCCAAGCAGACCTGCAGATATCCACCACAACCACCACACCCGCAGACACCACATCTACAGAAACATATACATCCACCACATCCACCATACCTGCTGTCACTACCCCAACAGATATGCACCCACCCACCACGGCATCCCCCAGCACCTCCACCCCCTTAAGCCCAAGACACCTAAACACCTCACTCACCCACCCAACAGACAACCACCACACACAAGCATACCTTGCATAAGCACACACCCACAACATCCACACCTAGACATCACACATCCACTCCCTCACCTTCCAAATCCAGACCCCCTTCTGATGATCATTCCTGTGTGTCCAAAAAACTGTTGCTCTATGAGTTTGTCCTTACCCTTGTTCTCCGCCCCCCAACCATACCCAGAAGGATCTCACCTAGCTACCAATCCATCCCTTCCACCTCCAAGGCCTCCCACTTCCTCCTGCAAGCACCCATACCCACCTGCCAAGAAGAAGCCAGCCCCTCCGAAGAAGTATCCCACCCCTCCCAAGAAGACCTCCCCTCCAAAGCCCAACCCCTCCTCCCAAATCCGATCCCCCACTGCACCCCCACAGATAGTCCCTGAAGTGCCTGCTCATCCCCTTGATGCCCCTTCCTGCAGAGGTTCCATGACAGTTAAGAGTCAAGGTTATGCAAAACACTGTGCTGTATTTAAAAAAAATTGGACCGGCCAGTGACCTTTGGACTTGTCGACCAGGATGATTTTTTAGTACACATTTGTCTTGCAATTCCTTTAACACCATTATGTTGTTCCTGATTAATTTGTGCTGTATGCCTGCAGTTTTGTGTGTTTGGGCCTCATTGCTGCTCCATGTGCTGTTGTTCGCAGCATGTGAGTTTGTGGGCAGTGCTTGTGTCCCCCAAGCCAAGGGTGTTTATTGTGTGTATAGGTGTGTGTGAATGCAATGTTGGTGTCATGGCATTGTTGTATTTGGTATGGTAAGTATTTATTTTTGTGTTGTGCACTGAAGGCATGTATGGTGTTGGACTTGTCCCCTGATATGGCTTCTCTATGTATCTGATGTGTGCCATCTTGAGTATTCTTTGTGCAGACATGGAGTGTGCTCAGTTGTGCTTGCTGTGTTTGAGTTTGCCTGTGCATGTGTCTATTTAGGTGTGTGTCTCATGCAGCTAGTTCCTGTAGGGGTATGTCCCAGGCAGTAGGAGTTGTATGTTCTTTTTTAACTTGTCCTTCCCCATTGTGCATTTGTGCATGACATTTGGGTTTAGTACTGTTTGTCCATGTGACTCATGCAGGGCCATTTTCTTTGCACATGTTGTTTGAGGGGCCCGTTTGAGGTGATGTATGTCCCAGTGGAGTCCCCTTCCCTGGGTGTCCCAGATGCCCTCATTTGTGCAGGTATAGTTGTCATGTTTTCTTTGTCTATTTGTATCTCTATGTTTAGTGCCTACCATTGCGCATCCATTGTGCTGTGATGTGTGTGTCCATTGCAAGGTTGTTTCATTGTGGTGTTGTTTGTGTTCCATGCCACTTAGAGGCATATGTGTGTTGTATGTGTGAACAGTCCCTGGCCAGTGGTGTGACAATTTTGTGTGGCCTTCAATGTCCCCCTGCCTGAGCTGTGTGGAGGTGTATATTTGTATAGTGTTGAGGTGAAGTGTGTGTGTGCTGCCTTAAGGGGGTGTATAGTGACTGTGTGCATGTCCATGTTGATGTATGTTTGCAGCTGTGTGTGGTTTGAGACATGTATCTGCTACCCGTGGCCTGCCCCCCATGTGTAAGCAGGCACAACATGCTGTTTTTAAGGTTAATGATACAGGTAGATGTGTGTACTTATGGTTGTTGGAGTCCACAACAGAGTTGATTTTGTTGTCTTTGGGTGAGCAGGAGCATTGGTATGACATTTGTGAAGGGCTCCATGGCGGCATTGGGCGTGTAGGTCTGCCTGCGGGTGAATGTCTCCCTTTATACTGTCTGTTTCTGCCTTCTGATTCGTGGTGGTTGGACCTCAGTGGTCACAATGGCGGTGTGCAACCTCGTAATGAGTCTGGCAGTAAAACAGGCTCTGCAGGCCTGTTTGTGCTTACTCGTGAACATGGCAGTCTGTGCTACCTGGCAGTGCTGGCGGACTGCTGGCAATCTTCTGTTAGTGTGACAGCTATGCTCGTAATACAGTGGTCCGACTACCAGATTGACTGCGGTCGGACAGCCACCAAACTCGTAATCAGGCCCTAAATGTGCAAGTAACACTTAGAAGCAAGTAGCGACTGTTGGAATACCTGGTTGTGCTTGACCGGGATAAATCAAGAGTTCAGGTCACCCACAATGGAGCAAAGGGCAGCTACTGGAACCATGCAGGGTCCGCTAAGCAACAGTACCTTTATCTTTGTCGCAGCAAAAGATGTGTTGTTGACCACCACGCAATTGGGGTGTTGTGCCAGAATTCTCCATACAACGGAGACCACGTGTTGGGTCTGAGTGCAATGCGCTGGTTACAGGTGTGGCAGTTCTGAATACAATGCATTGGGTTAGTCCACATTAGAGTGGTGGTGTGTCATTCTACTCCACGCAGTGGTGGCGAAGTATTAGTTGTGAAACTGGTTTCGGGGCAATGCAGCGGTTCTGAGTGCGATACGCTGGTCCAGTTCCTGCAGCAGCAGTGATGCGCCGATCGCAATCTCATTGCAGGCAATGCAAAAAGTTCTGATTGGTGCAACGGCAGCGATGCACAGGTTCTGGCAGTTGCAGCACTTTACACTCACTTCCAGGGGCCCTGGACTGGGTTGGCACCTCTTGGAGGAGCAAGACTTACAGCAGGTAAAGTCCAGTTGCTGTTTGTAGATGGAAGGAAAATATTTGATGTCCCGGAGACTTCAGAATAGGAGGCAAACCAGCAAACCCTTGGAGTCACTTCGGTTCTGGAATGAGGTAGCTGTGCAGACAGTGAAAATCGCGACGGGTGCCACTGCACCCGTCGCAACCCTGCAACTCCGCCGGCTCCATTCCGAGCCGGCTTCATTGTTGAAGGGGCTTTCCCGCTGGGCCGGCCGGCGGTCTTCTGTCGGTCGCCCGCCGGCCCAGCGGGAAAGCCGGAATGGCCGCTGCGGTCCTTTGACCGCGGAGCGGTCTTTCGGCGGGAACCGCTTGGCGGGCGGCGACCGCCGACCGCCGCGGTCAGAATGACCGCCTTAATCCTGCAAAAACTCCTTGTGCAGTGAAAATTAGATGGACAGCCTGCCAGAAATGACGCAAGGCCTGCATTGCAGTTAGAAAATCACAGCACGCTGAACTGGAACAACGCAGCCCAGCTCCCAGAGAGTAGATCGACGCAGTGCCAACGTTGCGACCGGAACGCTGAAGAACAGCCCACTGGATCAACACATAGCCGAGCCAGAACAATGCAGCCCGACTTCCTGCTAGAAGAATCGACGCAGCGCCTGCAGTGCGACAGAAATTTCCCTGCATCGCTCACTGGATCGACGCAGCTCCTGTGACTTTTTCCTGCACACCTAGGATTTCTCCGTATCATCCCCGGGGTGTACAAATACCCTGCAATCCAAAGAGGATCCAAGTCAACACAGAGAAAATCAACAGAGTCTTCCCTGCGATTAAACTTATCGACATATCGTCTGTGTGCACCTGAAGAAACCGATGCACATCTCCCGGTTCTCCACGCATCTCCTCCTCTGCAGTTCCTTGAGGAGAATTTGAACACAAACCAGGTCCTTTGTGCTTGCAAGAGACACTTGTTGCTTTTTAAAGACTAAAGACCCTTTTTATCATTTTCTAAAGTGATATCTCAATGTCTACTCATCAAATCTTGATCGTTTTGACCTGCATTTAATCAGAGAAATATTCTCTATTTTTTTAAACACTGTGTGGTGTATTTTTGTGGTGTTATTCTGTGTTATTGCTTTATTTATTGCACAAATACTTTACACATTGCTTTCTAAGTTAAGCCTGACTGCTCAGTGCCAAGCTACCAGAGGGTGGGCACAGGATAATTTGGATTGTGTGTGACTTGCCCTGACTAGAGTGAGGGTCCTTGCTTGGACAGGGGTAACCTGACTGCCAACCAAGGACCCCAATTCTAACATTGGTGATCAGCGATGAGGATAGGACTTTTATTTGTGCAGTGATACAATAGCTACGTCTACACTACTTACCCACAGTTGAACGTCAGCTTGTTTTTTTAACTTTTTCTGCAATTTCATTTCCTGCCTGACATTTTTAACTAAATCCTCATTCAACATGTCTCTGGCTGGGTCTCAGGCAGGAGCTGAAGATTTTGACCTAGCCAAGCTGGAGGCATACACTGTTAACCAGCTGAAGGGGTTCTGCAACTCGATGGGAGTATCTACCCAGGGTGCCTCCAGAAAGGAGGAATACCAAAACGCTCTGAGTGCCTGGGCAGAAGCCCATTCAGATGAGAATGTTGAGGAGGAGGGTCCAGAGGATGGCCCATCAGAGGATTTCTTGCCAGTAGTGGGGGATGTTACCTCTGGAATTGTGCCCCCTAGTAAACAAGGGAGCAGTGTCTCTAGCCGTGGTCTGACCGCAGAGGAAATGAGGGAGGAGAGAGAATTTCAACTACAAATGGCAAAGTTAAACATGAAGGCAGAGGAGAGGAATGCAGAGAGAGAGGCTGAAAGAGCAACCAAACAAGCTGAACCTGATGGAGCCTTGGCTGAAAATAAACTTTTGTTAGCTCATGAACTGAGTCTCAAAGAGCTGGAGAGCAAGGCAAGGCAGTCTGAGTCCAGCAGTGATGGTGGCAGCATTCATGCAGGACCTGCTGGGGAAAGGAAGGTTTGTATACCCAAAAATGTAGTGCCAAGTTATGTGGGGGGAAAGGCATGGGACATTGATAAGTGGTTGGCTGCTTATGAAGTTGCACTAAGGGCTCATGGGGTCTCTGAGGAGCAATGGGGGGTGGCCTTGTGGTGGTATGTACCAGTAGTGGGGAGGGACACACTCCTTGCATTGGATTCTAACTCAGGATCCCTTTGAGTGGGGGGTCTCTGGTACTCAAAAAGTAGCCGTGAGTCCTGCCCTACATGTAGATTGTCTGTTATGCAATGATCTTGAGCACACTGCCTGGAAAGAGGTAGAGCTCAGATCCCACCTGGAGATGTTAGGTTTGCCTGAGAGGGTCTGCATGACCACAGGGTCCATGGCTGCCCGGGAAGGGAGTCAAGGGCGTCTGGAGCCTGGAACAATGGCCCAGACAGCTGCACAGAGGAAGGGCAAGGGGCACAGGAAACCATCCCCAGATATTCCCGCAGTGGGTGATAGGGTCCCAGAAGGGAGGCCCCTCAGCCAACTGGGGAAGATATTACCGCCCTGGGTAACCTGCCTGAGCTTGCTGGCTGGCAAGTGGAAAGTGGACCAACCAGGGAGGAATTTTGCTAAGCGCAGAAGGAGTGCCCCACTCTTGAGGGTCTGATGCAACAGGCCTCAGCCCAAGCAGCAGGTGAAGCCTCTGGCGATCACCACATATATTGGGAGAATGATCACCTCTACAGTGAGCCTAAGGAACCGGCTGCTGGGTCAGCAAGTATGCTGGTGGTCCCCCAGTGTTACCAGGCCTTCCTACAGGGCCTGGCTAACAACATCCCACTGGCAGGGCATTTGGGGCAAGACAAGACCTTTGTCAGGTTTGTCAACCACTTTTATTGGCCTCAAATGCGGGTAGCCTCAGATGCATTCTGTAGGTCCTGCCCAACCTCCCAGGCTACTGGGAAGACAGAGAAAAGGCTCAAGGCCTCCCTGATCCCACTCCCCGTTGTTAGCACCCCTTTGAAAAGGTGGGCATTGATGTCATTGGTCCCTTGAACCCCAAAACCGCCCTAGGCAACAGGTTCCTCCTGGTTTTGGTGGACCATGCCACGCGCTATCCAGAGGCAATCCCTCCAAGGACAGTGACTGCACCAGTGGTGACCAGAACTCTGATGGGGATATTTACCAGTGTGGGATTCCCAAAGGAGGCTGTGTCTGACAGAGGCACAAACTTCATGTCATGTAAACCTACCGGTTTACCACCCCTTACCATCCTCAAACCAATGGGCTTGTTGAGAGATTCAACAAGACCCTATAAAGGCATGAGCACTGGCCTACCTGAGGCCATGAGGCATAAGTGGAACGTCCTCTTGCCATGCCTTCTCTTTGCTTATAGGGAGGTGCCCAGAAAGGGGTGGGGGTTCAGCCCCTTCGAACTTCTCTATGGTTACCCTGTCAGGGGACCCCTAAGCGTAGTAAAGGAGGAATGGGAGAAAGCTCCCAAGAAACCTCCCCAGGATGTGGTCAGTTACATGCTGGCCCTCCACAACCAGACACAGCGTTTCTGGAAACAGGCCAGGAGCAACATTGAAGCCAGTCAAGAGGTGATGAAGGTGTGGTATGACCAGAAGGCCACTTTGGTAGAATTCTCACCTGGAGACAAGGTATGGGTGATAGAGCCAGTAGAGCCTAGAGCTCTCCAGGACCACTGGACTTGCCCATTCGAAGTCAAGGAGCGAACGGGGGAGGCCACTTACCTAGTTGACCTCAAGACCCCTAGAAACCCCCTAACGGTTTTCCACCACAACAGACTGAAGCCTCATTTTGAGAGGTCTGACGTCACTATGCTTCTTGTGACAGATGAGGGCATGGAAGAGGAGAGTGAACCTCTCCCTGACCTCCTCTCTGCCAAGGAAGGTGATGGGTCAGTGGAGGGTGTTAATCCATCTGACTCCCTGACCCTAGATCAGAGGGAAGACTGCTACGAGTTGTTGGAGCAGTTCTCTTCCCTGTTCTTCCTCACTCCTGGGCTCATACACTTGTGTGTCCACGATATTGACACAGGAGAAAGTCCAGCTGTGCAGAACAAAATTTACAGGGAGTCAGACAAAGTGAGGTCCAACATCAAGGATGAAGTTTCCAAGATGCTGGCTCTTGGGATGATAAAGAAGTCCAGTAGTCCCTAGTCTAGCCCATTGGTGCTGTTTCCCAAGGCTGCTGCTCCTGGTGCCAAACCTGAACTTAGGTTCTGCGTGGACTACCGGGGTCTCAACTCTGTCACAAAGACAGATGCTCACCCCATCCCCCAAACTGATGAGGTCGTAGACAGGCTCAGCGCTGCCAAGTTCCTCAGTATCTTTGACCTCAGGTCAGGGTACTGGCAGATAACCTTGACTAAAGGGGCTCAGGAGATATCTGCTTTCTCTACTCCTGTGGGCCATTACCAGTTCAGAGTAATGCCCTTTGGATTGAAAAATGCCCCTGCTACGTTCCAAAGGTTGGTTAACAGGGTCCTAGCTAGAAAGGATGCCTTTTGCACAGCCTACCAAGATGACATTGCCGTCTATAGTCCAGCTGGGAGGAACACCTGCTCCACCTCAAGGAAGTGCTTCAGGCCCTGCAACAGGCAGACCTGACCATCAAGGCCAGTAAGTGCCAGATTGGGCAGGGGTCTGTGGTGTACTTGGGATACCTAGTAGTTGGTGACAAGGTGCAGCCTCTCCATGCCAATATTGAAACTATCAAGGCCTAGCAACCACCTAGAACCCAAACAGAGGTGAGAGCCTTCTTAGGCCTCTCCAGGTATTACCGCAGATTCGTTAAGGGATATGGCACCATAGTAGCCCCCTTAACAGAACTGACATGCAAGAAACAACCTAGGTTGGTAAATTGGACAGAGGCTTGTCAGAAAGCCTTTGACTCCCTGAAGGAAGCCATGTGCACGGCCCCCGTGATCAAGGCACCTGACTACTCCCAGGAATTTATTGTGCAGACGGATGCTTCAGAGCATGGCATAGGGGTGGTTCTAGCACAGCTAAATGAAGAGGGCCTAGACCAACCGGTAGTCTTTATTAGCAGAAGGCTATTACCACAGGAACAGAGGTGGAGTGCTATTGAGAGAGAAGCATTTGCTGTGGTCTGGCACTGAAGGAGCTGAGACCATACCTGTTTGGGACTCACTTCCGGGTTCAGACAGACCATAGGCCCCTCAGATGGCTCATGCAGATGAGGGGCGAGAATTCTAAACTCTTGAGGTAGTCCATTTTCCTACAGGGGATGGACTTTACGGAGGAGCATCGCCCGGGGATTGACCACCCCAACTTTGATGGTCACTCCAGATACTTCCGCCTTAGCGGTGAGAGCTCCCAGGAGGTTGGGTAGCTCTCCCCACTTTCAGCTGGAGGGACACATGTTAGACCTGACAGCCTTAGGGTGGTCACCCAAAACTTTTTTGCCTGCCTCCCTCCACTTTTTGGACACTGTTGTTGCTGGTTTTAGGACTCTGCGCACTTTACCACTGCTAACCAGTGCTAAAGTACATCTACTCTCTCCCTTAAAACACGGTGTCATTGGTTCATACCCAATTGGCTTATTTAATCTACTTGTAAGTTCCCAGTAAAGTGCACTACATGTGCCCAGGGACTGTAGATTAAATGCTGTTAGTGGGCCTGCAGCACTGATTGTGCCACCCACATCAGTAGCCCCTTAACCATGCATCAGGCCTGCCATTGAAAGGCCTATGTGTGCAGTTTCACTCTCAATTCAACTTGGCATTTAAAAGTACTTGCCAAGCCCTAAACACCCCTTTTTCTACATATAAGTCACCCCTAAGGTAGGCCCTAGGTAACCCATAGGGGAAGTGTGCTATGTAGATAAAAGGCAGGACATGTACCTGTGTAGTTTATATGTCCTGGTAGTGTAGAACTCCTACATTCATTTTACACTGCTATGAGGCCTGCTCCTTTCATAGGATAACATTAGGGCTACCCTCATATACTGTGTGCATTTCTCTGCACTTAAATCCTTCTGTGCTTACAAACCACGTCTGGCTAGGTTATTTGACAGCTCCCTTGTGCATTTTACTCAAACAACCCTAAACACAGGATGCTCAGTCCCACCTGCACACATCTGCATACTGAATGGGTCCTCCCGGGCTGGGAGGGTGGAGGGCCTGACACTTACATTTGAAAGGACAGTGGCCTGCCCTCACACACTGGACTGCCAAACCCTGTACTGAGACCCTGGCAGACAGGATGGAACTGAAAGGGGACCTTAAGCACTTCTAAGCCATTCTTTGAAGTCTCCCCCACTTCAAAGGCACAAGGGTATTTAAACAGGGCCTCTGACCCTACCAACTCAGACACTTCCGGACAAGATACCACTGGTGAAGAAACTCTGAACCAGAACCTGCAACCTGCCAAGAGGAACTGCCTGGCTGCCCAAAGGACTCACCTTACTGCTTTTCTGCAAGGGACTTCTGCCCTGCTGTTTCCCTGCTGCATGGCTGCCCTATAGCTCTTCTGAGAAGTGCTCTCCAAGGGCTTGGATAGAGCTTGCCCCCTGTTCCTTGAAGTCTCAGGACCAAAAACACTTCATCCTGCAACAAACTCCTTGTGGGGCGCAAATTCAATGCACAGCCTGCCAGAAACGACACACGGGCTGCATTGCGGTGAGAAAATCACCACACGCCGAACCGGAATAATGCAGCCCGGAGATCAACGCAGCACCAGCGTTGTGACCGGAACTCTGACGCACAGCCCACTGGATCGATGCATAGCCGAGCCAGAACATCGCAGCCTGACTTCCTGCAAGAATAATCGACACAGCACCTGCTGTGCAACAGAAATTTCCCTGCCCCGCCCACCGGATCGACGCAGCTCCTGTGTTCGTCCTGCAAGCCCAGGTTTTCTCCGCATCATCCTGGGGGCATCTGAATACCCAACAATCCGAAGAGGATCCATGTCAACGTGTCAGAAATCAATGCAAAGCCTTCCCTGCATGGAAAGTTATCGACGCATCGTCTGTGTCTGTGTGTGCCCGGAGAAACCAACGCCCACCTCCCTGTTTTCCGGGCATCTCCTCCTCTGCGGTCCCTTGCAGAGAATTTGAACGCAAACCAGGTACTTCGTGCTTGCAAGAGACACTTGTTGCTTTTTAAAGACTAAAGACTGTTTTTATCATTTTCTAAAGTGATATCTCAATATGTACTTATCAAATCTTGATTGTTTTGACCTGCATTTAATCAGATAAATATTCTATATTTTTCTAAACACTGTGTGGTGTATTTTTGTGGTGTTATGCTGTGTTATTGCATGATGTATTGCACAAATACATTACCCATTGCCTTCTAAGATAAGCCTGACTGCTCAGTGCCAAGCCACCAGAGGGTGGGCACAGGATAATTTGGATTGTGGGTGACTTGCCCTGACTAGATCGAAGGGGTTACCAACCAAATACCCCATTTCTAACAGTATACAAATGAGAGCTCAATATTTACATGGTTGAGCATAAGTTTAGAAGAATGGTATAACTCCAAGGGTCAGACAAGAATCAAGAGTTTAGTAAAGCATGAAGTTTGATACAGGAAAGTTTGATACATTTTCTGGCACCTCTCCAGGAAACAAACCAAGCTTTAGATTCTTTACACCCTCTGGGAGCATACACTCAGGCCCTCATTATGACTTTGGCGGCCAGTGGACCGCTGCAGTGAAAGTGGCAGTCAGACCTTCCAGGAACGCATTGGTCTGCTGCATCTGGGATGACAGTACCTGGATGGCATTCATGATGGTTGTTTGCCCCACAGAGATGGACCTCAGGAGGTCAATAGCCTCTTCATTGAGGGCAGTAGGGCTGATTGAGGCGACGGCAAACATGCGTGTGGCAAAGGAGACGTCTACCCTCCTGGGTAAGAGGGCACGGGCAACTGGGTGGGGAGCAACTGGGAGGGCGGTGCTGGTAAGGGGGTGATGGACAAGGATGATGCTGGGATGGTCCTAGATGGCTCCACCACCACCAGGGAGCGTCCATCAGAGAAGGAATCTGAAGATGTAGTGATCGATCCTGTCTCCCCATGGCTCTCCCCTCACCCTCTGTCCCACTGGTCCACTTGGCTCCGCTGGAATCAGCCTCCTGGGTCCCGTGGGCTGCAGCATCCCCAATCGCCGGTACCCCATCTCCTTTACCAGATGATGCTGATGCACACAAAGATAGAGGAAGAAAGGAAGGGAGGGTGGTTGGGAGAGAGAGAGAGAAACAGGGTGCAATCGGTCAATGTCAGCACAACAGTTACACAGAGTAACTACAAGATCTTCTGATGCCATGCCACGCCAATCCCTCACCTACACATGCCACAACAATGGAACACCATGGGGGAACAACGCAATGCACATGTACACTGCTGACGCTGATACAGATGCAATTATGTACATGATGAGAGGCCTACCCGCCACACCTGCCCAGGACCCGCACTCTTCATATGCCCGTAGCACAATGACATCTTGGCCCACCCTACCTCACTACACATACAGTACCTAGAAGCAGATTGAAGACTCAACAGACATCCCTGGCACAGTGGTTGGCATCAGCTAATTACAATGGCTTGACACCACAGATGCTATGATCCTAGTGGCATTGCTACCTAGCACATTCAGGTAGTAGGTGACAACACAGCTACCAAATTGGAGCTCACTGCGCATCCATTCACAGACTGCATGGCCACACATCCATGAAGCGTATCCTGCCCAGCTGGTCAATACCCATAGTAGAAATTAATCCACCTAGTACCCACGCCACAGCTTCACAATAGTGCACACCAGAGCTACAATGGTAACATACATCGTAAGTCATAGTGTGTACTCACCCCCTCGTGGCTTCTGTGCTGTCCTTAAGCACCCATCCACCTCAGGATAGGCCACTGCCAAAATGCGGGCCATTAGAGGGGTCAGGGTCCATCAGGCACCGCTCCCACGTTGGGAGGACATCCCCAGCTGGGCCTCCGCAGTCTTCCGGGCCCAGCATCTCAGGTCGTCCCACCTCTTTCTGCAGTGGGTGCTCCGCCAGGCATTGACCCCCAGGGTCCACACTTGCTTGACGATGGCACGCCATATCCCCTTCTTCTAATGGGCGCTGACCTGCATGGGTGACACAGACAGAAGGACACATTAATGTAGAGTGGCATCACAGGGACAACACTGGACAGCACACATCTCACGACCACAACCACATGTCACCAATCCGCGTAGGCTCAGACTCCTCACCCATGTCCATTCTCCGGTCACACTGACACATCCCGAAGCCCCCATTCCCAATCGCACCACTCAAGACAAGACAGTCACATAGGCCTCACCCGCTACTCTTCCTCCTGGGTGAAGGCTGGGGCCCTGTCTTCTGCAGGATATCACAACTTTGCGACCTGAATCAGAACACAACACCACATGCAGTGGAGGTCTTCTGTGCACACCAGTGAGGAGTCAAGTGAGCATTGACACATTAAATGGCGGTCACAGCTGCGGCAGACATCACTGTCAATGCCGGCGGTGATCTGATCACCATTGGCTGCTGTCTGCCATAGGCAACCATGTTAACCAATGAGGAGTTACACTATGGTTTAGACCGTGTACCGCAATTACTTGTCACAGTCCATGTTCAGCAACGTCCTGAAGGACATCCTATGTGCCCTGCTACAACATATGGCCAGATACCTCAGGTTCCCACATCATGCTGATTAGCTCTCTGTGAAGGCTACCTTCAACAATCTGGCACATGTCCCTCATGTAATAGGGACCATAGATGGCACCCACATTGTCCTGGTGCCACCCAGGAGGACTGAACAAGTGTACAGGGACTGTAAAAGCTTCTATTCCACAAATGTGCAAGTGGTGTGTTTGGCTGACCGATACATCCGAGAGTGACGGCCAGGTTCCCTGGTTCTGTGCATGAGTCCTACATTCTGCAGAACAGCACCATCCCACATATGATGGCACCACTAAGGAGGGACCGGGATTGTGAATCGGTATGTATCCCCACACATGTGTGCCCCTCTACAATGAACACTCTTCACAACCTGCACTACACTCTCCTGGTCCTGACATGGCTGTTACCTCTGTGCACACAGGTGACTCTGGCTATCCCAACCTTACCTGGTTACTGACACCCGTGAGGCATCTGACTACAGCTGCAGAAAACAGGTTCAATGAGGCCCACGGTAGTACAAGATGAGTGACTGAGCCGACCATTGGCCTGCTCAAGGCCAAATTCCAGTGTCTGCACATCTCTGGAGGTGCCCTACTCTACACACCACAGAAAGTGTGCCAGATCATTGTTGCTTGCTGCATGCTACACATTCTGGCCCTGAGACATCACATCCCATTGCTGGATGCAGAGGAGGTGGCAGCTGTAGCAGGGGCTGATGAAGGGGGCATGGGGAGTGAAGATGAGGAAGCAGCTGACTCTAAAGCAGAGCTGATACAGCAATACTTCCACTGAGATACATGTATGTGTCATATGTATGGGATATGTCCAATTCCACTGTCTACCTTGTGCCATGTTACCACCTGCTGTCTGTGTTAACTAGAGATTTTGGAGATCTGACTCTAGGGGGTTTGGGCGGGTTACATGTGGGTATGAACTTGGTGGTTCATGTGCACAGGTCAGTGCTATTCTTATCCTGCTGTTGTGTTGCTGCACTTGTGACATCTATGTGCAGGACCATAGTTTCCTGAACTGGCAGATTCAGTGCAATCTGTGTGCTATGTAATTTTGCATCCTGTACTGGGATTCGACATTGGGAGTTGGTGCAACATTACTGTTCATAGCAGTGTGAACTCCGTAACGTGTGAATTTGTTTGCTGTGAGGGTGGGACCGTGTGGTAGGTATGTCTTGTGAATGTTGGTTTGTAATGGCCACATGTTTGTGGACTTGACTTTCCACTTCTACCTTGGCTTCCTGTACACACAGTGCATGTTTGTTGATTTGGCATATGTGACGCCTATAGTGATTGATTCTCGTGTCTTGCTCTACTTTTAGGACACTGTTGGGGTGCACTCTGGGGCCTGCCTCACCTATTGCCTCTCTTAAACCATCTCTCCATCCACTGCCTGCTCCACTGTGATCCTTGCGACATATCGCTGCCCCTCTGTCACCCTCACATACATTGCCAGGACCATGGGTTAACTGCTGCACACGTAATGGCTGTATCTTTTGTTCTCATGACAATAAA
The DNA here is from genome assembly GCF_031143425.1 of Pleurodeles waltl. NCBI lineage: Eukaryota > Metazoa > Chordata > Amphibia > Caudata > Salamandridae > Pleurodeles > Pleurodeles waltl. The sequence goes on along the minus strand of NC_090448.1, from coordinate 278,848,969 downwards.
GACATAGGCAGTAATGTGGACAATGGTGTTTATTTTGGATGTACAAGTGCAAGGGTTGATGAGTGGGGTCATGGTGGGTGGGCTCAACAAAGTACTTAGATCAGCTGTGGGTAGTCGAGGTCCAGTATGGTGGCCATGGGAGTACAAAAACATGACAGGGGACAGTCAACAGGGTGCCTCAGAGACACATAAGGGAGAATGTTCAGGTGAGGATCACTTCCTGGCGGTGGTCTTGGTCTTGGCATCAGTTCCGGCAAGATGTCTGGTTGTACGTCCTTGCTTGCGTGGGGGCTCGTCGGCTACCGGGGTAGGGGTGCTGGTGTCTTGTGGGTCCTGTGGCAGGGCCTCCATTCCACTAGCTACCAATGACGTGGAGGGCTCAGAAGTGATGTGGGTCATGTAAGGGGCCTGCTGGTGGGGGATGGACTCCCGCAGGATGGTGGTGAGTTCCTTCAGCACCCCTGCCATGGAGGCCATGGTGGTATTGTGGGTCTGCCAATGCTGCATAGCTTTCTGATGGTATTCACTCTGCAGCCTCTGGCTCTCCTTCACAGTGGCAATGATCTGGCCCATGGTGTCCTGGGTTTGGTGGTATGCACCCAGGATTTGGGTGAGGGCCTCCTGGGCAGTCACTTGTTGTGGCTGCCATATTCTTTGGGCCACTGATCCCCTCCCACTGCCACTAGCCCCCTGTTGCCGTTCCCCGGCACAGTGTGCCCACTCCCAGTAGCACCTGGCCTTTCATTGTCTGGGGTGTGTGCCCTTGACTCTAGCCCCTGGACTGTGGGGAACACTTCTGTTTGAGATGTCCCTGTGGCACAGGTTTGGGGTAGAGGGGCTGGCTGAGGTATTGCAGCCACATAGGATGGAGAGTCTGGTGTGTCCAGGGTGGGGCTGCTGGGAGTAGACTGTCCAGTCACCCCAGGTGGCCCAGGCAACACGTCCCTATCCTGACATCCACTGGGGTCTTCATCACGGGGGTGACTGTCAGAGCCTGGCATCCTCTGCGGGTAGGCAGGGTTACCTGTGGATGGAAAAAGGGAGAGTGTGTAGGTGGATGTGTAGTTGCCATTTACATTCTGCGGTGAATGCAGTGGCTTAATTTACTTCCCAGCGATGGCAGTGATGGCTGCAGCACTGCAGACATTGATTTGGTAAAGGGTACTCTGCTGTGGTTTCCATGTGTCCTGGTGGGTTGTGGGTAGTGGTTGGAATTGCTGACATTGCCATGTGTTGGGAGACAATCAGAGCAAAGAGTAGGTGTGGGCTGTGATAGGGTTGATTATGCAGGTGACCCACTGTGAAGTGGTACAGTGAATTTTAGCTGTGTGGGGTGTGATGCATTGTGGGAGTTGTGGTTCTTCACATTGTGTTCGTTATTCATACATTGGGGGAGTGTGTGGGTATGTTGGAAGAGGGGTGGTGTGGCATGCAGGGGAGGGGTGAGGGATGATTGTGGGTGGCAGTAGCGTTGGATGGGGTGGATAGGCAATTGGTGGGTGGTGGGTAGGCATGCTGGTTAGGAGTGGTTGTTGTCTGAGGGGTACTGTTGCCTTACCAGTGTCAAGCCCTCTGTCAATTCCAGTAAGTCCCTCCGGATGCATGATATCCAAGACCTTCTCCTCCCAGGATGTTAAGTTAAGTGGTAGAGGTGGGGGCCCACTGCCAGACTTGCTCAGGGCAATCCTGTGCCTGGCAGCCATAGAAGGGACTTTTCCCCTGAGGTCATTCCACCTCTTCCTAATATCCTCCCTTGTGTGTGGATAAGCGCCAACTGAATTGACCCTGTCGACGATCCTCTGCCATAACTCCGTTTTCCTGACCAGTGATGTTTGCTGGACCTGGACTCCCATCAGTTGTGGCTCAGCTCTGATGATCTCGTCCACCATGACCCACAACTCATTGTGAACTGTGGATGCTTCTGGCGTGACATGTTGGGGGGGTTTGTTGTGCAGGTAGGGTGCAGTGCTGTAGGGGTGTTTGGTTGTGGGTGCTGGTGCATTGTGGTGGTGGTGCATGCAAAGTGTGCAATGTCCGGGTGTATATGGGGTGTCCTTCGTGGCTAGTGTCTTTCTGGCTGGTAGTTGTAATCGCACAGATTGTTGGTGTGGGGGGGTGTTATATGGTGCCGTGAGCAGGTGTGTGTGGTGTGTGTATGTGTTTCAGGTGTGGGGAACCGCCGTGCATTTACCGCTGTGCTGGAAAATGACTCATAAAAGGACGGTCAGAATGGGCTTGTCGTGGCAGGATTTTTGCTGTCGGACAGCCTGGTAGTGTTGGTTTTGTGACTATATTGGGCAGTTTATTCTTTGTGATTCGTAATACAGTGGTGGCGGTATGGTGGCGACATTTCACGTGGCGGTCTTGCCCAAAAACCGCCAAGGTCATAATGAGCGATTCAGTCTGCATACCATCGTGAGACAGAGAACCCCGTGGACTGTAACTCACGCAATCCACTGATCATGCCACATGAAAGGTGTATATTAGGCAATGACCAGTCCTGTGAGACTCATAGGAGTATTTGTGGGCCTCAAACCTGTTTCCCCATGAATTATCACACTCAACAATTCACAGTAGGAGTGCACTTTATGATTTTAATAAAATCAAAAACCTATCCTAGTACACACAATATATATAGTGGTTACTATGAGGATAAACTATGAAGACCAACAAGATAGTGGAAACAAAACTGGTGAACAAACGGAAAAGTAAAAAATATTGCAACATTAATAGAGTAATTCAAAAAGTGTCTCCAGTCCTTTCCTTCTTATCTCCAACTCAGGTACTCTCAGCACTAAAAGAATTCTGTGTATGTTTGCTAGATGGCCTTGCACTTACCCCCATAGCTGCTATGATGTCTCCAGGGAGGGTGATAAGTCAGTCAGGAGCTGGATGTGCTGTCATTTAGCCTTCAGAAAGGAAGAATTGTTTAAAGCTTTTGTCTGCACCGCCTTCAGCTTGTTGTCCTGTGGGAGTGAAGATTCCTGTGTCCCCCCCCAATAACATTAAAATGCAGCTTATATACTCTACCTGCTTTGTTGAATGTTATTGAAATAAAAAATCAATATAAGAGCCCCAATGCCCTTTCACATACTTATGTTCCATTGAAAACCTCTTTACTCTTTAGATAAAATAATGCATAAATCAAGATACCAGATATATTGAAACAAACTTTAAACAATAAATTCAAGCCAACTGAATAGTCACACTGCAATACAATAATAATTATCGACTACTGTGCATTTATAATGAAAACAACATGCAGTTAAATGAATGAATATAGTAAACTAATGAGTACTACTTAAATGGGAAATATACGATGATTTTACCAAGTTATTGATCAGATCAACAAGAATGAATATGACACTCAAATTATAAGCACATATTCAACAGCAAACCAACAGTGAAATCCCAGAAATATCCAGTCTCAAGATTTTAGGCAACAAATGTTGAACTTAAGGCTGGTTTCTGAGTAAAGCAAGAAGAGAGTGATTAAAATACATTCAGGTCAGCATCCTATCTTCCTCCCATATACATAACCAATGAAAGAGTGACCTTGATTTGAAAAAGAACAAGGAGGGTTGTATTTGACCATAAGAAATCCACTCTTGTACTACCCAATCGTCACTCAACGTGTTGACTAAAAAGGGTGCTGAGTCTTGACCCGCATGGTATCATGCTTTATCATTGGGCCTACTTCGCACCCTGGACCGCCATGAGTCTCTCGAAGTGCACTTTCACTGGCAACATTGGCATCTCACAGGCAATCCAGTCTCAATGCTTGCATCAGTACAAAGATGCATGAACAGAAGCGTGCACCCGTTTATTGCTATGCACCAGTCATTGGTGGATAGGCAAAGAGTGGCAAGGGAATTGTATGCCTTTGTCTATTTCCCTCATGTGGTAGGTACAATTTATTGTACCCACATAGCACTTCAGCCAACTCGCCAAACATCACACCTTTTCCTTAACAGACACCCCTGATACTTCCTCAACGTGCAAGCTGCCTGCAATGTCAAGGGCTGTTTAACTGATGGATACTGCCTTTCTTGAAGCACACACTTGGCTACATGTGCATTGTGGGGGTGGCATCTCACTCACACTCATTAACCCCTACAACATATTATACACACTAACCTTACACCTACTGCATGTATGTGGGTATGATGTATAACATATACAGTAGACTAGCAGATGATGCAGTGTATGCTCTGTCTCCACATCTGCCAACACGAACAAACATCCAAACACACCACCTCAACAGAGCTACAATAGGGCCACAAATGGACTTGAGTCATTATTGAATACATATTTAGGATCCTTAAGTCGTGCTTTAGATATCTTGACTATACAGAGGGGGATACTGGCGTGCTCCTCAGAAGCTGTGTGCAAGATTGTTGTATCATTTGTGTGATGCACATCACCTTGAGATGGGGCTCACATATAGATCTTGTCCCTGATCTATGCCCACATTCAGACACTTGGTGTGGGGTATAGAATAGACTTCAGGCTATTCAGATGTGGGATCAACTGTTAACTTATTTTTTCTTGGGCTGCTAGCTTGGTTGCTGAATTTATGTGGCAGGACAATCTTGTCAATGATGAATGATGGACTTCTACCACACTATCTATATATATAATATTCTGAGTCAATTCTGTTTAATTAACATAATGTTAAAAACAAATATGCTATGGTCTGGCAAAAAATAAATTGCATCTTTATTTTTTGTAATATTCAAACACTTTCCATTAACAATAGTTAAGGACCATCTAGTGGCCTCACGTTTTTTTCACAAACATTCTAAAACCCTTTCTTTACATTAGGTACAAAAACAATCCCTGTTATTAGTTCTGTGCTCCTAGCAATAGTTTTGGCTTTTGAAGTTTTGGTTGTCTGAATACTGCTCTAATCTTGACACAATGTAAATGCTTCTAAAGTTTTATATTTTATGACTTCATGACAGTTAAGTATACATAAAAAGTGATGGATGAAATGCTTGAATCAATCTCAGCCCCTGGTAATTACTAGGTCACACATCCCAGTCCATCATTTTCCGCACCATGCCACCTAGGTTTGTACCCAGCCCTGTACAAATCAGTCTTGACTCACCAATAAAGACTTTCAGAAAAAAACAACATAAATAGGTTATTGAAAGGACTAATGATGACATTCAGAAGTCAAGATCACAAGTTCCCAGACTGCCCCGAATTTTCAGATGGTAGAGGATATAATAGCTGCTGCCAGGATGTCCCTAGTGTAATTGGTGGTGATGTTCATAAGGTGGACATGAGTAGCTGTTAAGTGAAAGAAGCTGAGAGTAGAGAGAGAAACTTGGGAAGTAAGCCACCTTAAATCATACAAGAAGATTCAATTTAGATGGTTTTAATACTCACTTTAAAACCCCAAAGATTCCTCTCTAGCCCATCATGGCATGTTATGGTGCGTTATATCACAGTCTCAAAGTTATCTTAAAGTGCCTCCCTTACAATGCCAAATATAAGGTCAATTGTATAAAACTATATACAATTCATTAAACAACTGCAGTACATATGGTCCGGGGTGCTATTACAGATGTGTCACAAAAGACATACAGCTACTCTGTCAGTAACAAATAAAAAGGTTAGACCCAAAACCAAAAGAGAAGATATTTGTCATAGCAGTGTCTACCATCGAAGTACTGTATGATGCCAGTCCAGGTTTTAGTCAGTGCTAGGAACAGAAGTCGACATGGCAGATGGTGGATAGGACAATAACAGAGGGCCTTAATGATTTTTTAAATGTTTATGTGTATGAAATAGGATACAAGTACAAATGTCAAGGTGGTGTTGGACTATTTGTGTAAGCCATTATAAAGCATATTGTAAAATACGGTGTTAGGGTTTCACCAAGCAAGTGATGTAAACCCTCCTATAGTGTCTTTATGACATTCTTAGCATCAGGACATACCTGTGTATCTAGATGTGTTGTGTTTCGAGACCTGCTCTGCGTGTTGTACTATCACACCTGCAACGACTCCTGCTACTACTCCAGTTGAAGCAACCAATCTACACAGAAGAGACTCTGTATGAAAAGAATACAAATATGAGAAATGTAATCAAAACATGTATGGGTTTGTAGGGTGTGTGTTACAGCTTTATTTTTAGGGTTATGTATGTGATGTGTGCCTAGCAAAATAGGTATGAGGGAAGGACAGATATGGAGGTGATTCTAGGTTTGTTTTGAGTGAGAGAGTGAGGGGTTTAGAGCCTTATCCATGCACCACAGTAATGTTGTCTGAAAGAGGCGGCCCATATGGCAGGTTAGGGTGCATTACTAAGGACAAGCGCCTTGGGGGGTGAGACAGAGACAGGACCCAGGGGCCCCTTTCAGGCATAGCTTGTGCCAGTTGAATCCTGGAGAACTTCTCCTGCACCAATCTCCTCTTAACTTGCCATTCTTTTAATATACCTCGCAGTGCATGCCTCATTCAAAAAGCATTAACAGAGTCTATCCTTCAACCCCTGCTATAATTTTGCCTTCCATGTTTCACTGAGTGAGAATGGAGGCCGCCTGTGTAGGTTTTTGTAATGTTTACCACAAATTTAACAAGAAGGGCTGTCTCCTCAGTGGAATTTCTTTTCTTCTAGAGAAGTTGGGTCTGCATTGGTCAGGGAGAATGTGGTGACTGCAGGAGTTAAAAGTTGAAGAGGAAAAAAGTAGATACTCTGTGTGGGCAGTGTGTGTATCAGGTGTGTATGATTTGGTTTAGGTGTATATAATTCCATTGCTTTCCATGAAGAGTTTTCCACCCCAGTTGCAAAGTCTCTGCTAAAAGTGCAGAATGTAAAATACATTTGTGACATTACTAATAGTAAACCTATGGTCGCAAATTACATTTATTAAGACTACCCCCTAAACTGGGAAATGGTGAATAGCTGAAAATAGTAAGATTACAACAAAATGTCAGATTAAATGTATACATAGAGATGTATTCATGTGTAAATGTAATTTTGTGAATATGCCCTTAAATGTGCAATGTGGTTCACCAAATGTGGAGTTCTCAAATGTATCCTTTTAACTATGCCAATAATGGTCACACTTCTCATTGCACATTATTTAGTGACAAAAGTACCATAGCTTATCCTGTTAGAGTCCAAGGTGGAACAGTTTTCTCCTTGCATTAAGAGTACTGTAAAATGAAAACATTTCTTGGAATTAATTTAAAGAATTGAGAGGAAAGTAGTCTAGCCGTCCTGGTGGTAGAAAATGCACTCTCACTTCAAATTACTACTCTCCTGGTTGGTAGCAAAGGACCAGCAGCCTGCAAGTTATAAAAAAAGGACACAATTTACCCCTTAGCATGTAAAAGAGTGGTCATGTTGCTTTAAGTGTGTAGATGTGAGTGCACAGTATCTATAAAAAATAGACCAATGACAAAGCTCAATACAGTCAATATCTTGGGTATGTTGAGTGGGTTCAAGCATTTTAAAGCAGTGATAGCCTTTTCTGGACTAAATGCAATATTTTGTGCTCTACTCTAGTCAATCTGGTCACACAGAATGTCATTGTTCGAACTTGTAAGAGGTGTTCTCAGCCTGTAAATACATTTTTTTCCTTATTAAAAAGTGCATATGTGCTCTTGTTGGTTCAGGATCAGGTATTACTTTCTTTAGTATGACCCAACGTATGTCATTCTGTGAGTACCCTATTTCAACAAACTGTGCAGTCAGTTGCTCTTGTGATCCAGTGTCAGTGTTCTTATTTTTGTCCATGTCATGATTATGCATTGTAGATTATATGGACATGAGATTTGATGGATACATTTTCACTAGTTCAATAGTTGTGTACAAGTAACTACCAAGGATACGAAGAGCCAAATCCAGTTTGTGGAGTCCTTTTAGCCTGTGTCATAATTTCCACATGAACAATGTCTTTTAACTGCTGGAAGGTTCCAAAGCCATGGTTGGTTAACACAGCTGTGTAATCCAAGGCATGTATGCATCAGAGTGTCACGTAAACTCTGGCCCTTCTTGAACAGAAACAGATGTTTTGCATATTGAGTTTCCCCTATATTGCACTTGTCCCAGTAGGTATTAATAATCTTTGTTAATTTATTTTAATATTTAATAGAGAAGAAAAAGTGGTGACACCTTTGGTTCTCTTACTTTCAGGTTTTTCATGAATTTGCAGCAGAGTCTCTGTTGTTGTTGAGAGCTTGTTTTTTGTAAAAACATATCAAGTGCAAGAAATAGCCCCATGGGTCAGTTTTTCAAACAACACCTTCGCTTGTTCATAGTTTCTGGTAGTGCCTGTGCAGTTCCTTCTGATTCTTAGGAACTGACCATGTTGTAAATTATCTCTGGGAGACCTCAGGGCTGAATATTATGGGGTCATTACTACCCTGGCAAAGACCGCCAGGGTCACAGTGTAGGTATGACCGCTGCCAAAGCGGTGGTGTGACCACTTTGTTGGCGGTCTGACTGCCACATTACGAGCCTAGCGGTTGTGCAAGGGTCAGACCGCCAGCACTGCCAGTTCTCCTCCACAGGAAGGACTGGCGGTGCTGGCAGTCCTAATTCTCTAGGCAGCACTGCAAGCAGCGCCACTCTGGGAATTACGACCCCCCCCTCTCCGTCAGCTTTTACATGGCAGTAGCACTGCCATGTAAAGGCTGGTGGACACAGGGCCGGGGGCCCCAGGGGGCCCCTGCACCTCCCATACACTTGGCTTGGGCAGTGCAGGGGCCCCCAAGGCCAATCCAGTCACGCTGGACACTGTCTGCATTGCAGACAGTGAACAGCGCAACGGGTGCTGGTGTACCTACGCATTGCAGCATTGCCACCGACTCAATTATGAGCCGGTGTCAATGTTGTGGGCTATTCCCTGATGGGCCGGTGGGTAGGAACACCATTTATGCTTGCTGACCCAGCAGAAAACTTGTAATGGGGCCCGCAGGAAGGCGGCTGCACTGGTGGCAACCTGACCTCAGGAGTTTGGCAGACGGCCTTTTCCATCCACCAAACTCATCATGATCCCCTATATCTTAAGAGGAGATTGCAGTCTGTTGAATTATGAAATGTTCTGTGATTTGTTTTCCCTCTTTAGCTATGATAAGTCAATCCAAGAAGGACAATTGCATTGAGCTCAGGTGACAATTGAACTGTAGATATGGATCATTCAATTTGATTCAGTTAATAAAACTATGGGCTTTTAGATTGTTGCCTTCCCATGTGAGGACATTACCATCAATGTATTTTTTCCAAATTTTAATTTTCAGTTTGAAAGGGCTCTGAGTAACAAAACTCGAACTGTCTGCATTGGAAATTCTGGGATACCTGTTAAACGTTGCTGAAAGTGGAACAAACTGTTATGGTTTGGTTAGTATGACTTAAATGATTTTACTATGTGAATCTTTGACAGAACACCAAATAATCCTGCTAATATCAATGTTAATTATATATTTGAAAGTTTTAGGAGGCTTTGGCCCTCATCACGACCCTGGTGGCCTGAAGAACGCCAGGGCCGCTGTGGCAGGGTCACTGCTGACGGGCCGGCAGTGAATACAGCCAAATTAGGAGTTTGGCCGAAGCCAAACCACTGAGCCTCCACCCGTCCCTGCACATTACTGCGTTCTGCCGGGCTGGAGGTGAGCACCTCCAGCACAGCGGATGGAGTGATACCACTAGCGGTATTACGAGGCGGGAGACCACCAGCATTTTTCTGGCTGTTGCATCGCCAGAAAAAGCTCGCAGTCTTGCACCCTGGTGACAGGATAAAGCATTCCTGTCACCAGGATACACTCGCACATGCGTCCACATACCTGCACTCACAAACTTATACACACAAACACACCCCCACTCACCCACACAAATATGAGATACACACCCATTCACTTTGACAAACATACACAAACACCACACTCACACACACATTTACTCCTCTTCCCCATGCACATACATACATTCACACACACACTTGTACCGCATACACACACTCACCGCTCTCCCCCATCCACTCACATACTCATCCCCTCCCCCGTCGACACACAATCACTCACACTTGCAGACATGCACCCACAAACACTCCCCCTGCATTCATGACATTCACACACACACTCACACACTCTCACACACACACACACCCACACACACCCTCCCCTGTCAGACGATCCACTTACCTCGTTTGTCGAGAAGGTAGTCGCGAGGGGACTGGCCCTGGCACTTCCACCGCCAGTAGGGCCTCACTATCTGGACACCGCCACATCATATTACGGGTTGTAATATGGTGTGGGGTCATATTTTTGCCATTGCAGTACAGCCTCTGCACCGTCGACTGCCAGCATGAATGGTCTCGGAATTCCACCCAATTTCGGGGGATGTCAGAGATCAGTCATATTAGGGCAGTCTTAAGACCGCCAGCACTGGCGGTAGTTCGGCATCCGCAGCTTTGCGGTCTTTTCCAAAGATCGTCGAAGCCGCGGATACCGAAATACGTTGTGATGAGGGCCTATATCTTTTATAATGAATTGTGGGGATATTGTTTTTAATAGGGTTTGTTTAAAGGGATTGTTTTTTATTTATAAGATGGTTTTTTTTTGTTAGATATTCTTTGTTTTGAGATGTTTTTGCATATCAAGGCAACTATTGTATGGTTAAAATGAGCATAAAACAAATAAATAAATAGATAAACTTGAAAAGCACGATAACTGAACCATCTTCCAGTCTGCCACAACACGACTGATGTAACAGTAACTAGCAGTTAAATTGGAATACGAAATTAAAATCTAAGCAACAGCTCTAGAAATGAAACAGTGCCCATGAGATTGTTATGTGAACGGCAATTAAGTACAAATTCAAATATGAAAAATATGCTTAAAGAACTGTTGGAACTAAGAATGTGAGTTAAGAAAACATAATCAAAGTGATTTTTGAAAACTTTTAATGCCAGTCACAGGGGCCTATTCACATACTTCATTTATAGTATTTCAATAGCTTTGCTAAGGTACTACATTATGCTATTCACAAACCCAGGAGTGTAAATCTCCTCCTCTCTCACCTTTTCTATGGGGAGATCCTCACATATGTAAGACTACTACTTAGTAGTAAATGTGGAAGAGATCAGAAGGAGTGGATGAATAAAGGAACATTCTTACTACTAAATGGGAGAGGTTTAGGCTGGGACATGCATCCACCCACAAAGAGTAAGGTCAATGCTATTCACAAACTGCACTTCCAAAGTCACCGCAGTCAAAATGGGACCCACAATATTAGTAAATTACTCCAGCTCAGAACCGGAGTAAGTCCAGCACGACTGGTACTGCAATACCATCTAATAGAAAATGATGGAAGCAGGTGCTTAAAATATGATCGCACAGGAATTAATGTTACATTAATAAAATTAATTACATTATTTAAAATAGTTAAAAAGTATAAATAAATATAGTTTGAGGGCCCTATTACGAGGCTGCCAGTTCTGACCACCGCAACTGTGGTGGTCCGACCACCACATCACAACGCTGGTGGGCATCCCTGCCAGGAACATGGTTCCCAACGGGGTGACGATGGACGGAGTTGTAGTCATGCAGGGCAACGCTGAACTCAGCGCAGCACGGCTGATTACAACTCAACTTTCCTCCAGCCTTTCCTTCGTGGTGACCGTGCTATGAAAAGGCTGGTGGAAAGCCAGTGCAGGGGGCCACAGGGGGCACGGGCATGGGCAGTGTAGGGGCCCCATTCCCAGCACCATTGATATGCACACTGTCTGCAATGCAGACTGCACATTCCAATGGTGCTGGTGTGCTGTGGTATTGGCCTGGGCTCCCTTAAGCCAATATCGTAGCACTGTTTACACTGCCAGCCTGGTGGGAATGTGCAATACAATGTTACAACCAGTCAGCCCGGTGGGAACATTGTAATACAATTGGGGGAGGGGTGCCACCGGTATGACAGTGACGTTCTCCCCGCAAGTTTGGTCGTCGGCTTGTTCCACCACCAAACTCCTAATTAATTATATCATATTTTAACAATCTTTCATAAATGTATAAAGTAATGTAAAATTAGTTTGTACTCAAATATAATTAAATTAATTTTAATTAATTCTATACATCACTTTTATTAAATATGAATTAATAATAAAAAATAGGTCTGGTGGAAATTAATTTTTTTAATTTGAGCTTCAGAAAAAAACTTAATATAGTTAAATTGATGCAAAATTGAATTCTAAATTAAATTAATAGTGCTTTAGTATTTTTGTGTTCTCCATTTAAAATATATACATAAAGTTAATTTATATCATCACAACATAAAAAAATAGTTTTACATTTTTTTAGTTAAATAAAAATATTTACTTTTATGTAAAAAATGGTAAGTAAAAATATTTTGTCAAATATTATTGTAAATTAATTTTACATATTTTGTAAATGTAGACCAAAAGAACAATTCCTACACCATTCTTAACCTAATTCTGATCATAGTATTTAATTAATTTGAATAAATTACATTAAAAAAAGTAATTATCTAAAGTGTAAATTAAAAAGCAAACTCCCACAAGAGGTATTTACTGTATGCATTAATAGTAATTGAAAGTGATATATAGAATTTATTAAAAGTAATTTAATTAAATGATAATAATCATTATTGGTACATTACATATGTAAGTGAAAACAATTACTTACATTTTTATAATTGAATACTAATTATGTTCTATTTTAGATCTGTTTAACGTTAAACTATATTTACTTATATTTGTAACTATTTAAAATAAACTTATTTGTAACACTATTATTATTGGGGTCCTTACCTTCATTATTTTCTATGGGTGGGTTTTAGTGTTGGCCGTGTGTGGTGCTAAACTTACTACTGTTTCTTTGTCAACAGTAATAATTTACAATTTTAATTCTGTCTCCTCCCCCTCTTCAGGGAGTGGATAAATTTAATCCCCACTTTTGGGTAACTTTACATTCTGTTTTGTGAACAGCCAAAAGTAGTAAAGGTACTCAAAATGTGCACACTCTAACTTACTCACATGTATAGGTTACCTTAGGCATAACCCCACACCTCTCTAAATATTGTTAAATATCAATAGGAGGTGCAAGCAGAACCCCTGTCTCTATTTAATAAAATATACTTTGACTTGGTCTGGAGAATGATTTGTCTGTGTTTTAATTACTTATTGAACTTCATTAACAAATCCTAAATATTATGTTAGTACTAGAAAGTAATTTGATTGGGATCGAGGAATGAGGAAAAGAGGGTGCAAATTGATTGAAGTAGTAATGATTTTTCACACTCTTCAATATTTATTGTGGTTAAATTCTCATGTAACTTCATGGCATGCATACAATCTAAATGGACATTTTATTTACCTAACTACATTTAAAAGCATCCTTTCATCCAGCATACAACATAACAGAAGTAATAATCCAATCCAAATATATCTGTCTAAGGACAGTACCTAGACAAAATGTGACTTCTACAACTGCTTTTCTCTAATCGGACACCGGATGGCAAGTGTTGAGCCAGTAAGACTAAGACAGAATTCTAACTTGTTGCGCTCATTTGCCCACATCTTCAAACCCATTTTTAAGCCCTAAAAAATGTACTTTCCTTGGGAATAGTTATGACAGAAAAAGTATTTTATCCTTACCTTAAAAAAAAATATGCTAAGGTTAAAAAATAATATTTCTTTCTGATTTTTTTCTCTGTTCCTAAAACAATACACAGAATATTGGTGGGCATAGTAGTAAACTGTAGTTTGCACTTCAACAATATTTTGTACCTAGGTCTTTCAATAAGGCATATAGCACACAACAAAAGGAGCAGACTACTGGGCTGCAACTGTTTGTTGGCCTTAGAAAAGGGAATTTCTTCTGAGCCCATGCACCCCCTTTTCTGTTAAAGGTGAGTTTAAAATTTACAACAGTGGTTTTTGACCTTTGTACTCCTGTGGACCCCCACTTTATCAACACTGGAACCTGGGGTTCCCCCACTAGATCATTATTGGAATCCGGGAACCCCCCATTGAGTCATTACTGGAACCCGGGGACCCCGGCCTAAACATTGTTGATGATTTGAACTGCAAAACAATACACACAAAAATACAGAGACAAGCATTCATCAAACACATACAGAAATAATAACACATTTTATTTAATTTGAAAAAAATGAGGTAAAAAAATGAACAAAGCTGGAGCTTTTCTAAATTCAGCTAAAGCCACACATCATCCACATTATATTCTGTTCTGTTTCATGCACCTGCACTGCTCCCACGAATCAATCTGAGGATACAAATTTTATTTTTCTCCTTCGATTTCAAATTCCTTGACAGTACAGTATGTTTTAACATTTTAATTGTACACTGAGCCACTTTATTTATATACACTTTATTAATCTGTTAATAATATTTCATTTTCTAAGCAGTCATGAACCCACTGAGGAGGCTTCATGGACCCTGAGAGGTCCCCGCACCACAGTCTAAGAACCACTGATGTAGAACTCTTTTTTGTGTGACCTACCTAGAAGAATCTAATATTAAAGGAGGGCACAAGAATTACGATAGAAGGTCCAAATTACGGAATGTGCTTTATGATTTCATGAGCACCAATAAAACCATCTTAGATTTAGAAACATCTTTTCTCCATAAATAGTAGAATGGTTCAGAAGCCTGATCATTAAAAAGATTTCTGTCGGTGGACTGGCAGTTCACATTATCACTCAGAGTTGTTTGTCTCATGTAGTGTGCTGCAAACATGTGTGTATACATAAGTTCTACCATCCTGCCTGAGGTTTTTCCCATCCTCTTTTGTTGTTCCATGGTAAATGCTTGCCTGGAAGATCCCACTTTTTAGATCTGGCATGACAGTGGAGCTGTTGCCATGCATTATGGGATTAACCTAAGAAAATAGATTTCAGGAGTACTACAAAAAACGGGGTTTTACTACATGTTTTGATTGGGCAGAAATTTTGGGGGTCATTCTGACCCTGGCGGCCGGTGACCGCCAGGGTCACCGACCACGGGAGCACCGCCAACAGGCTGGCGGTGCTACCGAGGGCATTCTGACCGCTGCGGTTCAGCCGCGGTCAGAAAGGGTAAACCAGCGGTCTCCCGCCGGTTTACCGCTGCCCCATTGAATCCTCCATGGCGGCGGAGCGCGCTCCGCCGCCATGGGGATTCAGACACCCCCTACCGCCATCCTGTTCATGGCGGGAAACCCGCCATGAACAGGATGGCGGTAGGGGGTGCCGCGGGGCACCTGGGGGCCCCTGCAGTGCCCATGCCTATGGCATGGGCACTGCAGGGGCCCCCGTAAGAGGGCCCCGCAAAGTATTTCAGTGTCTGCTTTGCAGACACTGAAATACGCGACGGGTGCAACTGCACCCGTCGCACCCCTGCAACTACGCCGGCTCCATTCTGAGCCGGCGTCCTCGTTGCAGGGGCATTTCTGCTGGGCCGGCGGGCGCTCTTTCGGAGAGCGCCCGCCGGCCCAGCGGAAATGTTTAAATGGCCGCCGCGGTCTTTTGACCGCGGTGCGGTCATTTCACGGCAGTACCTTGGCGGACGGCCTCCGCCGTCCGCCAAGGTTAAAATCACCCCCTATTTGCTTCCACAGAGAAAGTGTTTGTCCTTCACGCTGCTCTGATGATTCTGTTTGTTTATGCATCTTATCAAGCTTTATCCAGCCATCTAAAAGATGGTGGAGCAAAATTTATAAATGTATGTTACTACTGGCAAAAAGGACTAGTAGTCAGTCCAGCCCCACTGATAGCCAGCCAATAATACTTACCATAGCAAAAAACATAAAGAAAGGGCTATTAAGGGCCCCATCATGAGTTTCGTGGGTCGGCCGTTGGCCTGCCAGACCCTTGGGAGGACACCGTCGCGGAGCTGGAGTTTTCACCCCCAGCCCAATTACAATGTTTCTACCTGGCTGACTGGCGAACACCTCTGAATTAGGAGGATTCCACCGTTCAGCTCGGTAGAAACTGTGTGGCGGCATTAAGGGAGCAAGGCCAATGCCATCACACATAGGGTGCCATCAGCATCCTGGGAATGTTCAATGTTTGCTGTAGCAGACAGTGTGCATTCCGAGGGTGCTGGGCAGGGGGGTCCCTGCACTGCCCATGACATGGTTGTGGGCAGTACAGGGGCCCCCTGTGGCCCCCAGCACTGCCTTTCTGCCACCCTTTTCATGGCAGAGACCCCAACATGAAAAGGCTGGCAGAAAGGGAGTCATGATCAGCTCGGCGGTGCTCAACTCCGTGTTGCCATGGCTGACCATGACTTCGACCATCACCAACCCATAGGGATCCATGATCCTGGTGCTGGTGGCAGTCCCCTGGCGGTCCAACCACCAGGGACATAATCTGGTGGTCGGACTGCCAGGAGTGTAGTGGTCCAACCACAACCATGAGTTTGGCGGTTGCAAGACCGCCAAACTCATACTAAGGCCCTAAATAAAACCCTATCAGAAAGAATGTTATATTAAATTACATTAGATTCTTCGAAGTTGTTAAACCTATGAATACATGTAACTTAATGTAGGGAATATATAAAAATAAAACATATTTATTGTTTATTTATAAAATATTCCAACAATCTTTTTGAATATAAAAGTGAATGTAACAACATTTATCAAAATATAGTTAAATTAATTTTAATTAATTCTATACATCACGTTTAATAATCATTAATGCATTGTAAAAAATGTTTAATTGTTTTACTTCAGATGAGAAATTCGTTTTAATTTCAACATCAGCAAAATAATGTTTATTTAGTCTGATATATTACAATTAATTATAAATTTAATTTTAAATTGTTAGTAGCATTTTTATCTTTTGTTCTACATATAAAACAAATATATAAAGCTAATTTGAAATGATATTGAACATAAATCTATTTTCTAATTTTTCCAAATTTAATAAGCTTTTTTATTTTCCTATACTTTTCCATACAGAGAACACCCCCCTGACAGCTGCCTCCCACTGAGTCAAAAAAACAACAATACCAGTTAGCGAAAAATGGGGGTGATCATGTTAAACTGCAATACTACGGTTGTTCAAACAAGAATTTCAGACATGTTGCTCCCTTCCTGAAAATGTTTACATTATATACAGATCAGAAGCGACTTGTACGGAAACTCCATACTCAACAGAAGTTAAATTAAGTTCTAGTTTTTGGGATGAATAAAGTACTATTGTTTTTTTGTGGGTCACCCCTGGCACCTAGAATGGGCATCCTTTTTTTTGCATTTGGCCTGGAGCCTGTGTCTTTTTTATATTTGTATGCATTTTATTAATTTCATATTTTTTAGTACAGCCAGCTTTTAGCGCGTTGTTTCTATATTTTAATCAACTTCTTCTTTCCTAGAATACATAGGGCCTGATTACAAGTTTGAAGGTCGGAAAACCCGACCACCAGACCCGTAATGAGGAGACTGCCACGGACCTGGCAGCCTTCCCACCTACCCTATTAGGAGTTTTCCACGGGCAACTGGTGGAAACTAAGGTTTCCACCAGTCGCCCAGTGGAAAATGTGCAGAGGCATTGGACTCGGGTCCACATGCGGCCGAGGCCAATGCTGTTGAACAGTTGCCCCTCCCCCAGCACTCCTGCAATGTGCACTGTCTGCAGAGCCGACAGTGCCCTTCCAACTGTGCTGGGGAGGAGGGCTCCTGCACTGCACACAACAATGTCATGGGCATTGTGGCCCCCAGCACTTGTTCTCTTCCAGCCTTTTCATTGCAAATTGAACTACCATGAAAAGGCTGGCAGAGAACATGGTTGTAATTAGCAGGGCAGCACTGACTTCAGCACTGCCCTCGCTGATCACAACCAAGACTGCCACCAGCCCGTCTGGATCAGAGATTGTGAGAGAACAGGGCTGATTGCAGAGGCCCCCTAACTTTTTGCCCCCATTTTCCACTTTTTGCTGGTGTTTTCCTGACTCTGATGGTGCCCTGGGTACTGCTAACCAGTCCCAGGGCCTGTGCTCTGTGTAAAATCAGTATGCATATTAGGTTAATTATAATTGGCTAAGTCAACCTACCTATAAGTCCCTAGTATATGGTAGGGTATGTAGGTCTAGGGACCCCAGCATAGATAGTGCACCCATAGGTGCAGTGCTGAGGTGCCCAGTGTCATTTTAAAGGCAGGCCTGCCTTGCTGGCTGCTTTTAAATTAAAGTTATATGCAAATTTGACTTTGGAATTAAAAGTAGTTCCAAAGTCTTAAACAACCTTATCTTTACATATAAGTCACCCCTAAGGTGTGCTCTATGTGCCCCTAGGGCTGGGTGCTATGTAACTATAAGCAGGGCCCTTATAAAAATAGTTTTATAAGCCCTGGTGAGGTAAAAACAGCCAAACTCCCTTTTCCCTCATTGTAGTGACTGGCCTCCATAGGCTAGAATGGGGAGACTTTATTTTAATTTTAAAAGTCCCCTTGAGTAACAGATACAAGAAGTTTGGTATCAAATTAATTGTTATAATAAATCCCACAACTTCCAGTTGTGGGATTTAACATAACTTGTTCAGGTAAAGAGTTTTTTTAAAAGTTGCCAACTTCAGCCCTGCAGTGTTTTTGCTGCTGTGCTCTGATTGGCCAGCCTCTGGCTTCACACAAAGAGATGTGCCTGTGGGAGGAGATCTCCCCTCAGCAGATGGTGAGGCAGGAAGGGGGAGGGCTGCCAAACTGGTCTTCAAAGGCAGAGAAGGATATTTGGAGCAACCCAGCAACACCCCCACATCCTGCAAACCCTGACAATTAGGTGCCCCCTTGATTAGATTAGGAGAGGGCAGGAGAGGGGTGTGTTTAGGATTTTTAGCCACACCAGTGGGTGGGCTCAGCCAGATGTAACCTCCATAAATCACTTTCAGCCATGATGGATTTTTGAGGAATGTTGCTCCCTGAGACTGATTTTTGCCACACTTCCCAGGAAGTGGTCATCACAGGGGGAAGGACCCTGCACCTAATTGGAGAACCAGGACCCCCCTGTTTTTCACCCAGGAGCAGGGATAAAACTGGCAGACATGCACCCACACCTCAGTTCCCTACCAGATCCCTATCAGATTCCAACAAGGAAGAACTACATGAGAAGAAGGACTGCCCTGCTGGACCCCTGACCTGCACCTGGACACTGCACTCTGGAGGACTGCACCAGCTGCACAATTGGGCTTCACCACTAAAAGGACTTTACCTGTCTTCTACTGCTTCAAGAAGGGACTCCCTGTTTGCTACAGGTACAAAGGAGCTGCCCAGAGTCCCCTGCATCAAGTTCTGCAACCAGAGCCCAGCTGACCAGCGTCCAGTGGCCATTTGAGGATTCTGACCAGGTGCATTCTGGGAATTGTAGTCCCAACTCCCAAGGAGCAACTCAGAGCTTCTGGAACCTTGGATCAAAGTGTGGACACTTCAAGGACACAAAAAGGACCTCTGGAAGAAGATCCAGAAGTTTGCAGATGTATGGAGCAACTCCATAAGTTGAAGAGGTGCATTGTAGGAGTTGTAGTCCCAGACCCCAAGAGGCACACCAGAGCCTCAGAACCCTTGGCTGGTGCTGTGGACCACTTTTCTGAATCAAACACTTCTGGAAGTAAGTGTGACAGTGTCACCACGTGGGTGGCCTGAACTCTGGACTTTGTTCCTTTCCAGTGTGACCTTTTTTAACCCTTTGAGCGCTAGTTGCTTCTAGGCGCTAGAAAGCATTAATTCTTAAGAAATTCATATCTCCGGTTCCCCTTATCCGATTCTATTAGTTTTGGTGTCATTTTAAAGATAAAAATATAATCAGTTTTTATAAATTGATTTAGGATTTTTAAACTGTTTCCTGTGTTTTATTTAATTATTGTTTTGTGATATTTGAATGCTTTACACTCTGTTTCCTAAGTTAAGCCTTGTCGCTCGTTGCCAAGCCACCAAGGGTTGAGCTGGGTTTAATTTACTGAGACCTAATTGGACCTAAGTAGAGGTTTGTGGCCTATTGCTAAGTATAGGTACTCACCTGCCCCTACCAATAACCTATTTTCCAACATTTTTGGCGGCAGCGGTGGGATCCTGTACTTGTGTTCAGTATCACATTATAGTTTTAAGTAAAACAAATTAAAAATCCTTCAAATTGTCCTAGTGCAAAAATGGTTTTTAATTTTTAATTTGGATTAATGTCAATTATTGAATTTTTGTGATTTTTCTAAATTCTTGTTTCCAATTTTTGCAAAATGTTTTGTTGACACAAAACTAGGGAACCATGGAGCTTGATCTGGCTAGCCTACCCACACTGACAGTAGTCCAGCTTAGGGGGTTGTGTACTGCAAGGGGGTTGCCTGCAACCACTGACCTCAGAAAGCATGTCCTGATTAAATCCCTGACAGCATGGGCTGAGGCCCAAGAAGTAGGCCCAGAGGAAGCTCCAGAGGAGGAAGAAGTAGGGGAGGATGCTAGCTCCAACCACTCAGGGGAGGGAGGGCATCTGAGCCTAAGTGAGGATGAGGAAGACCGGTCCTCACTACACACAGTCACTAGGGTCATTCCCAAAGCAAGTTGGGGAAAGGGGGTCCCTTCAGGAGGAGACAACCTGTCCCTCAGGGAAAGAGAGCTGGAGGCCCAGCTAGCATTTATAGCTAAGAGGCAGAGAAGCTCGCCCTAGAAAAGAAAAAGTGGGCAAAGAAAGAGAAAAGAGATGGTGGCAGCGACAGAGAAGCTGAGGTGTCCGCGGGTGTTTTTTTTTGCCCCAGATTACCCAAGGGGGTGGTTCCTGCTTATGTAGAGGGGGATGACATAGACAAGTGGTTGGAGGCCTTTGAGAGGGCACTCCAAATGAGAAGGGTTAGGCCTCAACACTGGGGTTCACTTTTATGGGAGTTGGTCCCCAACTCAGGAAGGGATAGGCTACTGACTTTAAGTGGGGAAGAGGCAGATTCATACCCTAGTATGAAGAAGTGCTTAACCAAGAAGTTTGGTCTGACCCCAGAGCAGTATAGGATGAAGCTCGGGGACACCCAGAAGGTCAACACCCAGTCTTGGGTTGACTTTGTAGATGCCTCACTTAAGGCACTAGAGGGCTGGATTCATGGTAACAAAGTAAATACTTATGAGGGGTTATAAAATCTGATCATGAGAGAGCACATCTTGACCAATTGTATCCAAGAAAGGTTACGCCAGCATCTAGTGGACTCTAAGCAGACCAACCCTAGAGAGCTGGGGGAGGCAGCTGATGAGTGGTTGAGAACCATGGTGGTTGTCAAGTCCCAGGAGGGAGACTCCAAGGGGGGGGGGGGTCAGGTCCCCAAAAACCTAAGGAGGGAGGTGGTAAGCCCACCACAGAGACTCCCTCTGTACCCCAGAACCCTAAGAAGGAGGAGAGTAAATCCCACTCCCCCTCTGACAAGCAGAGACAGGGAGACCCAGGGTTAAAAAAGCTCTTGGACAGTAAGGCTTGCTTTGACTGTCAGCAGACAGGTCGTTTCAGAGGAGATGCAGCCTGTCCAAAGAAGGTGGTTAGCACTGGGCTGTCCAGTGTAGCCACGGAGGAGGACTCCTCAGATGAGGAAGTCTTCCTAGCATTGGTCTAGGAGACAGGACCAGATGGTAAGCTGGTGATCCTTAATGGTGGGAGTAGGCACTTTCACCCCATTCAGGTGAATGGGATCACTACCACTGGCCTGAGAGACACTTGTGCCAGTCACACTATAGTGTGTGACCGGTTAGTGACCCCAGACATGTATGTCCCAGGAGAGACCAGGAAAGTCAGGATAGCCACAGGGGAGGTCACCTCCAAACCTGTAGCCATAGTGCCCCTAGAGAGGGAGGGTATCCTTGGCTGGTTTAGGGTGGTAGTCAGTGCTGACCTCCCCCTAGATTGTATCCTGGGCAATGACCTCCCAGAGGTGAGTCTGGTCCCAGATGGGGCGGTCGCCCAGGGCGCCTCCCCAACCCAAAGTCCTGGGGAGTCAGTCCCTACAGTTAGGAGACAGGGGTCCCCAAGAAAAGGAAAGAAGAAAAGGAAGGGTGGGCCACTCTTAAAGAGAGTTCCAGGGAGAAAAAGGCCTTCTGTCCCAGTAGAGGGGGAGCCCAGAGTTGGCACTGGTGAGGCCTCACCTCACCCCAAGGAAGTCCTGAGTAGTCAGGCAGCTGTCCAGATGCAGGGTGTTGCCCCTGCACTGACAGAAGGGAGAGTGGAAGGAGGGTGTCTGCCACAGGAGGTGGTAGCCCCCCACTCTAGACAGCAAGAAGGGTGACAGGACCCCACAGTTGCCCCTAAAGCAGCTCAGCCACCTGTCAGTGGATAGCTTAGGATGTGGTTCTGGGTACTAACAGCTGTCAGAAGCCTCTGCTGGGTGCTAGCCTTCCTGGCAGCACTGTACTTGGCCTGGGAGGCAGACCCCAGGGCCAAAAGCAAAGTAGGCCCCCTGACCCTGTTGGTCATGGTGAGGTTGCTCAAGTGTTGGGTGACCTCTTTGGGTAAGCTAGGTGTTGCCCTAGCAAAGTTAGGAGTAGGGGAGGTGGGCACCTCGCTACCCAAGTTGGCAGAGAGAGAGGAGGAAGACCCCCCTGGAGGGAAGTTTCAGTTTGAGATGGGTCCTTTCACTGTTGGGATGGATTCACTACCCAGAGGGAGTGACCATGGCAGGAGGATGTAAGGCAGAGTAGGCCCTGCAAAGGGACAGCCTGTTCTCTTCACTGTCTTCCTCGCCTGACAGGCCAGGAAGAATCTCCCAGGGTTGGGCTGAGTCTCCTGGGCATGCGGGCTGGTGGGGGGGGGGCTTGTGTGAGAGAACAGGACTGATTGCAGAGGCCCCCTAACTTTTTGCCCCCATTTTCCACTTTTTGCTGGTGTTTTCCTGACTCTGATGGTGCCCTGGGTGCTACTAACCAGTCCCAGGGCCTGTGCTCTGTGTAAAATCAGTATGCAAATTAAGGTAATTATAACTGGCTAAGTCAACCTACCTATAAGTCCCTAGTATATGGTAGGGTATGTAGGTTTAGGGACCCCAGCATAGGTAGCGCGCCCATAGGTGCACTGCTGAGGTGCCCAGTGTCATTTTAAAGGCAGGCCTGCCTTGCTGGCTGCTTTTAAATTAAAGTTATATGCAAATTCGACTTTGGAATTAAAAGTAGTTCCAAAGTCTTAAACTACCTTATTTTTACATATAAGTACCGCTAAGGTGTGCCCTATGTGCCCCTAGGGCTGGGTGCCATGTAACTGTAAGCAGGGCCCTTATAAAAATCGTTTTATAAGCCCTGGTGAGGTAAAAACAGTCAAATTAGTTTTTCCCTCATTGTAGTGACTGGCCTCCATAGGCTAGAATGGGGAGACTTTATTTTAATTTTCAATGTCCCCTTGAGTAACAGATACCAGAAGTTTGGTATCAAATTAATTGTTATAATAAATCCCACAACATCCAGTTGTTGGATTTAATATACCTTGTTCAGGTAAAGAGTTTTAAACTTTACCTGAAAAGTTGCCAACTTCAGCCCTGCAGTGTTTCTGCTGCTGTGCTCTGATTGGCCAGCCTATGGCAGCCTGGCCAGGCTGCCTTAATGAGGTATGAAGTGGCCTGGCTTCACAAAAAAAGATGTGCCTTTGGGAGGAGATCTCCCCTCAGCAGATGGTGAGGCAGCAAGGGGGAGGGCTGCCAAACTGGTCTTCAAAGGCAGAGAAGGACATTTGGAGCAACACCCCCCCATCCTGCAAACCCTGACAATTAGGTGCCCCCTTGATTAGATTAGGAGAGGGCAGGAGAGGGGTGTGTTTAGGATTTTTAGCCACACCAGTGGGCGGGCTCAGCCAGATGTAGCCTCCAAAAATCACTTTCAGCCATGATGGATTTTTGAGGAGTGTTGCTCCCTGGGATTGATTTTTGCCACACTTCCCAGGAAGTCGTCATCACAGGGGAAAGGACCCTGCACCTGACTGGAGAACCAGGACCCCCCTGTTTTTCACCCAGGAGCAGGGATAAAACTGGCAGACATGCACCCACACCTCAGTTCCCTACCAGATCCCTATCAGATTCCAACAAGGAAGAACTACAGGAGAAGAAGGACTGCCTTGCTGGACCCCTGACCTGCACCTGGACACTGCACTCTGGAGAAGTACACCAGCTGCACAATTGGGCTTCACCACTAAAAGGACTTTACCTGTCTTCTACTGCTTCAAGAAGGGACTCCCTGTTTGCTACAGGTACAAAGGAGCTGCCCAGAGTCCATTGCATCAAGTCCTGCAAGCAGAGCCCAGCTGACCAGCGTCCAGTGGCCATTTGAGGATTCTGACCAGGTGCATTCTGGGAATTGTAGTCCCAACTCCCAAGGAGCAACTCAGAGCTTCTGGAACCTTGGATCAAGTTGTGGACACTTCAAGGACACAAAAAGGACCTTTGGAAGAAGATCCATAAGTTTGCAGATGTTTGGAGCAACTCCATAAGTTGAAGAGGTGCATTGTAGGAGTTGTAGTCCCAGACCCCAAGAGGCACACCAGAGACTCAGAACCCTTGGCTGGTGCGACAGACCACTTTCCTGAATCAAACACTTCAGAAAGTAAGTGTGACAGTGTTACCTCATCGGTGGCCTGAACTCTGGACTTTGTTCCTTTCCAGTGTGACCTTTTTTAACCCTTTGAGCGCTTGTTGCTTCTAGGCACTAGAAAACATTAATTCTTTAAGAATTCATATCTCCGCTTCCCCTTATCCGATTTTATTCATTTTGGTGTAATTTTAAAGATAAAAATATAATCTATTTTTATAAATTGATTTAGGATTTTTAAACTGTTTCCTGTGTTTTATTTAATAATTGTTTTGTGATATTTGAATGCTTTACACTCTGTCTCCTAAGTTAAGCCTCGTCGCTCGTTGCCAAGCTAACAAGGGTTGAGCTGAGTTTAATTTACTGAGACCTAACTGGACCTAAGTGGAGGTTAGTGGCCGATTGCTAAGTGTAGGTACTTACCTGCCCTTACCAATAACCCATTTTCCAACAGAGATCCTGGCAGAGACGGCAGTCTTTTGGCGGTCCAACTGCCAAACTTGTAATGTGGTAGTCAGACCCTCAATGCGAGTCTGGCGGTCTTGAGCCCATAGTTGTTTGCGCTGCACATTTTATCAGCCATTTGTACACAATGCACTTTGTGCCCGGTTCAAGGCTGTTATGTTTGGTACATGATATACAAACTCATATTGCCACTCCAGGAGCTTAGCAGTCACTTCCCATTTTCTAGACACATCAGTACACCAAACAATTTCTTAGAACTCTGTATGGGTTATTATATAAACAACACATAGGCCTAAGGGGAGCAGAGGGCATTGCAGTAATGGCGGTTTTGGGACGCACACCAACCCACAGACAGCTTTGCTGATCTTGATGCTGATTCTTCAGTTCCTCAAGAGGATTGCCATCCAGACAACAGACAGACCCTTGCCATACTACTCAGGTATAGGGTAGGGGTTACTCTCTTAGATCAGGACAGGCAGAAGGGTTACCACCGCTATGCTCTCATATCTAGATTTAGGCGGTAGGAATGAATCTCTAGGCTCTCTATGCTCTCTAGAATGATACATAATGGATGGGTCATTTATGTCCTTTACACTGGCTGCAATAATGATATCCTGTATTATCTTTCATCTGCCTCATTATTTCATCACATGCTTTTTATACTAGGATGCAATTCCTTCAATAAATGTACTGAAATCCAGTTTGCTTCTTTTGTTCTGCCTTGGCATGTGTGAATCAATGAGAAACTGAGCAAAAGGGGTTTGATCTGTTTCCACAACTTCCCTGACGAATCTGTGTCAGGTTTAGGTTTCCACACATCACCCTCTCTTTTCTAGCGTAGGGTGAGGCACTGTGGGTTGGCCAGGAATCAGACCGACAGCTTCCAAACGGTGTGGAGTCAACCTAGTCTCCCACACTCGGTGGTGGTGTCGCCCTAAGCACTCAGGCCCATATTTATACTTTTTTTGCGCCGCATTTGCATCATTTTTTGACGCAAAAGCAGCACTAACTTACAAAATACAATTGTATTGTGTAAGTTTTCACCGCTTTTATGTCAAAAAGTGACGCAAATGTGACGCAAAAAAAGTATAAATATGGGCCTCAGTCTTCTAATCATATTAGGGACAATATAACAGTTTCACTACAAATTACTAATGTTAACACGTTCCAGCATTAGTACAGTGATACATTTCCTCAAAATGAATCCAAAAAGACTATGCTATTGAATGTGTATAAAAAAAGAAATTTGTCAGTTCTGATCTTTATGCAGACTCCAAATACTCAAGCTCAAAGAGTTACTTTGAACCAAATAATAAATGAAATTGAAGCATTGTTAGCTGGTAGCTCTTGTGGCTCTGGCAGTTTGACCACCACATTTTACCTAACATATAAATCCAAATTGCTCCATTAGAAAGTAAAATTTACAGAAGCAATGTCTAAAAATGTGTTCTCCAAAAATGTATTCAATAATTGGGGATGCAGCTATTTTTAAGAAGGGTTAGGGTGAACCAAGTCATAGCTATTGGGGGACTTATAATTATTACAATACAAAACCCCAGCTTTTGTGGTTGGATGAATTCTCTGCACCTAATAGTACTACTGCAGGTGGGAGTTGCAATGTAGGTAACAAGTCCATAGCTTCCAGAACATAGGGTTTGATTACAGGTACACTGGTCCTTGGACCACTGTATCCATGGAGGTGGTTCAATGGCCACATTCGTGGCGGTCCAACTGCCAGATTACGAAACTGGTCATCAGATGACCACAACACAGCTGCCACTGCAAGGATCTTGGATCCTGCAGCAGCGGTGGTGGGAAAAGCCATGGTCAAGCATGGCGTTGCTGATGTTGGCACTGCCGTGCTGATCACAACCTGCCCTTCTGCAAGCCTTATGGCAAGGACACCACCATGAAAAGTCTGGTGGAAAGACAGAGACGGGGCCACAGGGAGCCTACTCCCCCATGCCCATTTTGTGGGCAGTGCAGAGGCCCTCTGTCAACACAGTAGGAATGTGCACTGTCTGCATGGCAACAGTGTGCATTCCGACTGTGCTGGCGGTGCAGACAGTGTGGCGGCGTTGGCCTCGGCTCTCCCTTAGAGCTGGAGCTAATGCCGCCACACTGTCTCCGCCATCCGTCCCCACTGGAACATCCTAATATGGTGGTCAGGAGACTGCCAGGTCAGTGGCGCCCTCCTGACTGCTGTATTGGAGGTCCAATGGTCAGACTGCCAAATTCGTAATAAGGCCCATAATGTTTGTTAATAGTTGAAAACAAAGAATAAAATCATTATGATCTTGATTAATTTAGCTGGACCAAGATTTTACATTCTGTAAAGTTAGCAGCCTGCATGGTCCTGGTTCGGCTGGAGGCTTTCCTGGTTCCATAACAATATTTAAAGCTCCAATATAGAAAGGCAGAGGTATTTTATTACTTTCTAAGATATTGTTAAACAATATTACTAACCAAGCTCCTAATACAGCTTTCAAAGCAATAGATGGCTCAGCTGCAAGACTGTCTTTTCCAATTGTTTTGGAGCAAGATGGGTGTATAACTGAATTATTAACAGTGCATGCTGAGAAGGGACAGGCTAAGATTGAAGCTAGAGTGTTAACAAGCATTGGTATCAGTAGGTTATATAAAACCTCCTAAAGGTTACATTCACAAAACAAGCTGCTAACTTGATATTTCTTTGGGTAATGCATCACAGATACTTTGCCAGTTAAAAATAATTATCAGGTCAATGTCTTTTTACTGTCCCTAATGCTTTAAATTAACCTTGAAATAGTCTTCTTTTTAGCAAACTGAGCAAGAAGGGATCCTACCCACTCACTAACTTCAAATAACTTTTGGCTTATTATGTTGGACTTAACCACCTCACATTAGAGGTATCAGTTGGCTAGATCAGGTGTGGCCTTCTTTCAATGCAGTCACAGTGTATCAACTTCAATGCTGTAATATGCTGCTTCACTTCCTTCAAGTTCTCCTTGTGCCTCGGTTTTCTGTGTATGCTTTAAATGGGACTAGTGAGTGCAATAGGATCTTATAATAAGGTCTTTTGAAATCAGGAATGATGGCAAGAATCTGGATTCTAAGTTCTATTTTGTTTATGAAGCTGCACTCTGATTCTTCAACACTATTAATGTGCTACCACTAGTGACCTTCTATTGCTCAGGTTGTAAACACTCTATAATACATGGGATTCTGCAATCTCTGTATAAATGTCCATCTCCAATTCATTTATAATCAGCGATTTGTTATGCACCCAGTCTTTCATTGTAAAGAAAAGACATCAGAACTCAACTGTAGTAAGTAATTGCGGTCAAGTTCTGATATCACACTGCCAGCTGTCAAAGACAGCAGCCGAAGTGGAGCAGCTCTTTAAAGCAATGAAAATGAAACATTGAATTTGTTTCCTCTGCTGTAGTTTTCTAGCTTAAAGTGACAAGCAGAAAGATTGTCGTTACTTTTTGAACCCCTTAGGTAATTATAGAAAGATTAGAATATTTCTGCTTGTCTCTACACATTCTGGGTTACTGCAGTTTAAAAAAAAATGATTTGTGTTGAACTGTTTTTAATATCTAATTGCAACAACTATCTAACAGGTTTTATAACTGGTTTTTGATGTGTTTAACTTGACACTGGATGTTCAAATGTTATTCATATTTGCAAACATGCTCTCTCTTTCATATGAAATAGTTACACACCAAGGATGTAAGTGGTTTGTGGGAAATGTGATGGTGTGACCATGTATTATATGGGATAAAGTAACACCTGTTGTACAAGGAAATTGAGAGTCACATCAGAGTTCCATAATCTTATAAAGGAACTTAGCCTTCAGCCTTGCTCCTCTGCATGTTATGGAACTCCCTGATAATCTGCACTATCCTTCTAATGTATGGCAGGGGGTACTTTATCCCTTAAGTCTCAAAATCCAAGGTATTCTTTCATGGTACTGGTATGCACTTAATAAAGGGAGATCAACTCTATTTCATACAATGGAATTTTAAAATTATCACGTTTCATTTTGTTTATTATTCATCATTCTTTCGGTAAATCATCAATCTTCAACATACCTTGGAACATTTGCAATGTTTTCAAGCTACGTGCTTCTTAAGGAGAATATGGTGTATAATTAATCTATGTAGCAATCTTCTCTTAGCTTCTTGGATGCCGTTTTGTGGCAAGAGAAAGGATGTGAAAAACACCAATCAAAACAGTTTACTATCCACCCAAGAGCTTAATTCAAAAGTTTGCCAGACAGCCAATTATTATGCACACATAGACTAGTATATGTTGAAATGATAAATAAAAAAGAGGGGATGGAACATGCCAAAAACGTTTGGATCGAGAATGTTCAGAAGTCTTACAACAAGCAAAAAAAGAAATGCCTAAAAAAACAAAAAACTAATATTTGAAAGAAATGTAATATTTAATCAACACCATAAGTGAGTTGTATTTAAAAAACGCATTGAAAACAATTGGAAAATATTGATAAATGATCCAATGTTGTGAACTATTAGTTCTCAAAGACCACTGTTTGCATATAGGTGCAAGATGAACTTGAGGCATTATCTAATTAGAGCTTACATTCAAAAAAGAGAAAGAAAGGACCCAAAATGATTATAGAAAACATTCTTACACTCTACAAATTACAATGAAGTAATAAAAAGTCCAAATGTTCATCATCCAATGTCAGGAAAACTATGCTAAGCCTATGCACACACATGTGATATAGAAGCCATAATATACTTTAAAAAATGGCCCTGCTCAAAGACGACCAATGCGTAAACTGAAAACAAGAATCATGGATCATAAATCCACTTTCTGCAATTGCAACATAAAATCAAGCAAAGCAAAGCATTGGATTGAAAATAAATATGAATTAGCCCAAATGAGATATCACACCCGAAATTAACTAATATTTGATTAAGTGCAGCAAAGTAACCATTGTTGCTGTGCTTCCTTGTGTCAATGCTTTTGCTGACATGGATTTATTTTGAGGGTGATGAAGATCTCATGAAACTAACATGATTGATTAGAGAATTGTAAAATCCATCTCTCAATATTATAGAGCCAACTGGTGCATTTAGCTGCCAAACTGATGCATGTAATGGCTGCAGGTTAGTAAAGGCTGCTAGCTAAAATAATTTTGAACACTAACACTAAATAAGAGTTTTACCCAGTGGCCTTCCAGATATCTGGTCTTTTATAATGACTACTAAACAGGACTGGAACACTGCATTGATGAGCTGAGGTCAAATATGTAAACCCTACCACTTCTCATCCAGCTTTCAGTAGCTACCCTGTGTAAAATGTGGGCAGAATATGGGCTGGCTAATTTTCACCTACCCAACTCATTACACTGGTCCTCTTGCACATGTAATATAGCCACTTTACATATCATATTATCATTATCCTATACACTTAAGCAATAAATCAAACATACTTCCTTTCAAATCTTATAACATTCTACATGCTTGAAATAGATTTCTCAGCATGGCATTTTATCTCCCTTGCCACCACACTCCATATGATGCTCCACCTTCTATGTTCCTCCCACACCAACCATTATCCCACTTCTACTTCACCCACAGATTGGGTGCATCTTCTACTTGAGGCCCACCCTCTATCTGGATGCCACTTAAGGCATCATCAATATTTCTTTTTCAGCAACTATAAGGAATTCTCCTACTGCCAAATGATACAAATTCTTTAAAAGATGGTTTATCTATTTCTGCAGGTGTATAACAATATCAGTCTTTAAAGTATCATTTATCACTAGTGCTTCTGGTGTCTTTAAAGAGAGTATTGTCCTTCAGGAGTGTCTTACCGGAAGGCACATTACCACTCAAAGGTCATAACTGTGCATAGGTGTGCACATTATTTTGTAAGTTAAAACAGGTTTTGATGATGAAGACAAATAGCAAAGTCATTTTGAAAATCTCAAATTACGTACTATTGCACTTGATTTCTCCATCCAAAAATGTTCTAACGAATGAGGCTCATTTATCCTGTCAACCTCAGCAAAATATCAAACAATTAATTCAGGACAGCTGACATCCTCTGCACTGACACACTGAAACATTGATATATTTATAGACACAAAGCAATAAGAAGCGAGCAGCTCATCCTACATACCAAAAGGAAGATATTATACTCATGCACGCAGACTGACGGGGATGCTTGGCATTCTCCCTCTCACTCATTGCAAAACTCTGCCACTACTTAGCCTCACCACCAGTGCAGGAAGGGTTCATGCTAGTGAGCTTGTTTTTGGTAGAAACAACATTATGGTGAACTGCTTTAAAAGAGGAATCTTTTGAAAAGCAGCCATAAAGGGACTGATTACGAGTACAGCAGTCCATAGGACTGTTGTACCTGCTGTGCTTGTCCGACCGCCGCATCCTTGGAACTCCGACCGATAGACCAGGATGCTGACGGTCGGACCGCCAGGAGACTGCTGCCACCACCAGGATCAAGGATCCTGATGGGTTGGCTGTGGTGCAAGTAATGGTCAAGCATGGCAGTGTTGCTGTCAGCACCGCCGTGCTGATCACGACTTGCCTTTCTGCAAACCTTTTCATGATGGTGGTACTGCCATGAAAAGGCTTGCAGAAAGGCAGAGACGGGGCCACAGAGGGATTCCTGCACTGCCCATGACCATGTCATGGGCACTGCATGGGCCCCCTTGGGCCCATGGCAGACAGTGTACATACCAAGGGTGTTGGGGCCGCTGTCTGTGCAGTGGTATTGGCCACAACTCTCCCTGAGAGCTGAGGCCAATGCCGTCTCCCTGTTTCAGTTAGCTGGGCCAGTGGCAACATCCGGCTTGGTGGCGGACTCCCCACCACCTTATCAGAGGTCTGGCAGTCCAACCGCCAGATTCCTAATCAGGCCCAAAGTGTAGAATATTGGGCCTGATTACGATCTTGGCGGATGGAATATTTCATCACAAACGTGACAGATATTCCGTCCACTCTATTACAATCTCCATAGGATATAATGGAATCGGAATACGGGGGACGGAATATCCATCATGGAGTAACCCCATTTGCCAAGATCGTAATCAGGCCCGTTGTCTGTTGAATGTGATCCACAATATGGCACAATGAGGGAACATCTCAAGCCTTACAAAGGTTACCTTAAGAAATGCAGAGCCAATAACAGAGGGAAGAGTGACTGATCTCCACTGATCCACAAACAGACCAGCATAACTCCATCTCAACCCACGGGAGAACGTGTACTTCGTTTTACACTCCCTTGGGAGTATTCTTCAGGCCTTTCAGAAAATCAACTCACTTGTCCCTCTTGCACGTGTCTACAACTGCAACATAGCTCTACAAAGCCATGAAACAGATTAAACAAAACATTTGGTATGCAATTATTTTGCTATGCAATTTATCTTGTGAATGGACATTTTTGAAAACATCATTTGCCACCTCAGCCATCTTCCCTTGTTCCCTTTGTCAGATCATAGTGAAGCCAAGCGTGCTCTTACAGGTAGGTTCTGCCCCTCCATATTACACACATAACCAATGACATATCCTTGATCGCCTGCTTTATTACGTAACCCTTGTTGTTCCATGACCCGGATGAATGTTACACGCAGTGACATTTATGCATCAGACCAATAAGCTAAACAGGAAGCAATTTATGTCACCCAAAGCTTTTTAACAAATCGATGCAACTATTTGTAATTGCTTGTTTCACAAGATTAAAAGTGCTCAAGCGTGATCTTCGCCCACGGTTTTGTGGCCAACATGACCCGGGTTTCCGCTGTACGAATAAAAAAAGGAGTGTTGGTGATCAGCACCTATTTCCATCAGAAAATCCATATTGCTAATATTTCTGGAATTTTAATGTAGTTACAATTTATAGCCGATCAAATGTGGCTACCTAAATTGCTGTTGCAAGTAGACAGTTTAACTGTCTTTATTAATTACAGTATAATTTAATGTTTGAGTACAGGCACTTGTGTTGGTCATTTTTACAGCTAAAGCAGTTATGTGCCATATGACAAACCATTTTAGCATTTTCAATGGAAATCTGGTAATATGATGAGTAATAAAAATGTCAAACACTGGTAAATAATGATTATTGCTTTGGCTGAAATGAATCTTTGAAAAGCCAGTTACCTTCAAATTCACAATATGGCTTTTGAGGGGGGCGAAGTCCTTTCTGTTCAAATAAATATTTTCTTCCTGCAATGCAAGCTACTTAGCTGAGTAACTTTTCATAGGACAAAGAATGTCATTGGGAAAAACGGTTCGGAGATCGTGCATATTTCACAATTTGGCCTTCAGAAAATGTATTTACATGACTCTAGTATTGAATGCCAACAGAAAATAACGGACATGCTAAGCTATTCAACATTGTTTATTTTAAATCATCTAAATTGATTATTTCCTGTTGAAGTCGGAACGCCTTAAGGTCCATAATTTATTTAATCCAAGTATATTACACACACTCTCAGTTCTTCCATGTCTATGTGCTTCAGAAACAGGCCATGGGACCATCGACAATAATTCACCAAAATGCCATGAGTAGCAGGAAGTGACATCAAACGCCATTTGACTTTTACTTTGACTCCCATACACATGGTTACACATACACACACATTCATATATTCCTTCTCACATGATCACACTCTCAACCGCAAGCAGGCATACAACATACATTTAAAATAATTTTTACCTCTCTTATCATCCAGATAGTGTCATATCCCAGCTAATTGTACTCCATTTCTATTACACTAATAATTACTACTATAATACGCTGTTTGTGTAATAGAAAAAATGACAGAAAACTGTGAAAGTGAAGCCCCAACCAATGTTCATCGAGCTGCCCCTGTGTTCCAGACACTGATTTTGCCACCTGTGAGGGCAGGGGGTCACAAAAGTAGTGCTAGGGTTCACAAGGGACAATCCAGAGGCAGCAGCTGCGACCTCTGGTAACCCCTAAAAGACGTCCATGAGGGTGAAGCAGAAGGTGGTGTCCTAAGGAAGGTACATGAAATGGATGATAGATACAGCGCCATACCACTTGAAGAAAGTGCTAGGAGAGCTAAGTTAACACATGCTCTCAAACAGATTTGGGTTGACTGGTGTCTTAAATGGTTGAAGAGCTGAAGGTAATTTTACCATTTTAGACAGTGTAAATTACAGTTTGTCACTGGAATTTAAATAAGGCCTTTATTCCTGGAGCTATAGCAGCATTTGTTGACATTGCTAAAGTAATCACAGAACACAATAAAACGCTATAACATCATATATACTAATACAAAAAACACAAAAACATATTAGGACACTACACAACAAAACATCCAAAGCTGAACACAGTATAACAATCAGCATACAAAACACTAATAAAACATTGCAATAATGCAGGTCAAAAACACAGGAGCATAGCATGCTCTTATTCTTTATCAATCCAACTGATGTGAACAGTAATCCACCTTGATATATGAATATATACTAGTCTTCGTGTAAAACGTATGTTAATGTACAACTCCCTATGTGAGAAGTGTTCTAATGTTTTCGGAGGCAACCGGTCTGGAATAATATTTGGGCTACAAAAACAAATAAATATGATGCAAACCTTTTATTATATGTGGTCATATAGCACTGAGATAGGCCATAGGTTTTACCCTCCACTCCGGAGATCTATCTGCAGTCTGTAGGCCACATATGCAACTTCTGGCAAGAGTGGGTCAGCATGTTACCTGTCTGCTGTTCATTAAATCATTCTAATTGAGTTGGGCAATAACAACAGATGTTATTGAATTAGCAGGAGACATATGTGTGGTCTATAGTACATAAATGACCAACCAGGAGTGACTCCTCGCATATGGCAGAGGAGCATTTCTCTCCCGCCAGCATCAGCTGCAAACCTTTAAAAATAAAACAATAATAAACAATCATTTTATTTTTAAAGTGGCGGGCCATGGGGGTGATGAGCACTGAGGGGAATGTACAGAAAACTCCCCTCAGAGTGCATGTATGTTTGGCCAGCCGTCTTGGGCCGGCCAAACACACATGCGCACAAGGGCTCTCTCCAGCCCAGCACTGTGTTGCCGGATTGGAGAGAGCAGGCCCAGGCCTCTAGTCTGCCTTGGAGTGCCCAGCCTGTGCGCTCCAGACAGTCATAACGCTGCTCTGAGCAGCAACATGATTGGCCGCAGGGCAGGCTGGGACCCTGTGCCTGCACTGGGCAGAGAGCAGCAGCACAGACATCCACTTAAAGTACGTTTTATTTTTTTAAATTTTTTTACTGTATTCCCCCTGCCGCCGTCCCGCCACTTTGCCCAGTCGCCAGCCGCAACTGTGACCAACACCATGACATTTACTTGCAAAAGATACTCCATGTTTATGTATGAAAATAGAAAAAAATCTGTGATACTAGACGGGAAGCTTTTACTTTACTTTTGATTCTGAGAACATTTGGGGTTCTGCCTAGTAAAAACTGTTTCTCTGCCTGCACTTGACCAACAAATAACCACTTGCAATCATCATTTACCCAGTAGAGGGCTCATCTATGGACATTACCAGTCTAAAATGAACATAAGCAATGGTGAGTGTGTTATGCAGTCTTCTTAATAGCTAGACATGACCCATAGGTAACAACACATTTCTTGATAGAAAAAGAAAAAATGTAAAACCCTTTATTTCCTCAGCCCGATGATCACAGATCACTGTGGTTCCTGGCTGAAAGCAGTAATCATGCTCATTGACACCGAAAGGGTAAGTAAGGAAGAAAACTGATTGATGGATAGAGGAATGCAGAAGCTGAAGATATGAGAGAGAAGGAAAAATCACCAGGAAAGAGTGAAGAAAACAGATAGGTTGAAAGACATGCTGCTGACAGCAAAGTGTAGGAGAAAAGGCAAGGAAGCAGAGGAGCTCAAGCAAGAGAATGGGAAAGAGGAGAAGGAGGTAGAAAGAAAGAGGCAGGGAAGCAAAAATCAAGAAAAGAGAAGATAGAAAAAGAGAAATAGAAGAAATAAAAGTTTTGGAGGAAAAATACAGGGGAAAGGAAACTAAAGATGTGATTTTGAATTTAAAAAAATGACAAGCATCTAGAAGGGCAGAGAGTGAGGAGGGACAGGAAGATGAAGAAAAAGAGAGATTCAAACAGAGTGAGGAAGTAGGCTAGGAGCAATAGGTGGGTATGATTACACGTGAGATTCTCTAATCTCCAGAGTTTTCACATATGGGTACCATAAATTTGGTTAAAGTAATTTCTCTTTATGGCATTTAAAAACAGTAGACGTGATATGCAGCACTAAATACAAATCAAGTTGTTATGTCATAAAGGCTAATATTATTAAAACTGTGCTTTAGAGATCTGTTCTGCCTAATATATAGGCCACAAACATTTCAGTTTAATAACGCTGCTCAGTAGGCTGATGCACCTATGGTAGATATATGTGTAGAAATATATAGGTCTTATGTTTAGCATGTTAATGACCTTGCTATGCAGATATGTGTAGAAGCTGCAGGTGCCATGTTTCAGTTCGAAGGATGATACATAAGATACCAACAATCTGATCTTGGGGAGGAAGGGGCATGCCTTGCTTTGCTTGTGACTGTTGAAGTACTGTATGATATACCAATAAGTTTGATTTGTAAAAATGCATATACACTATCTATAGTGTATATATCATGCAATGTCACTGCTGAAAGCAAGAAACAATAAAATTAAACACATGTAAACAGTGAAAAAACAGTGTTTCTGGCATTATTTCCACTGAAAGAAACTGTAAACACTGATAATCACTGATATTTGCAAGTTTTGGAAACACTGGAAAATGCTGAAAATACCCACCAAATATCACAACAAATAGAAACAGAAAAGGAAACAGTCATGATTATATCCAACCACAGTTTCAAGACAGCATTCATCACAGCAACAGTCGACATCTGGATGATCCTGGATAAAGGAGAAACAATGGCCCTCATCCTACTTGATCCCTCAGCAGCCTTCAACACAATCTCCCACCTTATCTTGACAAAACAACTACACAAGACTGGCATTCAAGTACCCATTCTCCAATGAATCTGCACATTGCTTACCAGATGAACCCAAATAAACATGCTACCTTATTCTTTGAAAGCCAAGATCTAATTTGAGGAGCTCCTCCGAGCTCCTTGCTCTGCCTGACTGTTTTCAACATCTACATGACCCCACTGGCCAACAACATCTAAGCAAACAACATCAATATCCTCCCCTATGACTATTTCACGCAACTGATACTGTTCTCGGATAAACCACCCAGCACAAAGACTTCAATATCTGCATGACTGAAGTGGCCACCTGAATGAAGTCCAACTGCCTCAAGCTGAGCACTGACAAAATAGAGTTGTGATGTTTTTTAAAGATGCCTTGTTGTGAGACTCAGTCTGGTGGTCTACAGACCTAGGACCAAATCCCTCCCCCAGTTCACTAGCATGAAACCTTAGGATCATCATCAAAAACAAGCTAGATATGTCAGTCCAGGTCAACTTTGTCACCACATCCTGCTTCTACACTCTGAGGATGTTGAGCAAAATTTGTAATTGGCTACCAACCAACACTAGAAAGACCATCACCCAAACCCTCACCACCAGACAAGCATACAGGAACTTGCTCTGCACAGCAATCACCAAGCAACTAACTTACGACTACAGACCATACAGACCGCACCAGCCAGACTTGTCCTCCAACTTCCACACTGGTCCCACATCACACCTCACCTGAAGGACCTCCACTGGCTTCCCATTCAGAAGCACACAAGGTTCAGGCTCATCACCTATACATACAAAGCACTGCACAATACAGGTCCAGCCTACCTGAACAGCCACAACACTACCACAAAACCTACAGGCACCTCCATGCAGCCAGACTCGCACAGTCCTACGCATATACAAAAACAGATCAGGAGGTAAAGCATTCTTCTACATCTCTCCTAAAGCATGGAATGGCCTCCCACACCACATTCGAGCCTCCTCCTCTCTTCTTGAATTCCAAAAGAAGCTGAAGGCTTGGCTTTTTGAGTAAGGTTGCACATGGCTAGCCTCATTCATCTGAAAAGTGCTAGGATACCCTCACAAGTGCACTATGAAAATACACATAACATACCATATTGAAATATGAAAGCCTACATATGATACAAGGAGATCTCCTACTTCTAATAACACATAGAAATTCAGCTACAATCTATGGGTATGCTGTTAGGTCCTCGTCTGAATTGTAGGGACACCTGATATCACTACAAGAGCTTTGCCACTATATGCATGGGCTGGTCTATGCACCCTGAAACCTGTGGCCACATCAGTGCTAGACACTACAAGTATGCTTCAGGATTAATACTGTACACTGCAATCCAAACAATTATTATAATATTTAACTGGTAAATCAGATCTGGAATGACTGGACCAGGGATACACCATCATACTATTATCCTTCAGCTGTGTATTCAAACTCATCATTAGCTCGGACAACCTTCTCACTGACGACGAAGAAACCACTTAGCATGACCAGTGAACTACCCGATCTTCATAACAAGCAAGACTTCAAAAGGAGGATAATCAGTCATTGTACATCTAAATTGCAGTGAAGCTACAATTATAATATGGCTAAAAAAGAATAGAAATACCAAATTTAACAATGCAGACCCTCTCAATTTAACCCCATGATAAAAAGTTAAAACAACTTCACTATGCAAACAATCCTTACAAAGCTTCTGAAATATGTGCTCTTGCCTAGAGTACCAAGATGAATATGGTTATGATGCAAATTAAAATAGCAGGCATTTGCAACAACCTCAAACAAATCACAGAAAGAATCGCAGAAGCAGACTTTAGAATCAACCACCTTGGAGATACATAAGTGAAAATTAAATAAAGGTCTCTGTACATAAAATCAAAATCTATATCTCTCCAAAAGGAAATAGCTGAATTGGAAGATTATAGACCTAGGGGAAAGTGGAGGATCCTTAGTCTCCCTGAAGGACTTGATGATAGAACCAGATCATGAACAAAGTTTCTAGAAGGTTTCCTGTAGAAATTACTAGGGCTTAACTTCAAAAAAGACTTTGAACTAGAAGGAGCTCACAGAGTACCAACCCAAGCAAATCAAAAACTCAAGAACCCAAAACCCAGCGTTTGCAAACCACTACAATACCAACACAGTGAAGCCATTCTAGATTATATATGGCTTCACAATAATATTCTGTGGGGAAGAGCCCTTATCAATATTTCATAGGATTTAAAGATATGGTCCACACTCCAAAAGGTTTGTTAGCCCTTATAGAAAAACTCAATAGCATGAACATACTGGTCTCTTTTGTAGGCTCTGGAAATTTAAAATCACTTTCAAAGTGAAATTACAGGTCTTTCAGGATTACAACATCCTTTCTACCTTTCTAGGAAACAAATATGAAATGGAAACAAGCTCACACAAACCAAAGTCAATTATTTTCTCTATGTTCTGATTATGATTCTACAGAAATACCACCACTGTTGATATTATATACAGGCCCAACAATAAAAGGACCTACGCTGCAGAATGTATCCCATTGTAAGTGTATCTCTACTGAAGTTGCCTTAAGTATTCTCGCAGGTTACAATTGAGAGTATTTTGGGTATAAGAGGTTGTGGTTCTAATGAATTGGTGATCCAGTAGAGTACCACCTATTGTTAAATCAGTTTTGCTGTATAATTTGCTGTGTGTAGTAGCTTTACAATGTTTGCACTATACATGCTCTACTTAACATTTAATGGGGGTGAGTGAGAGAGGTTTGAGGCCACTGTAGGTTTGCCAGTTTAGCTACTTTCATTGCTTAAGATGTTCCTTGTTCTTTTTTTCTGTTTCTTCTTTTGCTAGCATCTTAAATATGGCTACTTAATTTCTCAAAGTTTGTGTGTCATACACAGTTCTATATTGCCTAGATAGCCCCAATCTTTAACACCTTTAACAATGGTGTCACCTCAGAGAATCTTTACCAAGGCCTTTCATCACTACAGCTGCAATGCAATTGACCATTTTGAATTATTAAATAATAGCAATGCAATGAATACTACTATTAAAATCATCTCTCAGAATGCTACGGATATTAACCACCCAGTATAGACAAGGCACATATATGAGTATGTATTCAGACTAGAAGGAGACATAATTCAAACTTTCCTTTATTTGAATGAAACAATTTTAATCAGAAAAGATAATAAAACACACATTTCACAAAACCAACAATGAACAACCTCAAATCTTTAAAACAAAAAGTTTGCAAAAGTGCGCCATCATAGTGCATTTTTTCAAAAGGCGCCAACAGCAGACCACATAACAGGCTCATTGAGATAAGATTTCATTAAACTCTGTTAAGCAAAAATACAAACTCCGAGATAAACAATAGCAGACCTTGTTCTTAAGCTGGCCTGTGGATTCCTCAACAGGGAATGGCAAACATGGAACATTAATAAGTATAACAACATATGGACAGCGCTCAGGGGGAAGATTTAAACGGGTAATACTCCCCTTCCTTTCATGGCGATCAAACCTTCCTGCCGGGGCTGAACAAGGATCTTGCAGGAGGTTGCAATGATTTCTGCTCTCAACAAAAAGCCAAGAGTGATTTTGGCACATGTCTCTTCCTGGATCATCATGTACATCTGATAGCACCAGAGGGTTGAGGAGATAAGGGTCCATTTGCCCTAGAGTCTGCAGTCGATTGACTACATGCATCCCTTTTGGTAGAACTCAATGTCACATCATGGCCAATTGCTGGGGCCGGTGTGTGCAAGTTAATTAAATCTGTGACCTTTGCCTCCAGGGTCTGCAATTTGTCTTTTGGAGGGTCAGACAGGCTTTAACGGTCTCTTTAACTTGCACTAAAAAGTCACACAGGGCAGATTTTATAAGCTCAGTAAGATCCATCCTGGAGATATTGCTTCTAGCTTATGGCTCCAGTAGGCCATCAGAATCAGGGCACAGGGGTCCCTCACAGAAGGCCTTTTAGATTGTTGCTTTCTTTTGGTAGGGGGTTTAACTGCTTTTTCTGGTGAAAAACGTCCCTTCATTAAACTGGCTCTGAGGCTGATCTTCCAACTGATCTTCCAGCTAAATAAAGCCAGAGTCTGTGACCCTTCTAGGTGCCCCCATTTCCTGGATCCTCCCCAGAATCTAATCAATTGGTGCAGTTGACGTTGGGCTAATTTGATGCTCACAAACTTCAAGCAACTAATGGCACCTTGGCTAGGTCCGTATCTTTTGTGACCACCCCAACTGCCCTGGCCAAGAAAGAGTCTAAGGTAGTACTGTGTGGGCTCCGGGAGGGACCAACAGTGTCCTTAACCCCCATGTGCTTCCTTTTAACCATTTTTAGAGAAAAATGGAAGAATCAGAAAATAGGTGCTTAGTTGCTTATGGACACAAAATAGGACAATGAGACTAGAGGGCAAGCGTGTTGCCAAACAGTTACAGTCTATGATAAATGGTTTTAAATTACTGTGTCCCCCATTATGACCCTGGTGGTCTTCTGACTGCCAGGGCTAATGTGGCATTAGTACCACCAACAGGCTGGCGGTAAATACCGCCACATTATGAGATTGGCGGGTTGGCTGCACCAATTTATCACTCATACTGCCATGGCGGTATGAGCCGCCGGGCTGGAGATGTCAATCACCAACCCGGCAGCCGACAGAGTACCGGCATTATGAGCCAGCCTACCGCCATGGTTTTCGTGGTGTTAGCAACGCCACGAAAACCATGGCGGTAGGCCCTACCATTCACCTGATGCCCCCCACCCCGCCTCCATCCAAACTCAACCCCTCACTCACCCCCATACACACATTAACCCGCCTACCCCCTCACATTCAAATCCACCCCCCCACCCACCCGATCCAAATACACACCCCCCCACATCCTCCGATACATGCAAACACCCCCACCCCCGATACACAAACGAACACCCCACACCCCTCTGGTCCACTCACCCCAACCCTCCGATACATTCACACACACACCCACCCCTGTACACGCACACACCCACAGACACGCACACAGACACCCACACGCACCACGCATACACCCATTCACTAACACTGGCAAACACACATTCATACACACTGGCATATACGCATTCATACACACACTGGCATGCAAGCATTCATACACACACTGCCATACACGCATTCAAATACGCATACATCCAGACATACTCACACACATTCTTTCACACATTCACACTGACATGCAGACACACACTCACTTCACCATTCATACATGCATTCACTCACACGCAAACAAAACTACACACACATACACATTCACACATGCACTCACACATTCAGAAACACCCCCACAACACCCCCACCCTCCCACCCACCTCCCCTGTCGGACACCCGACTTACCTTGTCCGGCGAGGAGGTCATCCAGCGAGGAGGTCATCCAGCAGGGAACAGGAAGGGGCGCTGCTACTGCCAGCAACGTCCCACTAGCAGAACACTGTCAGGCCGTATTTTTGGTCATAATACAGCTGATGGAGTTCTACTGGTTGGGTGGTGCAGGTAGTAGCAGTGCCAGCTTACCACTGTCCGCCAGCATGAGCAATGCCGGATTTCCACCCTTATTGTGGCATAAGTCATGCAGTGCTCATAATCTGGCAGATGGATGGTAGCTGCCGTCACGGTATGTTGACGGACATAACGGCAGCAGTAGACAGTTTTTACTGCCAAAGTTATAATAACCGCCTGTATGTGTGTGAAGCTATCTGGAGAAGACCACTCTCCCTATGGAAGCACAAAGACTGTAGACAGAGACAAAGAAGGTGGGCCAGCCTCCTCCAGTCAATGATGGGCCCCCTCATAAATCATAATAGGGTCATCATCAGGACATCCAATTTCAAGGAGACACAATAAATAAATCATTTTTTTATTTGACATAAGCAGATTGAATAGCGGTCCTGTTTTGTTGCTCGATGAACGTTTGCATAATCTCGAACTATCCTTGAGGAGATGTGGAGTCCATTACAATATGATATGATGTCTCCTTGTATCTGTATCTGACATTTAAAGTCAAAACATCAACAAAAATTACCTATGTGAACTGTTTTTAAGTTTGAATATGAATTGGGATGCCCAAGGAGCGAGTCTCCCACGGATAACATTATTCCATTCCTTACAGTTACATGTTACTTGTATATTACACCAGTGCACTTTCTATTCACATTGTCAGTTTGCACTGTGCCATCACTATATAGGAGCACCTATTTTCAATATTTACTGCTGAGTAACTTTGGGATTCAACTATTAAAAATTGAAATAAATTACACTAATGTATCAGTAATCTTTTCTTTCTCTGGAGAAAGGTTCTTATTAAATTACTGCCCTGGAAACACATCATGGTCATGATCAGTGCAGGCCCAC
This sequence comes from Pleurodeles waltl, assembly GCF_031143425.1. NCBI lineage: Eukaryota > Metazoa > Chordata > Amphibia > Caudata > Salamandridae > Pleurodeles > Pleurodeles waltl. The sequence continues at coordinate 278,805,611 of NC_090448.1, read as the reverse complement.
CATGACCCCTCACTGTGTTTCTGCCAGCCTTTTCATGGTGGCATCCCCACCATCAAAAGGCTGGCAGAAGCTGGACTTGTGATCAGTGCAGCAGCACTGAACTCAGCATCGCTGACTGCCATCGGCTCATCAGGAACCAAGTTCCTGGTGGGGACAGTGGTCCCCTGGCGGTTCGACCCCCAGGGTCGTAATGTGGCTGACAGACCACCTGGAGCGCAGTGGTTCGACCGCCACTGCACCATTGCAGGTACTTAGATCGCCAATGTAGTAATTAGGCCCTAAGTCTTGAAAATTCAATTGAACTGACACAAAAATTGAAAGTAGAACACTAAAGAAAAGTTCAGGACTTCTGGAAAGTTGGTCTGCCAAGTTTCTCTCAAGTTGGGGAAGAGTAGAAATAGTTAAAATGATAATACCACACATAATTAGTTATGTTGTCGCCACAGTTCATATTAGGATTTCCAAAAACATTTTTAAATGATCTAATTAATAACGTCTTCTTGAATGGGTCAAACAACGGCATGTAACAGAAAAAACTAAGGGCCTGATATAGAACTCCGCAGGCCGGTTACTTCATCACAACAGTGAAGGATATCCCGTCTGACGAAATCTAAATCTCATAGGACATAAAAGGGATTTAGATTTCGTTAGACAGGATATCTATCACCTTTGTGACAGAGTAACCCATTCACCAAGTTCTAAAGCAGGCCCTAAGACACATGAACAGTAATGTGTAAATGTAAATGATTTCAAATCATGCCCATCAGCCTGCCTATTAAAACAAAGTTTTCTTTGGCTAACGTCAGAATAGCACTATGCAGCCATACTGGTTAAAAATGAAAAGAACCCTATTAGACAATATCCTGTTAATATCCATAATAATATCAGCCCATTAACTTAGGCGCATTCTTATGAAGGTTTTAAGTCACCCTTGCACCCCCTTGCGTAGCTCCGTCTGGCTTGATAAATGCAGACTAATGCAATGCTGTGCAAATTGCTGCACTGTTTTACTCTGCCCGGGTGAGGTGTTCCATGGGAGGAGCATGGGTGTTTTCCCATGGAATGGCCCATGGATTTTGGCGCATTGCTAGAGTTACAACATTGGCAAACTTGGGAATGCATAAAAAGGCTATGCCTTCAATGAGGAGGTGTAACAAGGAGAAAAATGTTTATTTCTCCTCCTTTTTCCTTCTTTCTATGTGTGCTGCAGAATGCTATTGTTTGTGGTCTTTTTGTTTGCGATCATACTACTTTATGTACTGATCCTATCACAATTGCCTATTTTTCCCATTAAAGTATGTAGCCCACTACCCTGTCTGTGATATAGAGACTAGTCAATCCTGCACTTCAAAGATTCATACCTAGTGCCCTACGCTCGCTCTTTTTGTTATCTGAAATGGGCGCATAGTTGATGGTGACTCGGTGAATCACTGCTGCTCGATTTTCAACCAGTATGATTGTTTTGCCTCTTCTGAATGGGTAAAACCAAATTAGTTTGTAGTATCAAGACATATGTCCCAGAATGAAACAGGGACAGTAAAATCTGCTTACAACAACTATTAGTCCTTGTATTCCTTTTTCTCTGGTATTGTTTTAACGACCTTGTGGGGAAAAACAGCATTTACCCAACATGAGTGGCCCCTTTATTTGCTACAATAAAATGCCTCACGGTCTAATATATGACTGCAAATGGTCCCACTGACTCGAAGGAGTCACCCCCAAATTGCCAGGCATGCTATAGTTGCATTGTTGGAAATTGGGTTTCTGGTTGGCAGAGGTATGCACCCTGTCTAAGCAGCAACCACAATCCTAGTCAAGATAGTTATACGCCATAAATTCCTGTGCTCACCCTCTGGCAGCTTGACACAGTGCAGGCAGGCTTAACTAAGCAGGAAAGGTATAAAGTATTTCTGCAACACTTAAAACAGTAACACAGTGAAAACACTACACAAAGTAATCCATACTGGGTTAGAAAAACAGAGCTTAATTTAATGAATAAAACAGGACCAAAATTACAAATATCCAAAAAGTAGAAGTTGAGATATTAATTTTTAAAGAAAATCGGCAAATGTAGAGCTTAGAAACTGGTAGCGCTAGATCAGAGTAAATCAAAAAGTTCAGACTGAACACAATGGAGCGTGCACTGGCTACAGGGACCAACCTTGTCCGCTGAATAAGTTATTTGTGTGGAGGGTTGCATTGATATCAAAGATCCGATGCAAGGAGCAGCGGGAACAAGGCAATGCCTTGGTTCCAATCTGTGCAGTCAGGAAAGCGCTGTCATCAAGCTGCACAGTCGCCGATGCAATGTCCTCAAGCAGGGGTGCAGTGTGGAACCCTATGCTATACAGGAAATGCGTTGATTCTCCACAATTGCAGTTTGAGTGGAGAAATCACTATTTGGAAGGGGGATGTTTCGGGCATTTTTCCAAATAGTAATTTCCAATGTTATGTATCAAGCTTATGCAACTGAAATGTGATCACAAACCTTGATATTTTACCACCAACTCCAAGTTGGTGGTAATGCCTTTGCAATTTGGGAGGGGTGCCCATGGGTCCCCTTCTCCTTTGTGAATTTTGGAAAAACAATTTTTAAGAGCAGGCATAGACGCCTGCTTGCGCTTAAAGAATGTAAACAAAATGTTTCATTTTTTATTATTGCAACGCATCCTGTGTTACTTTAGGAAAATGGGTTGCATTTCAACAAAAATCAAAAACCTTTTTTCAAAGGCAATCACAGACATGGTGGTCTACTGACCTCAGCAGGCCACCATCGATGTGATGGCAGGCATTCCAAATGGGTCACCAACTGCGACCTGCCTAATTAATATTTATTAGGTAGGTTGATTTACGACCCACTAGGAATCATATGTAAGGAACAAAAAGTTTCATAAATAAGGAATAGCGATTTCCACATAGCGATTCTGATAAAATTACTATTTGGAAATCGCTATTCCTACTCTTTGTACATCTGGCCTTAGATGATGTAAAGTAAGAAAATGTCAACTTTCTAAAAGTGGCATTTTCAGAATTACAAGTTATAATCAGACTTCACAATCAGTTGTGTTTAAAGTGTGAGTCCAGAGGAACCAAACTTGGGTATTCCATCTCTTCCCTATTGGAAATTGCACTTCTAATAAGGCAATCCCAATGTTAACATATGGGAGAGATAGACCTTGCAGTACAATGAAAAATGAATTTAAGAGCCTTTCCCTACCTGGGCATGTAAAACTTAGTACATGTCCAACGTCTTAAATGCACTGCACCCTGCCCTTGGGGCTCTCCAGGGACTACCTTAGGGGTGACATATGTATTGAAAAGGAAGGTTTGGGCTTGGCAAGAGGGTTATGTTGCCAGGTCAACATGGTAGTTTAAAACTGCACACACAAGCTATACAATGGTAGGCCTGAGTTATGTTTAAAGGGATACTTAAGAGGGTGGCAAAACCAGTGCTGCAGGCCTACTAGAATCATTTAATGTACAGGCCCTGGGCACAGTTAGTGCAGTTTACTAGGGACTTATAAGCAAATTAAATATGCCAATTGTGGATAAGCCAATGGTAACATGTTTTAGGGAAAGAGCACATGCACTTTAGAACTGGTCAGCAGTGGTAAAGTGCCCAGGGTCCTAAAGCCAGCAAAAACTAAGTCAACAAACAGAAGGTCAGAAGGCTAGATGCCATTATGTATGTGATAGTTTGTGTATTTTAGTAAGAACATGCTTACATCTGTGTTCCTTCTATGTTTGCAGCCCTGAGGAAGCCTGTCACAAGGCGACATACATTGGCTATGCTTGTTTACATATTTTGAAGACAGAACAAGATTAAAAAAGAAAAAACAACGGACCCTTTTGTCTTGTGTTTGTTTGCTGCTTTGTACAACTGTCTTTGTATGCACTGTGTTATGTTGCCTCTTGTTATTATTTAAATGACTCTAATATGTGACCAATTGGTAGCTGGTCCTTAGAGGTGGGAACTACAGTTTAGTATCCTGTTACTTCTTCAGGTGGTGCAACAGTAGGCCCACTAGCTCCCATAATCTGTTCAACTTATATACAGGGTTACTGGAACACCTGCAATTGACATTAGTACTATCAAGATGAGTTTTGGTCCACCTCCTTAGCAAGCTCCCTGGGGACAGAGAGCTTACTGTCAACAAGGTGTTTGCACAGATCCGGAATACTAAGACTGAGCATGTGCTCTTTTGCAATCAAGTTATAACACCCCTGGTAATCCTTAACCTCACTAACCTTCACCCAACTATCCAGTGCCTTGCAAAAGGAATCCACACAATCCACCCAGGTCTGTTGGGGTAACTTCTGAATGTACCAGAACATCTGTTTGTACTTTTCTAGGGTCAGATTTATGGGGGGATACCTCATCTTGTCCCTCCCTTCTAGAGCCAGTAGAGTGTCCCTTCCCTGACTAGGACTGGGCCTCCACAGGCTATCTCCCAAATCCTCCTCAGAAACATTGTGCATCTGTAAAGCAATCTCATAGGTCTCTAACCATCCGTCTATATCATCGGTGTTCAGACAAAATATTGAATTAAATATTGTGTAACATAAACAATGAGTCAAGAATATTGTGACAAGTAAATATTGTTGTCTATAATATTGTCAAAAATATCGATTTTAGGTGTTGAATTTAATATCAAATGTTTTTAATATTGATGTTGTTAATATTGTTGCTTGTAATATAATTTTTGTAGTGATAGTGTATAATATATTGTATTTTTATTTTTATGTTTTGTTTTATTTATAGTAATTATTTAAATTTTTTGTATTTTTTTCCTAAGGATTTTTTGGTAATTTATTAGTTTTTTTTTGTTCAGTAAAATTATATTTTTTAGAAGCGGGTGGGAAGTATTTTAAAAATACAAATTATTGTATATATGTTCATGTTTATTTTTTTGTGTGTTTTTAAAAATGGGAGAGGTATGTTTGGTTTAAGGGTAAGGAGTATTTTAAAAAATATATGTATCAGTGTTTATTTTTGGATGTGCATTTATTATATTTAATGAATTAATTTTTTTTAAAAAATTGAATTGAGGTGTAGATTTATTATTGGATAAATGTGTGGATATTTTGGCCCTCATTACGACATTGGCGGTAAATCCCACTTACCACTGCAGTGACTGCCGCCAACATACCGCCTTGGTGGCAGATATTCGTTCTCCATATTCTGTCACACAAACACACCAATCTGACAGAATACTGCCACATACACAAATCTGTCAGCCCAAAGGTCAGTGCTAAAGTGGCAGTACCAACACCCATACCGTTACGCCAACAGAACAACGCCTACCACATCATGACCCACGAATCAGCATGGCAGATATTCAATGGTGGTAAACCATTGGCGGTACACACTGGCACGCTCAGAATGGCCACCCAAATACTAAACTACGCAGCATTGGCCAATACCAAATACCACACCTGGCACTGATACACACACCACACCCACCTACCCACAGCACAACCATTTATGTATACAAATTATTGCCACCAGACTGACACCAAGACCACTGCGATTAAAGACACACACATCACATACACCCATATATCCCTCACGCACCCCTCTTCACACACCCAACCACAGTTCCCAACACCCACACACTTACACACACCACACAGCACCCACGTCTCCACAAAGGCACCCCTGTTTCACAGATGAGGAGTTGCGGGTCATGGTGGAAGAAATAGTCAGGGTAGAGCCACAGCTGTTTGGAGCACAGGTACAGCAAATATCCATTCGCAGGAAGATGGAGCTATGGCAGAGAATCGTGGATAGGGTGAATGTCGTGGGACAGCATCCAAGAACAAGGGACGACATCAGGAAGAGATGGAACGACCTACAGGGGAAGGTACGTTCCATGGCAGCAAGGCACCAGCTTGCCATCCAGACGACTAGCTGTGGACCCACACCTCCTCCTCCTCCACAGCTCACAGCATGGAAGGAGCAAGTCTTGGCATTACTGCATCCTGAGGGACTCACTGGAATTGCCAGAGGACAGCATGGAGAACTTACAATCCCATAATACATCACCATACACAAACAAAGGTGGCAGGGCAACAGCAACGATAGAGGGGAAGCTAGGGATGTACAATATATCACAGACATGAAGCATAATACATCTCTTACATCCCCAGAGGTGACCCAGCCAATCTCAGCGGAGAGGAGGTGCCACGACTAACCAGCCCCCCAACAGAAGATGCGCCCAGTGACAGTAACTCTGGACTCCAGCTTCTGGATGAACTACCTGGCCCATCAGGGACCACTGGTCAGTCGGTCACCCCAGCTCACTCCCAGTCAACCACAAAGCCTCCCCCATCAGTATCCAACACCACAGCACCCACTAAGCGTACCCACACCTCTGTTCCCAGGACAAGTCAATCAGCAGTGTGCCCACCTTTACAGGGACCCCAGTCCACACCTCACACCCAAGACAATCGGGGACCTGGGGTCAGTGGCAGTGGGCAGACCATTCAGGGGACACAGGCACAGGGCAACAGGGACACTTGGAGGACCGCTTTGCACCAGGGGGAGGACAGGCCCAGGGAACCGACTCTCCAGGAGGCACTCACCAATGTCCTGGGGACTACCAACAATCCCAGGACACGATGGGTCAGATCCTTAAAAACATGCAGGAGATTAAGCGGTTGCAGGAGGAACACCATCAGGAGATCAGGGAGGACTTGCAGGCTCTCAAAACCACCATGATCTTCATAGCAGGGGTGCTGGCAGACATGGCCAACTTCATGAGGAAACAGATAGCACACCAGTGGGCCCCTTCTACTAGCCAGTCTCTTCACCAGCCCTCCACTTCCGCTGCAGCTAGTGGGCAGGAGGCCCCAACACAGGACCCACAGGCCACCAGCACCCTTCCCCCTGCAGAAGGTGAACCACCCCACAAACGTTCCCTGTGACCCAGAAAGAAGCCAGAGACACTTGCCAAGACCAAGACCACAACCTGGAAATGAGACTCTCCCAATTGTCCCCCTTGTGTCCCACCCTGTCACCCTGTCCACTTTAAACTGTCTTTGCTCCCCTTCCGGTGGCCCCTTGGACACTGGACCTGTGCTACAAACAGACTGGAACAATACCCTGGACTTTCCTCTACCATCACCCCATTCAATTGCACTTTTCAGTCAATTATTTACACTATAATAAACACCCTTAAACACAATTTGAGTGACACTGTTTTATGTGTTGAAAATGTGCATTTATGGGAATAGTCACATCTAGTGCAAATGATCTGAACACTGTGATAGCATATAAATAATGACCTATAGCTGTCTGCAGTAAACACATCAGGACACTGTTGTCATATCACTAACATCTGTAAAAGGACAAAAGCACTCACACAAACACCAGACAGTTGCACACACATCTACATCCACTGCCTCCGCTGTCTCCCCCTCCTCTTCCTCCACCTCCCTCACAGTCACATCCATACTCACACCTGCATGCACAGCTTCAATAGCCACCACCAGCATCACCACACCAAGCAGCACACACACCTCACTAGCAGACACCTCCAAAACATCCATCCATGTGTCCCCTGTGACCTCTCCCACCCTGTCTGTCCCCCCTCCTAAATGACACAAACGCAGGCACTCAGACACCCAACAGCCATCCACCTCACATCAGCACACTGCCCATGCACCTGCACCCAATTCCAGCAGACGTACTCTTCCAACAACCACTCCCTCAACCTCCCCTCCCATTCCTCCTCCCACATCCCGCCCCAATACCCCTAAGAAGCTTTTCCTTGCATGTCTTGACCTCTTCCCTGCCCCTCCTCCCCATCCAGCCCGTAAGAGCAGGGTCCCAATGACCCAGCCCAGCACCTCAGCCAAACAGTCCACGGGGACAATGGAGGCACCTACTAGTTGTGGAGGCAAGACAGTGTTGGATCCCACTACACCAGCCAGGAAAGGAAAGGATCCCACTCCACCAGCCAGGAAAGGGAAGGATCCCACCCCACCAGCCAGGAATGGGAAGGATCCCACTCCACCATCCAGGAAAGGGAAGGATTCCACTCCACTAGCCAGAAAAGGGAAGGATCCCACTCCTCCAGCCAGGAAAGGGAAGGATCCCTCTCTACCATTCAGGAAAGGGCAGGATCCCACTCCACCAGCCAGGAAAGGGAAAGATCCAACTCCACCAGGCAGGAGGGGTAAGGTTCCCACTCAACCACCAATGCAATAAAAGGTTCCCACTCAACCACCAATGCACGAAAAGGTTCCCACTCAACCACCAATGCAAGAAAAGGTTTCCACTCAACCACCAATGCAAGAAAAGGTTCCCACTCAACCACCAATGACAGGCAAGAAGCCCTCACCTCCAGCTGGGACACAGCAGACTTCACCTCCAGCAGAGGTTGCCCAGGAGACACCGCCCCCTAGCAGAGACAATGCAGCTTTCACTGTGGGCCAGAGTATGGGGCCTCAAAGGGACACAACTGACCAGGAACCCATCTACCAAGTCTTGGGAGCATACGAAAGTTCCCAAGACAGGATGGGCCAAATCTTCACCAAAATCAAAGGCTACAGAGGGAACACCACCAGGAAGTCATGCAGCAGTGGCAGGCACAAAATGTCCACATGGCTACCATTGCAGGGGTGCTGAGGGACATCAATACCACCCTGATGACCTTCTCCACACAACATCAGGCCCCTTCCACTAGGAATGTTACATCTGACCCTATACATCAGCAGCAGCTAGTGGAATGGAGCCCCTGCCTGAGGAACCCTACCCTTCCCTCTGTAGCTGAAGATCCACCCCCCCCCCAAAGCAAATGTGGACATCCAACCAGACATACAGCTGGAGCAGATGCCAAGACCAAACCCAGTGCCAGGAAGTGAACATCTCATGATTTGTCACCCTTGTGTGCCAAAGAGATATCCTGTTGACTGTTCAAAAAGAAAACTCTATTTTCCCATGGTAGGAGGACACAGGACTTGTGTAACCAACTGGTGTAGCAGCTACCCTTATGAATACATCAACCATGACTTCACTCATCACCTTTACTTTCATTTATGCACTTTAATTGTTACTGATAGTCTTTCGATGTGCACAATAAACCACACTTAAACACAGCTACTGTGTATGCATCCTTTATAATACATATACAATAGTTATGCTTGCCAACTGTGGTCTGGTCATGCCACCCATGTCTAACAGCCAGTGTAATGGTCATCAGATGGAGGCTCCCTAAGCAAGAGACACATCACCACAGAAATGTCACAGCACAGATGTCAGAGAGGTTGAAATCCAGGACAACACAATTGCCTAGTCAGTATTCCAATCTGCAAATAGAGCATGACACAGAGTACCATCAGAATATATTCTGTTGTGTCATACAATGCACATATACATGTTATAGAAGTCAGGCTCATGGTATACTACCTGCAAAGCAGGGGCACACAGATAGGTCCTCTATATCACCAGGTAGAGGCTATTCACATACCCATTCTATAGCTACAAATTTACATATCCCATGGAACCCACAAAAAGCACGACAGAGGAACCCAGTACTCAAAACATACACAAACATAGGCCCCATACCTGTAGGATTGTCAGTCACCTATGTCAGTATACAGATACATGCACCTTGGACAGCAAAGTTAGAACACAAACACAGCTGGGTTCCATGGTCATCACAAAGTACTCCACCCATTGTGAAGCGAGAGGCCATTGCTCAACTCATACATGTGCCACAAACTTCACTTGACATGTCATACACCATATTACATTCTCCTGAATCCCACAGGTAAAAGAAAAGGACTACCCATTTACCACCCCACTTGATAAACTACCAAGGTACCACCCCACTGAAACTACATTCATTTAACCAGCTATCTGTCAGGTACAGCGCTCATGTCTGTCAGCAATTACCATTGGCTACTGACAATGAATACCACAAGCCTAGGTTGCAGGGCCAAACATGACATAGCTAAATCAGTAAGTGGAAGGAAAAGAGGATAGGTGAATGCACAAAACATACCTCAAATCTAAGAAATCTTTACCAGAAGTGTATGTTAGCATCTTCTGTAACAGTACATGAAAGAGCAGAGCATGCTATCCTGTTTACATTACAATCTATCAGTCTGCAGCCACAATGCACACATAGGCATTGCAATTCATGGCACCCCCACTGATGAGGCAAGAAAGGAGGTGTGATAGCAGCCATCTACTTCAAGCTGTGCACATTCATCACAACAAAGGGACAACTTCACATACCTGTACGTCAGTTGAAATATTGATTGATGAGATCTGCCCTAGAGTCACCTGCTCCTTCTTCCTCAGCCTCTTCATCACTTTCCATATCAGCATTTTCATCCACTGGCCCTGCTGCCTCCCCTTCATCTGCTATCAATGGTATCTGATGTTTCAGGGCTAGATTGTAGAGCACGCAGCAGGCAACAAAAATTTGGCTTAACTTGTGGACACCTGAATATGGCCTGGAGGAGCCCAAATGTTCGCTCGATCACATACCTTGTCCTACTGTGGGCCTCATTGTAACGGAGTTCCCCAGGCGCGGTTGGGTACCTCACTGGTCTCAACAGCCAAGGACTGTTTGGATAGCCTGAGTTCCTTGTGAACACAATGGTTGAACAACTCAAAAATATATGTGGTACTGGCTATATTGTGATGACAGGAGACATAACTCAGAAATACACACTACAGTGTTAACATGCAGACGAGCCAAGTCCTCTCTATTTGAAATCATGCCTTTAGCTGTACTACATTGCTTTTTCACATGATGTAGGAATCACGCACAGATCCTGGATACTTGGCTGTGACTTGTGAAATGTACTGGTCTGCCAGACACACCAAATGAACGTTTATTGAGTGGTAGTTCTTCCAGTTCCTATACACCTGTTCATTGGCACTGGGAGGGACCAAGGCTACATGGGTGCCATCAATGGCTCCTACCACATGTGGAATGTGTCCCATCTCATAAATGTCTGCCTTCACATAGGCCAAATCCACTCGGTGGGGAAACCTGATGTAGCTGTCAAGGTGTCTCAACAATGCACACAGTACAACCTTCAAAACCGGACTAAACATGGGCTGAGACATCCCTTCTGTTAAAATCACTGTATTCTGAAAGGAGCCTGTGGCCAGGAAGTGTGGCACTGGCAAGACCTGAATGATAGGAGGTATGCTATAGGGATTGCGAATGGCAGGCATCAGATCTGGCTCCAACTGAGTACAAAGATCCATGATGGTATGACAATTAAGACCATATGTTTGGATGACATGACTTTCCTCCATGGTGTCCAGGTTTACTAGTGGACGGTTCACTGGTGGTTGTCTCACTCTCCGCATTGCAGCATAACTATGTTGGGAGAAATGAAAATACAATGAGTTATGCAGTATGCACACATCATGTACACTTTATTACCTCACACCTAACATCTGTAGAGGATGCCTAGCACACCTGACATATTTAGTACAGCCCATAGATATGCACTGATTTTACCCTCCTTGGTGCACGCTGATAAATATAAGATTGGGATTATACATATGATACTAATGTTCGAGGATATGTGTGTACGACTTAGCTGTCCTGCAGTTACCACACATATGTCTTGGAATAGATCAATATCTTCCCGTGGAATATGAACTTCTAGGCAGCTGTACAAAGTTATTACCATATATACTCACTCAGCACAACTTTTACTTCACATTTGCACAATATGTTACACAAACACGATGGCAGTACATACAGAAATACAGCATTTTAGGGAAGTAAGTGAATGACGCAGATTAGTATACACTTCCATCTATGAAAAGTGCACACAATGGCAGGCACCTGACCTACTGTACTTGACAGTTGGAAATCCGCTGGTCGAAGTCGTCAGGGCAGTAGGGCGTCGCAACCACCATGTAACTTGCCATTGGTAAACATTGCTGCCTTTGGCAGACTTGGGCCAGTGGTGATGTCCGCCAGTTGTGATGGTCATGTACGTGGTGGCCGTGACTGCCATCTTCTGCACTGTTGCTTACTTGATTCCTAACACTGATGCCATGAAGACCTCCAAGATATGAGCTGCTGTGTACTGCCTCTGGGAGCATCATGCCACATCCTTCAGGTGATAGGGCCCCTGCCTTCACCCCAGGAGTATTTGAGAGGCTGGTGGAGGAGGTCCTACCCCTGTATGAACAGCAGATTGGGGCACCAGAGGAGCAGGTGAGTCCAATGACCTAGCCATGTATGTTAGGTGTTCTGTGTGATGTTGCGTCGGGCATGTGAACTTCTGAGAGAGTGGATGCATGTAGATGGCATAATGTGAAGGTGTGTGTGCAGGGACGTTGGGTACTTGTGCCTACTTGCTGTGACTAATATGTACTGACCACTCCTATTGGTATGGCTTATGTGTACATGGCTTTCTCCTATTGTCTGTGTCATCCATGTAGGTCAACGCCCATGAGAAGAAGGGGATTTGGCGTGCCATCACCAAGCAAGTGGGGACCCTGGGGGTCCACAGCCAGTGGAGCACCCATTGCAGAAAGCAGTGGGAGGACCTGAGATGCTGGGCCCAGAAGATCGCTGAGGTCCTGTGCGAATATCCTTCCACTGAGGCAAGGATACCCCTTAGACTCTGACCCCACTAATGGCCCGCATTTTGGTATACCCCAAGGTGGATGGCCATTTGAGGGCAGTACAGCAGCCACAAGGGGGTAAGTACCGACTGACTGCATGTACTTCACTCTAGTAGTTAGTTGTTTGCTGTCACACTGTAGCAGCTGCTGTGACACTGTAGTAGGTGCTACACGTATGTTGACTACTTGGAATACATAGTACTCCAGTTGCCTGACTAAAAGATGGAGATCTGGCCTTAGGGTTGTGCATGTGTACTTTTGTCAAGGAATTTCTATGAGATGCACAATTGACAGTGCCACATGTGTGACCCTACCCAGCCATACATATGTATAAAGCAGCTGTATCATCCTACCCATCTAGTATTTCCAAGTCTGTTATTCTGAGTACATACATATGTATCTCTAAGGTGTTTGACCACTCCCATCTATGAAGATCAGCTGTATTTGCTACATAGTGCCTGACATATTTGATACAGGGCCTAGTTTCCTTTTGTCCTGGTACACGTTGCAATGCCCGAAGGGCCTCTCATGACTGACTAATCATTTTCAACAGCATTTTTTACCAATCCCACATAATTGCATTCACCCACCGGCTAATATCCTTAATAAAAGATCTCTGGCAAAGAACCCCCTTGAGGGGCCCGTCGGGCATTGCAGCGCCGGCCTGACGAGGAGCAAAGCCCGATGATGAAGCATGTCACCATTACGTGAGTGAGGGCTCTAGTTCCTGATTTAGGATCTTCACTGGGACCTGCTCTTCTCTCCCATACTGGGATAATTTTTCATTCTATTTTGTATGTAACTGTGCATTCAGTGTTGTGCAATGTATATGGGAGTATTATTCACAAGACCATTCTTTCTCTTTTCCCAAAAACCTCCCACTACTCAGTCCCTCTTTTTGTTTTTGGGAAATGTAATGTGCCCTATTAGGAATTAGTAGGCTGTCCTTTGTTTAGTTGTTGTAAACCTGCTCTCTAGGATAATCAGTGGATGTCTCATGTGTTCTAGGTCGGCCACTGTAGCTGTACATGCATGTATGGTGTGATATGGAGTATCTGTGAATAGTGACTGCAGCTAATCCTCTAAGCTTCAGTGCATGTTGTGACATAGCTGTGCTCCAGACATGGAATATAAAAATGTGATGGCACCTGTATGGGACTGCCACATGTTGTGTCTTCATCAGAGATTGTAACCATTGTGTCATATATGTACAGAGGGATCAGCTAGTCATATGATTGCAATGGCAGGGGTGCTGTGTCGTGTGTGAATAGAGGTGTCTTTACTTGTATGGAACATGACTTATGGACATGGACTGGTAAGGTGTTGATTCAGAGCATGCATTATATGGTGTTATCAGTCAACTGCATTTCTTAAAGGTGATAAGATTATGTAGAGTAAGGACCTGGATTTAGACAGAATATCAGCTTTAGCCAGGGCATGATGAGCATGCTAACAAAGGTTTACAGGTGATTTTTTGGAATGTTCCAGTTGTGCTACCTTACATGGGTAATGATGTTAGTGAGGGAGATGACAATAAGGGGTGGAAAGTAGTAATATGTTTTGACATGATGTAGGATCTGTGGTTTTCTATATGGGATTCCCTATCCAGGAGAAGTATACCTACAGTTGTGCATGTTGAAATGTGTGTAGGTGAAGAATGTGATGACCCACTATCTCCCTCTCTAACACTTCCTCCCTCTCTCTCTGTTTGTGTGCATCAGCATTGGTAGGCAAAGGCGACGGGGCACAGGTGAGTGGGGATGCTGCTGGCCACGGGACCCGGAAAGCTGATACCACTGACAAAGAGGGACCCACTGGCCTGGAGGGCGAGGGGAGTGCTATGGGGGAGACTGGATTCAGCACATCATCTTCAGAATCCTCCTCCAGTGGACACTCCCTGGTAGTGGTGGACACATCTGGGACCACCCCAGCACCATCTTTGTCCATCACCTCACTTACCATCACTGCCCTCCCTGTAGCACCAATCCCAGTTGTCCGTACCCACTCACCCAAGAGGGTAGGCCTCCCCTTTGCCATAGGCAACTCTGTCCCTGCCCCTGTCAGCCCTGCTGTCCTAAGTGAGGAGCTAGTGATCTATTGAGGTCGATCTCTGTGGGCCAGTCGACCATCATGAATGCCATCCAGGGACTGGCAACTCAAGTCCAGCAGAGTAATGCATTCTTGAAGGGCATTCACAGGGAACTGGCTGGCTATAGATATTCTTTCAGGTTCTGCCCTCCACACTGATGGCAGACAGTCATCTTTTGTCTTCCATCCCCCCTCTACCTTCCTCTTCCCAATCCAAAACCCCTCTTCCCCGAGCCAGCCAAAGCACAAGCACCACAAGACCCACGACTGGCATGCACACAAGCAACATCCATCTGAAGACACATTAACAGTCACTACCTGCACTGACACCCCTACCACCCCCAGCATCACACACACCTGCAGTCACTACACCAACCCTCAGACATCCACCCCAGATACCACATCTGCATCTACCACAGACACACCTACATGCAGCACATCCACCATGCCTACAGTCACCACCCCAACAGACAGTCACCCATCCACTGTGGCAACTCCCAGCATGCCACCCCTCCTCCCAAGACACATAAACACCCACACTCAACCACCCAACAGACACCCAGCACCCAAAACCATATTTTGCTCACACATGCACCCAAGACATCCTCCAAACCACCTCAGACAACCTCTTCCCTCTCCATCCACACCCAAACCTTTTTGCCATTACCATGTTTCTAAAAAATGTTTCCTCTCAGAGTTGAACCTTTTCCCTTCTCTTCTCCCACCCTGTGTGACCCCAAACACTCTGTGTCCCTCGCCAAGTCCAGCCCTTCCGCCACCCAAAGGTCCCCTCCAACCCTAAGCCCCAACTCCTCCTCCAGCCCCCAATCCCTGAGGTACCTGCCTGCTTCCTTGATGCCCCGACCTGTGGAGGTTACATGACAGTCAGTGTAAGAGTTTGACCACTCACCTGAAAGACAGATCATTTGCAGGAGTTATATCTGTATCCCCATCCTTCCAGGACACCTCTCAGCACTGTTGACGTAATACAGGAGTCCCAGCAAGTGTCCCCAAAAGGGTGGGGAGATTGGATGAGAGAGAGAGAAGAAAGATACTGTCTCTGCTGCCTGGTCCAGCCGGGCTCCCGATGCTTTGGGGTGCA
Organism: Pleurodeles waltl; assembly: GCF_031143425.1. Taxonomy (NCBI): domain Eukaryota; kingdom Metazoa; phylum Chordata; class Amphibia; order Caudata; family Salamandridae; genus Pleurodeles; species Pleurodeles waltl. Next base: position 278,789,805 of record NC_090448.1, on the reverse strand, counting down.
GGTAATCGCTGTCAACATTAGTTGTTGAGCGTCCTGAGCTGTCACTCAACACGTTCCTCGCACTTCCTGTCCACCCAAATGGGCTTACAGGAATGCACCATCATTGACTGGATCTTCTCTCTGTCTCACACTGCTTTGAGTAATCACTCTTGGTGTAGTTGTTCACACTGAAAACTTATTGCACACGAACACACAACAAAAACTCTTTCCAAAAAGGAATGAATGTTTACTGATTTATATAGTCAAGTGAAAGTCTGCTTTTTCTGTTTTGAGGAATCACTAATATCAATTCTCAACAATACTAAAAGAGTTCCTGCAAAATGAGGATCGTTATCATAAGAAGCGACACACACGTAATCAGCATAGTCACGCACATATGAAGGTTGTTCATCTCACAACACTCTCTTTGCGTGCTGATATCTTTTCCTACTTTAAAAGGAATCAACAAAGCATGGTACAGATGCACAATAAATGTCAAAGCTTTAACCATTTCCGGACACATTCCCAATCGACCACATAACTTTTTTTTCTTTCTTGAAAATAAAGTAACTTAGTTACACACTGAAGTTCTTAGTCCCCCAAAAAACATTCGCTCAACAGAGCGTGCTTCCTCCACTTAGCTTAAGTAAACAACTGCCAGCATGCAGAGGCTGAAGAAGATGTTTCCTTTTTTTGTTCCCAGTAATGATACAGAAGTTTTGCCGGGAATTCCCAGGAGCAGGCTCTCAATGTCAGCTTCAAGAAGAATCAGAACAAAGCCCAGCACTGACTAATACCTGTGAGGCTTTTCATATTTTTTGCAGTAATGAGTCATGAGTGAGGAGTCCTGATTAGCACATGGCTCTGGAAATCCGAGTGATGAGTGATGAGTCATGATTAGTACTGGCTCTTGAAAACACAAGGGCTGCCTAACAATAAAAGAAGGCAGCTGTCCAACAATGGTGTTTCTAATTAACCCAGCAGATGGTCCAAAAAGCCTTGTGGAGGTTGAGTAAACAAGCCTTGATAAAATCAAGCAACACTAGGTAAACAAGCCTTTGTAAAAACATAGTGTACATGCTCTTCAATCTACAAGGCAACAAGCTTTGGCCAAATAACTGTAAACATTACACCTTAACTTAACTACCCCAACTGAACATGATCAAGCCAACAAACCAGTGGTAGTTTATTTCACAATACAAGGAGCAGATAGGTGAGCGAATCACAACAGTCAGGAGTCAAATTGGGGCACTTACAATTGCCATATGTGCAATTTGTACTTGTCTATTTGGACTGGCCTATGGCCTTATTATATATATTTATATTTATTTATTTATTTATTTATATATTTATATCACAGCCAACCAATTGTTAGTTCAAGGTTACCTCTTTGTCCTGCTTTGTTCTTAGGGCAGTTTTGGTGTTGGCTGATTTTGTTTGTGTGTGAGTGGTGATTGTGCTACCAGTTGCGTCTGGGCAGCATGTGTGGTTGTGTGCATAGAATTTGTCTCCCAGTGATGCATGTATATTGTGTGATGGTATGTGTGTGTTGGGGACATGTTATTGTGTTAATACTGTGTGGCGTTTGTGTTGTATGTTATTTGCAGTGTGGTGTGCCTTTGTGTGGTTGTACTATCTGCATGAGTGTGTGTGGGGATTGGTATGTCAAATCCATTGTGAGGTGTGTTTGGGGGGTATGACGTATGCCTCGTTGTTTGGATGTATGTTAGTTCTCTGGTATTGTTATGCTGTATTGTATGTATGATTGACGTCAAGTGGTGGTGTGTATTGTGGGTGCTTAACAGTGCTTTGGTGGTGTTGTGGTTGTGGTGTAGATGTGTCATTTAGTGGTGTGTGCTGTTGTGTGTGACCATGCCGGTGCTGTGTATTTGGGGGTTGGTGTGTGTCTTTGGCCTGTGTTTGTGTGTGTGTGTGTGGGTGAGTGTGTGTGTGCGTGTGTGTGTGTCAAATGGCTGTAGTGTGTGTACTACGTATGTGCTAGTGTGTACATGGCTGTCTGTGAGTGTGCGTCCCAGTGTGAGGTTACATGTGTGTGTCGCCCTCGCCACCCATTCCCAACTGGTATGTTGTGTGCGCGTAGGTACTTTGACATTTTACAACAGTGACAGGAAAGAGTGTACACTCACGGTTGCTGTCGTCGTCATCGTTGCTGGTTCCGGAGTCACTAGGAGAGCAGAAGCAGCAGGAAGACATATAGGGGGTCATTCTAACCCTGGCGGTCGTCGACCGCCAGGGCTAAAATGACGGGGGCACCGCCAACAGGCTGGCGGTGCCCCGCAGGGCATTCTGACCGCGGCGGTTCTGCCGCGGTCAGAAGTGGAAAACCGGCGGTCTCCTGCCGGTTTTCCGCTGCCCTTCTGAATCCTCCATGGCGGCGCAGCCGTAAGAGGGCCCCACAATGAATTTCACTGTCTGCATTGCAGACAGTGAAATTCGCGACGGGTGCCACTGCACCTGTCGCACCTTCCCACTCCGCCGGCTCCATTCGGAGCCGGCGTCCTCGTGGGAAGGTTGTTTTACACTGGGCTGGCGGGCGGCCTTTTGGCGGTCGCCCCCCAGCCCAGTGTAAAACCCAGAATACCCGCAGCGGTCTAATGACCGCGGTGCGGTATTCTGGAGGGGGGAACTCTGGCGGGCGGCCTCCGCCGCCCGCCAGGGTGAGAATCACCCCCATAGTTCTGGTTCCATGGCAGCACCATATGGGTATGTCTTCCTGAAGGTGAGTGTCTCCATTTATGCTGCTGGTTTTCACCAGGGTTTCAGTGGTGGCGCAACCGCGGCAGAAACCTTGGCAATGTGCAGCCTTGTAATATGTCAGATTGGAACAAGGTCCCCGCTGGCCTGCAGGTGGCTACCATCGATCGTGGTGGTCAGACGCATTGGTGGTGCCGGCGATGGTTTGGCTGTATTCTCTTGTGAATACCACCATGGTCATAATTTGTCAGTGTTCTCCACCTCCACTAGCCTGTTGGTGGTACGACCACCAACACCAACATGACGATCCTGAGTCCGCCAAACTCGTAGTGACTCCTTGAGTGTATTAAATCAAAGAATTGTTGCTGTATTAACTTCTCAGCAGACTCTTGCCTGGGATTTGAATAGTACCCTTCTCTACATTCACTGGTGTTTTAGAAAGCATGAGGCCTACAAATTCTTCCGTTGGTGCATCCTCAATTCACACTGGTAAACCCTTGTCTGCTTCTACTAAGGCAAGGGAAGAGTATGAGAGTTAATGAAAGAGTGAAAATATATGCATAAATAGTGTGCATCACACTGTTACCAAATAGACATCAGTCAGCCAATCTTGGACAGTATTTTCCTTAGACTTGACCTTGTCTTCACGTTAACTTTCTCCATTCCATCTGTAGTTCTATATTGGTGTTACTTTTACATGAAGTTTCCTTACTGAATAATATAATTTATACATTTATTTAGTGTGACTTTTTTTATGTTTTCATTTCCTATTTATTCCGCTATGATTATATCTTTTTTATCAAGTGAGAAATATTATGCCTTATAATAAACAAAAACATCTATTTATAACTTAATTAAAAACATCTACTATGTTCAAAGAAGATTGATGTTATTTGTCTATACATCCTTTTTAGTTTTTATTTCACTGTGATTATTATGTTATATAGTTACAACTATTCATACAAACTTTGAAATTAACCATTGTGCTCCTACATTTCACTTGAATGTTTACAAAAAGTTGTGTCTATTAAACCTGGCATCCTCATTTAGGCTTGCATATGACATTAACATATTTTTTTAAAAATCATATGGGCTTTTTCTGGTAATTGACTGTAAAATTAGACCATGTTTGAAAGTATCACATTTCCATTTTCAAAATGCACAAGGCAGCATAATTACAATCTCAGTTTATGTATGACTGCTCCGTCAATCATTAAATTAGACTATATTTTTATTTAAAGGTAAATGTACACATTATTATGTCTTAAGGCCACAAAATCAGTACACTGCATGAAGGCAATGTCATGTAGGTTGTCTTAGACCAAAAAGTAATTACCAATCTAACACTAAACCAAAAGGTACTATCAATTTTAAACATTTATATCACTCACCACACTTTATTGTCCAGCAGCCTGGCCATTGAGATTTGTTTACTGGTTCATTGATGAGGGCTCTTCAATTTGGGGTTCAATGTGCATTAAGACAACTGTAGTAAGATACACTGACTTTCCCATTATCTTAACTTTACATAAGTATGTATTTGATCCCTCAATCACCATGATAATTCTGTCCTTGCTCAGCATGCCATTCACTTTCAAAAGGTGGTCAAAAATATTTTTTTAGTTGGTCAGAAAAAACATAAAAGTTCAACCTTCTTATTATACTTCATTATTACATTTATATAAAATATTATTACAATAGTCTTACATAAACCTAACTAATATCAATTTGTTAGTTAATTTTAAAAATTTAGTTTTGACATAATTAGTTTTTGAATTGTTTTGCATACATTTAGAATCAAACTGCAACTTGTCATAAAAGTATTTTAGCTTAATATTTGGTAAATTATCATTTAAAAATGTACACATATAAGCTGCTAAAAACAGTTATATATATGAAACTCTCAGCTGCCAAACAAATGCTGCATCAAATGATGTAGTTTTGCTCTGTTTTATGTTGACAATTCCACACAATACATCACAAAAGTTCACAACATCTGCAAAAACAGGCACAAAGAGAATGGTCAGTGAGCTTTAGTGTGGAGGTGTATAGTGAATTGTTGGTTGACAGTTTGATTTCAAATTATTTTGGCATGTTTGTCTAGTGTAAGAATTTGTATTTTTGTGAGTTGTGTAAAGATTATTTAGTACTGTTCTACTTTGTGTTTGTTACTGTAGAGATGGTTTTTCATCTGTGTAAGTTACTTCAATTTTTTCTTTTCTAGTCTTGTGGCCTCATTACAAGTTTGGCGGTCCATGGACCGGCATGGTAGCATTGGTGGTCTGACCACAGTTGGGTTGGCAGTCGGACTGTAGTATTACGTTTCATGCGGATCTATGGAACAAAGATCACTGAGGAACCCCAGGAAACACAGACTGCCACGGTCACGAGGCAGCACAAACAGGCCAGCGGAGACAGTGTTTCGGCTGGACACATTATGAGGTTGCACACCACCAATGTGTCCATGGTGGTCCAGCCACCACGTCTCAGCAGGCAGAAACGGGGAGCATAAAGGGAGACACTTACCTGCAGGCCGCCTTACATGTGCAGTGCTGCCATTGAGCCCGTCACAACACATCCTGATACTGCTGCTGATCATCAAAGGTGTACAAAATCCATGCCACCATGAACGCAACCGACGGTAAGTACACACACCTACCTGTGTCATTATCTCAACAATAGATCGTCACGCTATGGGCACCAAGTACACTTGTCATTGTGTACCAGTTGCCTACAGAAAAATCAGGATCTCACACAACTACAATTACATGGCTGAACTTGTGCAGGCAAAGTGAAAATTGAACAAGTAGGAGATCTCATCAATGTAGGAGATCACCTTCAATACTTTGCCTCATGGAGCATGCATCACTTGCATGTTGTCATACAATAGTAGGCCAATGCCAACTCCATTTCCGCAGATCTTACACAAGGACATGCACACAGCTATGAGTCACATACACAGCGACACAACGATAATAAATGATGCTCCCAGAATATACCATATAATAGCCTGGAGAAGGTGACATTGAAATGCTCATGTCACACTGGAAACAGTTTCACAGTGCGCACTTCACCGATATGTGTCCTAATGGAGTCATGGAGATAGTATTAATGTTGCTCAGATAGGCACACATGTGGCATGGAAATGGACACTGTAGACATCATATCCAATATGTCAGGGAGATATGCCTCTAAACTCCACAACACAAGGAATCAGCAAGTCCCGGGGAAATCACCACTAATGTCTGTCTCTCCTTACAATAACATATTCTGAGTGTATTAGTAGACGCCATTAGTGTCATGGATGGTGGAGAGGCCCACCATTCATGGGACTGGTGGAGAGGCCCACAATTGGAAGCTACATCACTGTCTCTATTTTGGTCATCGAACCCCTGATGTCTGTGGATGAATGCTTGTACGTAAACACATGTGTTTCCAACGTAACTGCAAATCACTCCATAATGCATGCCAACAGTCAGGTTACAAACTTTCCCCATTTCACATGTGCAAAGCACTTTGATACATGATCCTACATCAATGGCATGGAAATGCATATTGAGGGTAAAAACAGTGTCATGTCCCTCATTGCTGCTGTAGTTGTACATGCAAAATGACATTCTATGGCGGGTGAAGGCGTATGTCAGCCAATAATCAATGGTGAGACATTGCTGTCAGTAGCACAACATGAAATGTACCTCCAATGCAAATGCCCTATTCCACACACAGGTTGCCATGAACATATATGCACATATATGTGAGGGAATACAGAAATTATCCCCTCAACACAGATAGACCATTAATGAAACAGTAGCTTACAAATGCTTTTCTGAAGAGATAGGGACACATGCTGACATGTAGGCACAAGGAATGTTGGCAACAGTGATGGCACATAAATCATGTCAATGGATATTCCCCACTTACCAAGGGAAAGTATTGATCTGTAGCTGCACCTCGAAAAAAGTATGCACTGTCACATGTATAATGGCCATCTTCACATTACGTACAGTAGTGAGACTCCAGCACCCGTCATACACTGAACACAAGTAGTCTCTGGGGTGCAGAGGTCAATATACTAATTTCACCAGACACATGGCTGAGGACAGTGATTTAGCACTACCTTTCTTTTGCCTGTAACACTGAGGATTAGGGGTCTATTGCATAGAAATCACACCCACTACAACAACAAACAGTACTTAATTGACGACCAAACACAGCTATATGTTGTCCCTGGAGAGCAAGTTGTTTGTGGATTGCACACAGTTGTGTCCTAGGTCCCTGGGCCAATAATCAAGGCACATCAGTATGCAACACATGACATGTCAACACAAACAATCTCTCATCTATTGTGTTACACATTGCTGATCCCTAATCATTCAGGGGAGCTATCAGAACCTAGCACATTCACTTGGCAATGTGACAGGCAGGAATATGCCGTGTACTCACTCCCTTGTGGCTGCTGCGCTGTACTCAAACGCCCATCAATGTCTGGGTATGCCACTGTCATTATGGGGGTCATGGTCCGATGGGCACACCGTACGCATTGGGAGGACATCCCCAGCTGGACCGCAGTGATCTTCCTGGCCCAGCGTCTCAGGTCCTACCACCTCTTCCGACAGTGGGCGCTCTACCGGTTGTGGACCCCCAGGGCCTGTGCCTTCTTGATGATGGCTCTCAATAGCTCCTTTTTCTTATGGTTGTTGACCTGCATGGATGCACAAGACAAATCAAGTGATTACAATCACAGGTTTTGTCACAAATGTTAGTTACATACAGATCACAGGTCAGAAACACCAAGCTACAACTTTTCAATTTGTTCACACTCCACAAGTCTGAAACACACAAGCCCATAAGTAGAGGGACATGACTATAGACATATGTATTTGCATCCGCAGACTCACCCACTACCCTGCTCATGGCCTACAATGACTAAGCAAGTTTAATGACATCAGGTAGGCCCTGCTCAAACAACCTGTACTGTGATGTGAGCCACAATGAAACACTACACACCTATGTGGCTTCTGAAGTGTAAACTTGTTAGGCCTGACTGGACCAACACATTCACACTCTGTGAAATTGACCCACTGCATAGAATCCCTACCAGCAACTGTCAGAGCACAAACCACCATTACACTTGAGTTACAATCAAGGGGCTGGCATGGTGGGTACAGAAAGTGTCTTCCTTGTTCATGTGTGGACATGTGGAATAACAAGTACAGGCTCATGCCTCTTCAGGGGCTGGGGTCTATGGTATGTACCTGTACCACATAACAGTCCTTTGGACATATGTGTCTATCCTACAGAGATTGCATCCAAAGACATATATTGTACAGTTTCTGTTATGTGACCAAGCTACTGAGTCACATATCATGAAATCCCAGAAATCAACATGCTGTCTGCACTGTGGGACTTTCACTTATGCAATAAGCATGTACAGGGCAAATATGACCTGTGTGAAGGTGACAACAGAGTTGTGGAAATAAGGGACCTGCCATGCATCTAAGACACACATTGACAATGATGCAAATGCACATATGGACTAGATGAATAATTTACCTCTGTACCCATTACTAATCTAGTTAAAGGAATGAGCCATTCAGGGCAGGTTTTGCAACTTAAGCATCATATTGGACACATGCCACAGTCTGCTGGGGTAGAGGCAGTGGGCACAGTGCCACAATGGTATTTCCATAGTGACATTCCCACAGCTTGCACTAGGTCCCATACTGGGGGGTACATATGACAGACGTCTCTGCAGGCTGAGCACACAGAACCTCCATGTCACTCACATTTCTATCACTTCCATGCATGGCAGTAGATCATGTGGTCATCAGCAATTTAGCATGTGGTGTGTGTGGCAACCTGAAGGGCACAGTGATCTATGACATGCCTTCCACAAAACAGTTCTGCAAGGCCAGATGTGGTTTGAAAGATCTGTGGCACTATACATATTGCTCACATGATTCTCAAATGACTCATACAACATGCAAACACAGCTCATGCCGTCTGCAACATACATGTTGTCCTTCATTTACAACAATCATGAGGAAAGAGATGTCATTGGATGACAGTAATGTCTCCTTACCTAGGTATTTGTATGCAACACAAGGATGATCTAGCACCCCAAAAACCTCACAAAACACAATGTGACTAAATTAACATATGGTACTGCCCACCAATACCTGCAACTCTACATCCCATTGATGCCACACAGACTACAACAACAGTAGACAAGAAGTCTCACTGGCACACAGGGCCACATTGTAGCTTGTAAGGAGGAAGAGGATGGTACAAAGAAAATTGTGCCAATGAGGTACTTACCTGCTCCTCTGGTGAGCCATAGAGCTGCCACTACAGGGGTAGGACTTCAGTAACAAGCTTCTCAAGCTCCTCTTGAGAGATGGCAGGGGCCCTATAACCTGTTGGATGTGGCATGATTGCTCCCAGAGGCTGCACACAGCAGCTCAGGTCATGGAGGTGTTGCTGGCAGCAGTGTCAGGAGTGAAGTGAGTGAATCAGCAGAACATGGTGGTCACGTCCACTATGTACACAGTCATCACTGTCGGCGGACACAGTCATTGGCCCGTGACTGCCACCAGCAACAATGTTAGCCTATGGCTGTGCCTGCCATGGATGCAACCACCTACCGACATGACAACTTCCGCTGGCGGTCATGGACAGTTCCCAATGTCCAGTGGAGTAGTTCAGGCATCTGCCATTTTGGAGGCCTGAAATGCTGTATTGGGCTTTGTAAACTGCATCAACCTCACAAACATCCTTATCCTATCTTGTCATCAGATACCTGCCAATGTTAAAGTTCTGAAATGGCCACATGCGGATGTCATGGTGAAGGTACCTGTACAAAGACAAAACAAGGAGGATAGGCTTGAAAACATACCTATTGCACACATCACCCAGCAAGCACCTGTAAATGAAATTACATTGCAAGGAAACTGACAGAAATAAAGCAAAATCATCAAGGTGGGGATATGTCAAAAGCTAACTCATCAAGCAGCCTTTGGCTGAATATTGGAGAATATCAGCTCCCTAGTTGGTTCTAAAACCCTCAGCTCCAAACCTTCTCACAACTACAGTTCATTGTACAGTCTCAGTCATTACTTCACATGACATACTTACACTCATGAAAACTAGCTGTTGATGAGATCTTCCCAACAAGTCGGCTCCTCTTCACCACTGTCATCCTCACTTACATTTCAGGAGTCTCACCTGGTGGCACCACAGGCTTCCCCTCCTCTGGGATGTACGGGATATTCCTTCACAGGGTGATGTTGTGGAGCATGCAGCATGCCTCAGATTCTGACACATTTCCTGGATGAGTAGAGGAGGGCTTCCCCCAGGCCTGTCCAGACACATAAATCTGGCTGTCAGGAGCCCAAAAGTCCGCTCCACTAACTGCCATGTTCTTCCTTGGGTCTCATTGAAGCAGACTTCCCCTGCGTAGTTGGATTCCTTAGTGACATCAACAACCAAAGAAAGGCTTGAATATGCAGAGTTTGGTCAAGACATGACACATCATGCCTTGGGACTCCTGCTAGACCCTCCAAGACATGGCTGATGGTGCCCTGGTCAGGAGCAGCCCCAGTGGCCTCATCCCGCTGGCCCACAGCATTGCTTCCACATACCCAACCCCCATGACCCTGTGCCCTTGCCGCAGGGTACCCTCTCCCACTGGGTCCTGGAACCTCATTGTCCGAAGTGTTGAGCTGCAACTCAGGATCCAGGCCTGGGGGACACAAGATGGTAGACATTGTGCTTGGTACACAAGTTGGGGGGGACAAATGGCTCCAAATGGCTAAATGGAACACCCTCCTCACTACTCACCTCCACCCCTTTAAGACTACTAATATCCCTTACGGTTGCAAACTCTCTATCTCCAGCTCCCCGGCTTTCCAGGGAAATGTCATCATCTCCATCTTCAGAAATGGAACCATCATGATTCAAGCTAATGACTCCAACCTCCGTGCCTTTGAATCCTTATTCCCCTCCCTTAAGTCTACACTCCCTCCCCCCCATCCACCCCCAGCCCATTGACACCCCACCCCACCCCCATTATTCCCCCTACCACCACCCTCCTCCCTCCCCGGCTCCCAGTGCCGACAACCCCATCCTGTCTGACCCATTCATCCCCATTTTCCCCTCTCACCTTAATCATGCCTCTTACTCCCTTAACCTCAATACCCCCAGTCACTACGCCCTCTCTGTCTCCTCCTCCCAAACTCCCTTGATCCTCCCCCACATCACCTCTCCTTTCCCCGAACCCCCCTTCGACTACCCCCCTCTATCGCCCCTCATTCCCCCCCCCGATCTCATCTAGACCCAACTTGTTGACCTGTGGAGACTTTCATACCAAGCCTGCCCCCCCTTTCTCCCCTAACCCTTACTCTGACTCTAACCCCTCGACAGCCTCCTTTAACCTTCTGCCCAATGATCCTATATCCCATCGGAATCAATCTCCCCAGCCCCTACCTAAGAAGAATTTTTCCTCCCACTCCTTCACCCCTAATTCCTCTCCCTCCACTAATATTAATTCACGGCTCTCCAACCTTAAATCCCAACTAAAACTCATCATTCAAGGCATTAACAAATTAGCGAGAAGCTTTGACTCACTGTTTCCCCCAATACCGACCCAGACACTCACGCTTCTGTCGGCCATCAACTCTTCCCAGAGCTTCCACTGGCCCTCTATACCCCTTCCTCGTAACACCCCGAGACCTAGAAGAACCAGCCCTCCTTTATCCCACAAGGAAGCCACTATTCTCGCTCTCTCCTATATCCCGTCCCTCCCCACCCCTACCCCCCCTTCTAACATACCAGTCATCACCGGTTTCAGGAGCCATCGTATACAACCCCCCCCTCCCAGACCCCCTGCCCACCTCGTTAATATCCCCCCTCTCCCTTCCAGACCTGACCCTAAGATCCATCCTCGCACCAACTGCATGCTCATAAACTGTAGATCAGCAGTCAAACACGCTACGGATCTTGCTGACGCTATCCTCAACCATAACATTGACATTGCCTTCATCACAGAGACCTGGCTAACCGAACTCTCTCAACCAATCTTGGACACCCTTGTCCCACCCGGCTACTCTATCTACAACAAAGAGAGAAAGAACCGACGGGGGGGAGGTATTGCCATCATCCACAAAAATACCATAGAAATTGATTTCAAAGTAACCCTCATTTTCAATTCCTGTGAACACTTGAACTCCTCCTTGAAGACCAGCGCCAACTCTAAGGTGACCTTCCACCTTCTCTACCACCCCCCGGGTAATACCCAACCTTTTGCGGATCACCTAGCTGACCTAATAACTCACTGCTCCCTCTCTGACCCCAACTTTATCATCTTGGGCGATCTCAACCTTCGCTGGACTGATGAGAACAATGCACTCATTCAATCCCTACATGACCTCCTTCACAGCAACAACCTTTCTCAACACTGCAAGGGCCCAACCCACAGCAAAGGTGCTATACTAGATGCGATTATAGCACATAAAGACTCCCTCAAGGTCGTTGATAACCTTCCTGTCGACTGGTCAGATCATCATATCATCCTTTTCCATCTCAACTATATCCCCCAACTCACTCCCCATCCCCAAAAATCCTTTAGTTGGAAAAAAAATGTCAGCCAAATCCCCCTATCTACCTTTGAAGAAAAAATCACCTCTCTTCTTTCCCCCCCTTCGACCATCCTCTCCACGACGGACTTAACCACCCACTACAACTCAACTATAACTACCATATTGGATCAGCTTGCCCCTCTAAAACTGAAAAGACTGCGAAACATCCCATCTAGAGCTTGGTTCAACAATGACCTCAACTCAGAGAGAAGACAACTCAGAGCCATGGAAAGACTTTGGAGATCTGACCCCTCCTCTACCCACTTAGATCAGCTCAGAAGTGCACGGAGAAATTACAAAAAACAGATATATAATGAAAAAAGATCCTTCTTTCAGAATACCCTTGACAGAGCCATAAACCGCCCGAAAGAGCTCTTTAACATCATTAAACAACAAACGACCAAACCTACTCCCAACCCCTTACCCACTACTGAGGCCACCTGCGTTAACTTTGCCAATTTCTTCAACGATAAAATCACTGAGATTGAACGTTCCTTAGCAAGGGATTCTCCCCCCAACATTGTGCCCCTCCTCCCATCCACTGTCAATCTTATCCCCGCTCTATACCTCTCCGACAACTCTTCCCCCCTAACCGAAATCACTCTCCCCACCCGGACGCATCGGCCGGCCTCTGCCAACTGGAGATCTTTCCAACCCCTCCTGGTATCGGACATCTCCAAACTCATGTCCTCCTCCAAAACCTCCTCCCACCTAGCTGACCCCCTCCCTTCCTCCTTGGCAAAAAATCTCCACCAGTCCCTCTCCCCTACTTGGACAATGATCATCAAGAGCTCCCTTCAGACTGGCGTGTTCCCGGACTGCCTAAAACTAGGCCAAATCACGCCAATTTTGAAGAAACCAGGAGCAGACCCAAACAACCTCCACAACTACAGACCTGTCTCCAACCTTCCCTTCCTGGCCAAAAATGTGCTCTCCAACAATTAACCCAACATATTGATTCCAACAGCCTCCTAAACCCTCTTCAATCTGGTTTCCGGAAAGGCTGCAGCACTGAATCCGCCATCCTCAACATTGTAGATGACCTCCTCATCTCTCTTGACTCTGACAGACCCTGCCTACTCATTCTCCTTGATCTTACAGCAGCCTTTGACACTGTCGACCATAAACTCCTTCTCGTCTCCCTCCAAAAGAGAGTAAGCATTGAAGGCACTGTCCTCCGCTGGTTTTCCTCCTTCCTACAAAACCGTACTCAACTAGTAAAACTTCTAAACTCGACCTCGCCCACCTCCCCCATTACCAGAGGGGTCCCCCAGGGTTCTGTCCCCTCTCCAACCCTCTTCAACATCTACATGGACCCTCTTACCACTATCCTCACTCGAGCTAATATCCCCTTCCACCTCTATGCTGATGACACGCATCTCAATATTGAACTATCTTCCTTAGATGACATCCACCGTCTGAACAATACCCTTAAAGAAGCCCTTTGCTGGCTCTCACATAACCACCTCAAACTCAATCACGACAAGACGGAAATACTCCTCCTCTCGAAATCTAACCAGCTTCCTCAACTGCAAGAATGGCTAAAATGTATTGACGCCCTCAAATGTACTCTCTCCCCATCTACTACGGTCAAATCCCTGGGAATCTCTCTGGACTCCAACCTGACCTTGCAGGACCATATTAAGTCAAACGCCAATAATGCCTTACGCAGCCTTAAACTTCTTCACAAAATCAAATCCTTCATACCCCAAGATGACCTCAAACAGGCCACTCAAGCACTGGCACTCTCAAGACTTGACTATGGGATCTCTATCCTCACTGGCACGGCCAAATCCCGACTCGCCCCTATGAGGTCCACTCTTCATGCAGCAGCTAGACTAGTGACAGGAACTAAAAAATTTGACCACATCTCCCCAGCCCTGAAGAACCTGAAATGGCTCTCGATTGAGGCCCGCTGCCTGTTCCGCACTGCCTGCCTGACACACAAAGCCCTTCACACTGGGAAACCTGAATACCTCGCTAACAAGCTAGTGAAAGCTGGTCAAACCAGATCTTTGAGAAGCACAAACTCTTTCCTCCTCCTCCTTCCGAAACCCAACAAGCAAAAAACTCGATCATGCTCCTTCTCTAACAACGCTCCGAGAATATGGAACTCCTTACCCATCCACATCAGATCTAACACCTCCCACATGACCTTTAAGAAACTACTGAAAGAATTCCTCCTAAACCAACCCTCTCATTAATAAAGGTCTCTCCCTCTCCACCCCCCCTTCCCCGATTTGCCACCCTTCTATTCTTGAGAACCCATATGTACCCTCTTTGTACAAAGTTACTCTTTACTTGTGTGTCTCTTATGTTTATTCTCATGTTTATTTCATGTTCTGTTGTAAAGCGCTCTATTACCCTCTCGGTCTTGCTAGCGCTATAGAAAACTCTTATAAATAAAAAAAATAAAAATAAAAATGTGTTGTTGAGGCAACTAGGCTGGGAGGTGTTGATATGGCTACAGTAAGACTCACTGTTAGTGTCTGACCAAGTTGCCCAGATGGGCCAGAACAGTCCTCCATGTCCAGATGTCCAGGAGTGTCTTCTTCACTGAGGGCTTCATCCAAGGGGGTAGTGTCAGGCTCTTCTGTGGCCTCTGAGTGCCCAGTGGCAGCTTGAACTGTTGATGTAAAAGATACAATGTTACTGGTTGTATTGTGATATCTACCCCCAACAGTTTAGTGTTACATTAAGCAGAGACCTTGTACAAATCTAAGTTGCAGTTAATCCTATTGTGTCAAGTACCCATTGTATTGTTTGTATTGACATGACATTTGTGGAGCATGCCAGATATTTTTGACTGAAGCAGCTGCTGAAATGTGCAGATCATTAGCCCTTGGGAGGATGGCCTGAGAATGCCAACTTGCCACCAGTGCAGGCAAAACAGTGGCTAGGAAAAGATATGTCTTTGGCCAAGTTGATTGTGAGGCAGGCAGACCCAGTAGTTTGTTGACATGTGACTAGAGTCATCATGTGGCCAGTGCAGTGTGAATGTGTCTGCTGCCAATTCCATTCTGATTATGCATCTCAAGACCTGTGGGATTATGGTTTTGCACACTGGGTAAACTGTCCTTCCTGTCCTCAATATTTTTGTCTTGTGTTAGCATGTCAAGATTGAGCTAGATCACCAGACACAACTCAGAGCATGATCTGTAGCATGGTCACTCGCAGGCGAGTAAACTTCAATTGAGAGTTAGCATCAGGGGTATTTGGAGAACACTGGGTGTGAACACTGGGTTTGTGTTTGGAGTTAGAGACACAGAGCCTCCTGGAATTAGCAGTCATGTCATTCTCTCTACTTTATACACTTGATAAATGGCATGCCCCCAGGTGAGTACACTTCATTTGTGGATTAACAATCAAGGGTATTTGGAGAAGAGAACACTGGCAGTTGGAGTGATAGCATCAGAGCCTCCCGTGAGTTGCAGTCATGTCAGTCCCTGTACTTCACACACTATACAAATGTTATCGCTCAGGTGAGTCCACTTCATGTGTAAGTTATCAAACAGGAGACTTTGGAGAAGAGGACACGGCGTTGCTGAGTGAAATAACAGTGACAGAGCCTCCTGACCTTAGCAATCATGTCACTCCCTCTACTACACACATTTTATAAATTGTATCCTCCCAGCTGAGTAAATCTACATTGAAAGTTGCCAAACAGGGGTCTATCAAAGAATAAACACTGTTCTGGAGTTTGGAGTTAGAGAAACAGTGCCTCCTGTAAGTTACAGTCAGGGTATTCCATTTACTTCACACAGTTGACCAATGTAATCCTCCTAGGTGAGTAAACTTAATTTGGGAGTTGGCACACAGGGGTCTTTGGACAAGTGAGCACTGGTCTGGTGTTTGAAGTTATAGAAACAGTGCTTGCTAGCAGTTGGAGTCATGTCATTCCCTGTACTACACACACTATACAAATGTCATCTCCCCAGGTGAGTACACTTCAATTGTGAGTTGCCCAATAGAGGTGTTTGGACAGGTAAACACTGGGCTGGTGAATGGAGCAACAGTAAATGAGGCAAAAGGTGAGCTATGAACATGCATGACATTGCACTTTGGTGACATTTTTAGTGTTGTAATTTGCCAGACTCCACTCCCCCAGGTATTCCTGTCAAGCCTTCAGGGTGTAGGAAGGCTAAGACCTTCTCCTCCAAGGAAGAGAGATGTAATGGGGCACAGGCAGGGCCACTGCCAGGCTTCTTGGCCTGTAGCTTGTGCCTGGAGACCAGGGAATGGACCTTGCCCCTGAGGTTGTTCCACCTCTTCCTGATGTCCTCCCTTGTGCGCAGGGTTGTGCCTACAGCATCCACTTTGTCAATGATCCTGTCCCACATTTCCATTTTCCCACCAGAGGAGTATGCTGGACTTGTGCCCAAAACACTTGTGGATATACTCTTATGATTTCAGCCACCATGACTCGTAACTCATCTTCAGAAAAACAGGGATTTTTGGAACATTACACGTGGCATGGTGGAACAAAAAACATGGATGGCAGTGACTTACTAAACATGGGTAGTGCAATAGCGTGTGAATGGACAAAGGTGTGTGCAGGGTGTTCAATGGGATGGTGTAAGAAAAGGGTGCCTAATCTATGGACTCTATAAAATAAGGTGCTCGAGTTTTGTTGTCTTGAAGTGAAAATGCAAAGGATTGTGGTCTGTGAAGGAGTGCTCTTTATAGTGTCCTTTGCAAGTGTGTCCAGTGTGGCAATGTGTGTTAGCTGTGTTGTTTTCAAATTAATCCAATGTGCAGTTGTGTATTACTTTGCTGACCGTGGATCATTGTGGTTCAGACTGCCATGGGGGTCTGTCATGGTGACCGTGTGCTTGTAATACGGTCTGTGGTTGCTTGCTGTGCTGTCTGCACTGGAGGTTGGACTGCCTAGTTACAGACTGCCGTGTTCCTGGTGGTCTGCCTTTTTTGGTTGGCGGTTGGCGGTCCTGCCTGTGTAACTCGTAATACAGAGGTCTGAAAGACCGCAAACATGAAGGTCTTTTCAGGACCGCCAACATGGTGGTCTGGTGGTCTGACCGGCAAACTCATAATGAGGCCTTTAGTGTGTCTGAAGTATTTGATGCAGTTATTTTTGTGGGTAAGTAGGCTTACATTTGGGGACATTATGTCAGTAAGAAGCAGGAAGGACGTGCACCAAAGTAATTTTGAAGGGTGGGAAGTTGGTCGATTAATATAGCTATTACTCTATTACTTGCCATGCATACTTGCTGCTGGAGGAAGAGTGGGCCAGGGTTACCCTTCTCTGTGGGCAGCAGAAAAATAAGAGGGTAAGGCACTGTTTTGTCCAGTGTGTCCCGGAGCATTTAGCAAGTGTAGCAGAGATGGGCCAATGTTGTCTCACATTAAGGAGATCTCCTGAACCACCATGGCATTGAGCTGGAGGGGAAGTTGGCAGACTTAATAATATTATCAATGTTTCCTATGCAAAAAAATCTTCTGAAGTGCCATATATGTTAAGTTGAAAATGATCAGCTTGTAAATCTTGTCATCTTAAAAAAACATTTTTGGGTAAAGAGGTAACAAAACAGTTTAGGTCAAAATGTAGTTGAAAAGTATCAACATTTCTATCTATCTATCTATCTATCTATCTATCTATCTATCTATCTATCTATCTATCTATCTATCTATATATGTATATATATATATATATATATATATATATATATATATATATATATATATATATATATATATATATATATATATATAAAACCTAATGGTAGGTAGTTATATTTAGGACGTAGTTTCTATAGAAAAAGCGTTTTTGACTTCCCTATCACTTTAAGGCCCTTTGATGAATCTTCCCAAAACTTTCAAAAAAAATTTGACCATGATTTTAGATGCTGTCTGGAAAATTTAGGGGTGATCCAACAAGCGAGGGCTGGGAAAAAAGGGCGTGCCAAAACGTGTTTTACCCCATGTTAATTCTCATAGCATTTTTTGGTTACGACTACAGCCCAAACCAATGGACAGAATTACACCAAATTTGACAGACAGATAGCTTTTGGTACAGAAAGCACCCTTTCTGTTATGTGGTGTAAATCAGTTCAGTAGTTTTTGAGATATTAAAGAAAAATCGAATTTGTACGTATAGGAACATGAAGGCTCCGAGGACCCTCCTGATCTCATGCTGAAATCTGATTGGCTGCCAACACTTCAATCAGTATGTGTTCGCAGCCATCTTCGGACTCAGCTTCAGCGACACTGGTGAAAATAAAAAATAAAAAAACAAGTGAGGGCTCCGTGAGTGGTCCAGGTCCCGGGGGCATTATTTCAAACAAGCATTTGCAATGCAATGGGTCTTTCATTTGCTCGAGTAGAGCTATTAGCGTTGTAAACTCCTAACCGGACTTTTCTTGCCACATAAACTGATAATGAAAAGTAAAACAGTTTCACACATGCGAGCCAACGGTCACCGTGAGCTTGAAGGAGCACAGGAAAAGGAAACAGAAGTTTGCTTGCAGTGAAACATTTTGGCAAAAGTGCAATTATCAATGTCATCAGCAAAAGTAGAATTATCCATGTAACCAGCAAAAGTAGAATTATCCATGTAATAGGGTCGATGTCATGCAAAGCGCTTGACTACTGCCCAGCGAGATCGTGATGGGTAGGAACTAAAAAGAAATAGTGCAGAAGCCATTCGGAAAACACAGAGCCTCATATGTTTTCAATAGTTTACCGGTGCTGTAGAAGAGGGCTAAACACCAGAAAAGGCATGATGTATACATGACTTTCACTAATGAAATCAAGCAAATTTCAAAAGGCAAGCCCACAAACCAATCAAACTGTGTGTGGTTAAATGCTCACACAGAGATTACAACAGGGGCCAGAGTGCTTGTGCACGCTCAACCCTAAAAGGGAGAAATGTGCACGGGGGCCCCCTCCTGGGTTTTTATAAACCCCTGCAACCACCACCTCCCTGGGGCTATATTTGCTGTCATGGGGGGCTGCGCAGACCCCCCCCAAGCCCTGAGGATCACCACATCCCTGGGCTAAATAACATGTGATGGGGGCCCGCAAAGCTCCCTGGGACCTGGGGACCACCACGTCCCTGAGGCCAGCCCTGAAAAGTAAAGGGGTGTGAAATAGCTCCCCTCCTGGAGCCAATAAAAGCCCTAGGGACCACCACCCCCCAGGGCCAGCTCCTGCTATGGCCGGGAGTGCCCACCCCAGGGACATAGCTGTTTTTTCGGACTTGGCAGGAGTTTTGACACCTCCTCCCAAGTCAGAGTGAACACTCCACTTCACATGGGAGAGAGCTGTCAAACTGCCAAATTTGGTGTAATTCTGACCAGCAGTTCGGGCTGTAGTCGTGTCTAAAATCGCTAAGTGAATTAAAAAGGGAAAAAAAACTTTTTGGAAACCCCCCCTTCGTCTAACCCCCACTTGATGGATCACTTTGAAACTTTTTATGCACAACAAGATTCTTGGTCACACTTTTTTTTTGGAAAGTTTCATGAAGATTCATCACACAGCGCGAAAGATAGAGCCAAGCCAAAATACACTTTTTCTATGGAAACTTGCTCCGAACTATTACTACTTACTGGTGGCCACTAGTAGGTAACATAAATATATATATATATATATATATATATATATATATGGAGAGAGCAAGAGAGAGAGAGAGAGAGAGAGGGAGAAAGAGAGGCACACATATATATATATATATATATATATATATATATATATATATATATCATTGTCACCTCCTGCTCCGTAAGGGGCCACAGACCCTGCAGGGCGGCCTCTGTTACTGGGGCGAAGCATCCCACACCTGCTCTTACTAACCTGTGAACAAGGCATGCTGTTGCCGAAACACGTCAGGATTTTTTGTCTTGCTGTTCAGGAATGCTATTAAATGCTTGGATTTTAACATGGACTGGTGCCTGGGCTTTTCGTGTTTGGGAGATATTTTCTGTGGGATGCTTCGCCCCAGTAACCCAGGCTGCCCTGCAGGGTCTGTGGCCCCTTACGGAGCAGGAGGTGACAATGATATGATAGTTTTATGGAAGGGGCCCGACCCGCTCACCTTCATGCAAACAAGGCATTTATCCGAGAAATATATTGTGATGGAGGTGAGCAATGGATAGGAGGGAGACAGTGTGCCTCTCCTCTTACTTTTCATGTATTCCTTGTATTGCTGTTATCATGCTGGGCAGCAACTGTAAAAGCAAGTGGATTATCAAGTAATGGATTCCTAATGCACATAAGAACATTCGTATGGTGAACTGAAGTGCTTGTGACGCTATTTCAGGTATCTGGAAATTAAGCGCTCCAGCTCAGGAAGATATTTATATGGAACTGTGCATTATGTGATTTGGAGTTTGGTTATTGAAGTCACATGACTGTGTATTTAAAAAGCACTGGCTCACTCGCACCTGCCCTTACTTACCAGTGAACAAGGCATGCTGTTGCCGAAACGCGTCAGGATTTTTTGTCTTGCTGCTCAGAAATGCTATTAAATGCTTGGATTTTAACATGGACTGGTGCCTGGGCTTTTCGTGTTTGGGAGATATTTTCTGTGGGATGCTTCGCCCCAGTAACCCAGGCCACCCTGCAGGGTCTGTGGCCCCTTACGGAGCAGGAGGTGACAATGATAGTTTTATGGAAGGGGCCCGACCCGCTCACCTTCATGCAAACAAGGCATTTATCCAAGAAATATATTGTGATGGAGGTGAGCAAGGATAGGAGGGAGACAGTGCGCCACTCCTCTTACTTTTCAGGTATTCCTTGTATTGCTGTTATCATGCTGGGCAGCAACTGAAAAAGCAAGTGGATTATCAAGTAATGGATTCCTAATGCACATAAGAACATTCGTATGGTGAACTGAAGTGCTTGTGACGCTATTGCAGCTATATGGAAATTAAGCGCTCCAGCTCAGGAAGTTATTTATATGGAACTGTGCATTATGGGATTTGGAGTTTGGTTATTGAAGTCACATGACTGTGTATTTAAAAAGCACTGGCTCACTCACACCTGCTCTTACTTACCTGTGAACAAGGCATGCTGTTGCCGAAACGTGTCAGGATTTTTTTGTCTTGCTGCTAAGAAATGTTATTAAATGCTTGGATTTTAAAATGGACTGGTGCCTGGGATTTTCGTGTTTGGGAGATATTTTCTGTGGGATGCTTTGCCCCAGTAACCCAGGCCGCCCTGCAGGGTCTGTGGCCCCTTACGGAGGAGGAGGTGACAATGATAGTTTTATGGAAGGAGCCCGACCCGCTCACCTTCATGCAAACAAGGCATTTATCCGAGAAATATATTGTGATGGAGGTGAGCAAGGGATAGGAGGGAGACAGTGTGCCTCTCCTCTTACTTTTCATGTATTCCTTGTATTGCTGTTATCATGCTGGGCAGCAACTGTAAAAGCAAGTGGATTATCAAGTAATGGATACCTAATGCACATAAGAACACTCGTATGGTGAACTGAAGTGCTTGTGACGCTATTGCAGGTATCTGGGAATTAAGCGCTCCAGCTCAGGAAGATATTTATATGGAACTGTGCATTATGTGATTTGGAGTTTGGTTATTGAAGTCACATGACTGTGTATTTAAAAAGCACTGGCTCACTCACACCTGCCCTTACTTACCTGTGAACAAGGCATGCTGTTGCCGAAACGCATCAGGATTATTTGTCTTGCTGCTCAGAAATGCTATTAAATGCTTGGATTTTAACATGGACTGGTGCCTGGGTTTTTCGTGTTTGGGAGATATTTTCTGTGGGATGCTTCGCCCCAGTAACCCAGGCCGCCCTGCAGGGTCTGTGGCCCCTTACGGAGCAGGAGGTGACAATGATAGTTTTATGGAAGGGGCCCGACCCGCTCACCTTCATGCAAACAAGGCATTTATCCGAGAAATATATTGTGATGGAGGTGAGCAAGGATAGGAGGGAGACAGTGTGCCACTCCTCTTACTTTTCATGTATTCCTTGTATTGCTGCTATCATGCTGGGCAGCAACTGAAAAAGCAAGTGGATTATCAAGTAATGGATACCTAATGCACATAGGAACATTCGTATGGTGCACTGAAGTGCTTGTGACGCTATTGCAGCTATATGGAAATTAAGCGCTCCAGCTCAGGAAGTTATTTATATGGAACTGTGCATTATGGGATTTGGAGTTTGGTTATTGAAGTCACACGACTGTATTTAAAAAGCACTGGCTCACTCACACCTGCTCTTACTTACCTGTGAACAAGGCATGCTGTTGCCGAAACACGTCAGGATTTTTTGTCTTGCTGCTCAGAAATGCTATTAAATGCTTGGATTTTAACATGGACTGGTGCCTGGGCTTTTCGTGTTTGGGAGATATATATGGGAAACATCCTTTATGCCGACTTTTTTATAACGAAGTCCTGGTTAACGAAAGTGGTACAACGCTTTCTTTAACCACGACTTCGTTATTTTGTGCCTTAACCACGCATGTCCTGAACAATGAACATGCATGGTTAAGGTACAAACAAGGGAGTTGGCTGAGGAGGACGACGCAGATGACGAGGCGACGACTCAGGTAAGTGGGGTTTTTAGGTTTTGGGGAGGGGGTGGGGGGTCGGGGGTTTTAGGTTTTGGGGTGGGGTTGGGGCGTTTTTGGTTTTGGGGAGGGGGTGGGGGGTCGGGGGTTTTAGGTTTTGGGGTGGGGTTGGGGGGGTGGGGCGTTTTTGGTTTTGGGGAGGGGGTCGGGGTTTTAGGTTTTGGGGTGGGGCGTTTTTGGTTTTGGGGAGGGGGTGGGGGGTCGGGGGTTTTAGGTTTTGGGGTGGGGTTGGGGGGTGGGGCGTTTTTGGTTTTGGGGAGGGGGTGGGGGGTCGGGGTTTTAGGTTTTGGGGTGGGGTTGGGGGGGTGGGGCGTTTTTGGTTTTGGGGAGGGGGTGGGGGGTTGGGGGTTTTAGGTTTTGGGGTGGGGTTGGGGGGGTGGGGTGAGGCATGCAGGATCAATGGGTGCCTGTTACTAATGACTTTACCAGGAATGCCTTTACAACGAAATATCGTTGTTAAGGCATTCGTGGTAAAGGCATTAGTAGTAACAACGAGGTCGGTGTTCCGACCTCGTTGTTTAGGCACCCGTTGTTTTGTCAGTCGGCATTCCGTCGTACAACCGATATATATATATATATATATATATATATATATATATATATAAATATATATATATATATAACTCAGTGGCGGTCGCCACTAGGTAGTTATAGTTAGGACCTAGTTTCTATTCCACATAAAAAGCATTTTTTTACTTGCCTATATCTTTGGCGCCGCTTGATGAATCGTCACAAAACTTTCCAAAAATATTTGCCAGTCCCGTCAGCTGCTGCCTGGAAAGATTCGGTGTGATCTGTCCAGGGGGTGCTGAGAAAAAAGGGGGGTTCAAAAACATGTTTTCCCTATTCATTTTTCTATAGGCCTCTTGAACGGTGATAGTGCCAAAACTACTGGACAGAATCACACTACCTTTGGCAGGATAATAGGTCCTGGTGCAGAAAGGGTGCTTTTTTTGTTTTGGTGTAATTCCATTTAGTAGTTTTAGAGAAATTGAAGAAAATCCAAAATTGTATATCTAGGGACATGAAGGATTCGGAACCTCTCCTTATCTCATGCAGAGATCTAATTGGCTGATACCACTTCGCCATGCACTGCTAATTACCCCACAAACTCCGGCACTCATGACATCTTTGATAACATCCTTGATAATAATGTAATGTAATAGTTGCAGTAAAAAATTTGAGGAAAAAACTGTGCCCGGCGGGGCCGCAAGTTAAAGTAATCTTATAGCATGTGTTATACTTACTTGAGATAACTATAACTATAACTGGTGAATTTCTGTGGATTGGCATGTTTAAAATATGAGCACAACTATAGCGTCCCTGTAACCTTTGTTTTATAAGTGAATATATGTATATATAAATTACTGTTATAAGGTGTAGTATTATTTGTGGTGGATTGTCACCAATCTCTATTAATAATAAAAAAATAATCTAAACAACACACTTCTTAATTTAACCAGACCTCAATCCTCTAGTAGCTAAGGCACATAGCAGACTGCCTCAACTTAGGGCAATATGTAAAGTCTAGGGCCACCACAAAACCATTCATAAAGTACAAATAAAAACCACTAAAAAGCACAATCCATTATATAAAGAATGGTAACATATAAATTGTTTGAAAAATACAAAATAATAATTATGTGGTGAAGCAAAACTCAAAATTAACTCATTTAACTTTTAAACTTATGATAAGAACACTATGGCCCTCATTATGACATTGGCGGTAAATGCAGATTACCGCCACGATAATGGGCGCAACATACAGCGGTGGTGGCGGATATCCGTTTTCCATATTATGACACACACACCAATCCGACAGAATACTGCCACACACACAAATCCACCAGCCCAAAGGTCAGTGCTAAAGTGTTGGTACCAACACCCATACTGTTACGCTAACAAAACAACGCCCACCACATTATGACACACAAATTACCACGGCGGATTTTCAATGGCGCTAAACCATTGGCAGTACATACCACCGCGCTCAGAATGAACATCCACAAACAAAACAAAACTACATTGGCCAATACTAAAAATACACACCTGACATTCATACACTCACCGCACCCACACACCCAAACCACTAAAAAACACACACCCACATTACCCACAACCCTTTGCCAACACCAAAAGACTGCAAGAGTTAGCCACTGACATCACAGAGACAACTACACACACACCACTGACACCTAGACATCCCTCACACACCCCACCACGTTACTCAACACACTCTCACCAATACAAAACATACAACACCCATAGCACCACAATGGCACCCCTGTTTTACTGAGGAGGAGTTAAGGTTCATGGTGGAGGAAATTGTCAGGGTAGAGCCACCGCTGTTTGGAGCACAGGTAAAGCAGATTTTTATTGCCCAGAAGATAGAGCTATGGTGGAGAATCGTGGACAGGGTGAACGCCGTGGGACAGCATTCAAGAACAAGCGATGACATCAGGAAGAGGTGGAACGACCTACGGGGCAAGGTACATTCCATAGCATCAAGGCACCAGCTCGCCATACAGAGGCCTGGCAGTGGATCCCCACCTCCTCCCACACAGCTCACAGCATGGGAGTAGCAAGTACTGGCATTACTGCATCCAGAGGGACTCTCTGAAGTAGCTGGAAGACTGGAGACTGATAGATCAACATTTACTACCTATCACCCCTCCCATACCTGCATGTCATTTCACACCATCACCCTTACTCCCATTCACTCCACTCCATCCCACGCACTGCACCTACACATATGACTAACCCCAATGCCAAGCCCTGCATGCTATAACAATGCATGAGCAGCCCCCCCAGCACTGCATGGACACCCTTCGCCAAAGCATGCACAATATAGGGAAACTAACAATCCCACAATACATCACCATACTCAAACAAAAGGTGACAGGGCAACAGCAGCCATAGAGGAAAAGCCAGGGATGTACAATATGTCATACACATGAAGCATAATACATTACTTACATCCCCACAGGTACCCCAGCCAATGTCAGTGGAGAGGAGGTGCCACAACTATCCAGCCCCCCAATAGAAGATGCTCCCAGTGATAACAGAAACTCTGGACTTCTGGATCTGGATGACCTACCTGGCCCATCAGGGACCACTGGACAGCTGGTTACCCAAGCCCGCTCACAGACCACCACAGAGCCTCCCCCATCAGGATCCAACACCACAGCACCACCCAGCATCCCCACACCTCTGTCCCCAGGACACGTCAATCAGCACTGTGCCCACCGGTACAGGGACCCCAGGCCATACCTCACCCCCAAGACAATCAGGGACTTGGGGTCAGTGGCAGTGGGCACACCGTTCAGGGGACACAGGCACAGGCCAACAGGGACACTGGGAGGGCTGCTGTGCACCAGGGGGAGGACAGGAACAGGGAACCGACTCTCCAGGAGGCACTCTCCGAGATCCTGGGATCCTACCAACATTCCCAGGACACGATGGGCCAGAGAAAAGGCAACTGCAGGAGGGACAGTATTGGGGATCAGGGAGGACTTGCAGGGCATCACCACCACCCTGATCTCCATAGCAGGGGTGCTGGCAGACATTGCCAACATCATGAGGGAGGCATCAGAACACCAGCGGGTCCCTACCACTAGCCAGTCCATCGACCAGCCCTCCACTTCCGCTAGTGGGCAGAAGGCCCTGCCACAGGACCCACAGGTCACCAGCATCCCTCCCCTACAGAAGGTGAACCACCCGCAAACGTTCCCTGTGACCCAGACAGAAGCCAGAGACACTTGCCAAGGTCACTGCCAGGAAATAAGACTCTCCTGATTGTCCCTCTTGTGTCCCACTCCGTCACCTTGTCCACTTTGAACTGCCCTTACTCCCCTTCCTATGGCCCCTTGGACACTGGACCTGTGCTACAGACGGACTGGAACAATACCAGGGCAGACAAAACTATTGCCTGCACGATAGAAAACATTGGCTGTGACATTCCTGCTGCCAAGCCCACTGTCACTTGGAAAGAACCAGGTGCCAGGAAATGGAGCACTGATAGAACTTGCACAAGAGGGGGGAATCCCAGTGGGATAACGGATAGCTGATATCAGGTCAGGCTCCATCTTGGCACACAGCTATGTGATTGTGGCCCTGTCCAGTCTATAGGTGAGTATTATGTGGCTGTCCTCCAGTGTAGCCAAGTCCACCACAAATCTGTACACAGGGGTATGTCTTCTATTAATCCGCAGCGGTAGGTATCTAAGGGACACAACAGTGAGTAGGGTGTCACAATAGGAACAGCAAAACCACAACTGCACTCCACATGGTGCATTTATGTATTGGGACAGTGTAAATGGTGAAGTTTGTGCCAATCTAATCTGTGATGCAGTAATTGTCGATAGGCCTGTTCCCCCCCTGAAATGGGGACCGCCTGTCCTGTATGGAGGGACAGGTGGAAGTGAGGTAATTCCGCTGACATTGGAAGCTCCTGGTGGTGGTGGACACCTCTTCGACCACCCCAGCTGCAGGTACAGCCGCCACCCCCATACCACCACCGTCCTCCCAGTAGCACCTCAACGAGTTGCCCGTGCCCGCTCAACCAAGAGGGTGGGTATCTCCTTTGCCCCAGGCACCGCAGGCCCTGCCCCAGTGAGCCCTGCAGCCCTGAGTGAGGAGGTTATTGGCCTCCTGAGATCCATCTCTGTAGGGCAATCAACCATTCTGAATGCCATCCAGGGGCTGGCATCCCAGTTGCAGCAATGCAATGCATTCCTGGAGGGCATTCACAGAGGATTGGCGGCCCAACAGAGATCAATTCAGGCTCTGGCCTCTTTTCTGATGGCAGCCATTGTCCCTATTTCTACCGTCCCCCCTCCAACTACTATTTCCCAGTCCCGTTCTCCTCAACCCCAACCCATCCAGGCACACATACAGATGAGCATGCACACAGGGCATCACCCAATAGTGGCACAGGCAGACACAAGCACCACACTTCATCCCACAAGCACTCATGCAAACACCATACAGTTGCAGACACAACCACATCCACTACCTCCACTGTCTCCCCTCCTCCTCCTCCTCCTCCTCCTCCTTCACCTCTCTCCCAGTCATGTCCATACTCGCACCTGCATGCACTGCTGCAACATCCACCATCACCATACCAAACAGCACACACACCTCACTAGCAGACACCTCCACAACATCCATCCACTTGTTCCCTGTGCCCTCTCCCACCGTGTCTGTCCCCCCTCCTAAAGGACACCCAACAGCCATTCACCTCACACACGCACACTGCCCATGCACATGCACCCAGGTCCAGCAGACATGCACCTTCAATAACCACTCCCTCAACCTCCACTCCCATCCCTTCCTTCGGCTCCCACCCCAACATCCCTAAGAAGCTTTTCCTTGCCCAACTTGACCTCTTCCCTCTCTCCCCCCCGTTCTGCCCATAGACCCAGGGTGCCAACCAGCCAGCCAGCACCTCAGCCAAACAGGCCACAGGCACAGTGGAGGCACCTCCTAGTCTTGAAGGCAGGACTGTGAGGGATTCTACTCCAACATTCAGAAAGGGAAAAGAGCCCATAACACCTACAGCCAGGAAGGGGAAGGGGAAGGCGCCCACAACACTTACAGCCAGGAAGGGGAAGAAGCCCGCAACACCTACAGCCAGGAAGAGGAAGGTGCCCACACCTCCTGCCATGGAGCGAATGAAGCCCTCAACTCCATCAGAGGCTGGGAGGGTGAAACCACCGCCACCACCACCTGTGGTCATGATGCCCTCACCGCCAGCAGAGGCAGGCCAGGAGGCACCATCACCTGTTGCCACAGAGCAGCCCTCACCAGCAGCTGAGGCAGTGAAGCTATCAACATCAGCGGAGGACATGCAGGCCACCCTCCAGGGAATTCTGCACAAGGGGCCCCCTCCAGAACCAGTGGGTGTGTTCCCCAGCTCAGAAACTGTGAACTTGCACTCCCCAGCATAGACAAATGGACATGGAGCCCCCTCCAGAACGAGTGGGCATGTTCCCCAGCTCAGAGACTGTGACCTTGCACCCCCCAGCAAAGACATATGGGCATGGAGCCCCCTCCAGAACCAGTGGGGAAATTCCCGTATTCAGCTGAGGTGCCCCCCACCAATCCCCTGAGGTACCTGCCCACTTGCAAACTGATTCCCCTGCAGTGTTCTCTCTGGATGATATCAGAATACAAGTTTGGCCTTGGACTGTGCCCTATGCCCTGTGGCCCTGTGTGCCCTTATAATTTTGGACTGGGCATTGGCCCTTTGTGAACATTTGTATATATTTGGTTTGTGTGGTGGGTTTTGCTATGCTAATACATTTTCTGTACATCCATACTCTTTACGTCTGCAGCTGGTTGTGTGTATGGTGTATGTGTATATCGGGTGTGTGTTGTGCATGTGTGTGTCACTCTCGTTTCCTCCCTCCCTCCCTTGTGTTAGGCGGCTGTACTCACCGTCGTCGTCTTTGGCGGCGTTGGTCTTCCAGGTAGAGCATAACGCAGAAAATCATTGGGAAGACTTGCAGTTCGGGCTCCATGGCAGCCTTGTTCTTCCCTGTGTCTCCGATGGTGAGTCCTTTCTCTTCTGAGCTCTGTTTCCGCCAGGCTTTTGATGGCATTGGTACTGCCACGGAAAAGGTGGAGGATTCGTGGGTCATGATATGTTGAGTGGTACTTTGTCTTCCGCCTGGCTGTTGACAGCTACCGCTGTGGTGAGTGTTGTTTCTGCCCTGGCGGTTGGTGTGGTTCATTGGCTGTCTATGGGAGTTATCACCGCCATGGTCATAATTTGGCGGTACTTATCGCCAGCCTATTGTCGGTATTAGCGCCACTTTATCACTCACCGCCAGGGTTGTAATGAGGGTCTAAGTCCCAATGAGAGTCTATGGAAGCGGTAGATATGTACTATTGTAGACCAACCACAATGGAGAGCAGGTTAGATACACCAAGCCTGATGGTGCACTGGGATGTCACATCTTTGGTTTCCACCAGTTATTGAGTGTGATGACTACTAACTCCTCTCTAAAGAATGGTATACCAGTTCACAGGTGCAACCCAACACGTACAATCGTAAACTAGCTTTTAAGAACAACTCAAGCCACTTCTGCCACAGTTCCTCTTCGGCCTACTGCAAACAATTCCATAGTGCACCCTAGTCCTAAAAGTTAAATTGTACAAATGATGAGTCTCTTGTTTTTCAAGAATTATCTGGAGCACACAAGAGTATTAGATGAACATCATCCAAACAAAGTTAAATGATTGTGAAATGTATCATGTTACAATGATCCACCAAAAATGATACAAAAGAATTATTTACATCCAGTGTACTAAAACCAGACCAAAATACAATGTCACACCACACATTTCAGCTCGCAAATCAGAGATAGTGACAGGAAACCTACAGAACAGACCCTTCATTGTACTCAATAAGCCCCTCTAAAGAAAAACAACATGATCATATAAAAACGACAAAGAGAAGTTGTTGATGTTAAAAACTGTAATACATATTAACTCCTCGGGTGCCTGAGACGAGCTGGTCTCTCCCTCGGCCACAGTTGCCATGTGCCGAGGACGAGACCAGCTTGTCCAGCACCTGGCTCATCGTGGGCCTCCCACCCCCCTCCCATGGGCAGGGATTGAAGAGGAATCGCTTCCCCTTCCACCCCCAGCCCCCCCGCACCCACTAGTGACGTCTGCTGACATCAGCGCAATCATTTGCTGACCTCATCTGAGGAGGCGCCCATCGCTCTGGAAGCTTAGCTTCCAGAGCGATCAGAGGAGAAATGCTTGCAGTTCTCTTCCGATTAGGGGGTGGGGGCAGTCTGAGCATTTCTACAGCCCGATCGTAAAGTGATCGGGCTGCAGAAATGCCCACTAGACACCAGGGAGTTTTTTTTTTTTGTTTACAATGAAGGGGAGAGGCCCCTTTAGCAAGGGTCGCTACCCTGGGGGACATTTTTTTAATAGGACTTTTCTGCCACTCCCTCCGCAGGGGAAGATCGGCCTATTTTAATTAAAGTAATCTCCCACGGGGAAGAACCCACTAGCCACTAAGGATATTTTTTTTTACTTTTTTACGCGTGGGGAGCGACCCATAGGCAAGAGTCACTCCCCTGGAGACAAATTGTTTTTAGGCCATTTCTGCCCCCCTTTTTTATGTCAATTTCACGCAAGGGGAGCGACCCCTTAGGCAAGGGTCAAGCCCCTGGAAGGCAAACCTATTTTAGGCCATTATTTTAGGCCTATTTTAATTAGGCCAATCTGCCCCCAGTGGGGGCAGAAACCACTACGCACCAGGGATTTTCTTTGAATTTTTCTTTTTTTTTTTTTTTTACTAATGGGGAGCGACCCCTTAGGTAAGGGTCACTCTCCTGGGGGGCAATTTTATTTTGGGCCATTTCTGCCCCCCACTGGGGGCAGATCAGCGTATTTTACTAAGGCCAATCTGCCCCCAAGGGGGATAGAAACCACAGATTTTTTTTACACCAATTTCACGCAGAGGGACCGACCCCTTAGGGAAGGGTTGCTCCCCTGGGGGGGGCAAATTTATTTTAGGCCATTTCTGCCCTTGCTATTTCTATTAGGCCGATCTGCCCCCGGGGGGCAGAAACCGCTTAGGCACCAGGAATTGGTGTGTGTGTTTTGTTTGGAGAGGTAGACCCTTGGGCAAGGGTCGCTCCCCATGAGGGCACATTACTGTTGGCCATTTCTGTCCCCCTTGGGGGCAGATCAGCCTATTTTTGTAAGGCCTATCTGCCCCAAGGGGGGTAGAAAGCCCCCCAGAAACCAGGGAAGATTCTTTTTTTTAAAAGAGGGTGGAGTATGGCCATACCCTCACCCCAAATAAATGGCAATTGCCCCGATCCACTCCCCAGGGGGGGGCAGATAGCCTACTAGATGACAGGGAATTAAAAAAAAAAAATAGTGGGCCGGTGGCTACCAAACAGTATGGGCATGGTTATGCCCCCACCCCAACTGAAGGGGGTAACAGTCTTTCAGCTCTTCCGCCCACACTAAAAAATCCTTATCCTAACAGCAAGCAAGAGGACATTTGATTATTTTGGGTTTTGTGTTTACATTTTGGCCATGAGAACTTGTCTAACTCTCAAAATCGTCCCACTTGGAATGGTGAGGGCTGCACTTTTTGGACTTTGGAACGCTGTCATGTAGAAAAATCTACGAAACCTAGACACATCCGAAACTAAACATCTGGGTGAGTCCAGGGTGCTGTGCTTTGTGAGAAAGTAGCCTCTTCCTAGCATGGTTACCCCCACTTTTGGCCTGTTTGTGAGTGTGTATCAGTGTGTTTTTACTGTGTCACTGGGATCCTGCTAGCCAGGACCCCAGTGCTTATAGATAAAAACCTATATGTCAGTGTGTTTTGCCTGTCTCACTGGGATCCTGCTAGCCAGGACCCCAGTGCTCATAGTTTGTGGCCTAATGGGTGTGTTGTTAGTAGTGCTTGACTGTGTCACTGAGGCTCTGCTAACCAGAACCTCAGTGCTTATTCTCTCTCTGCTTTTGAATTTGTCACTGTAGGCTAGTGACTTCATTCACCAATTTTAATTGGCACACTGGACCCCCTTCTAAGTGCCTAGTATTTGGTACCTAGGTGCCCAGGGGCTCCAGGAGATCCATATGGGCTGCAGCATTTCTTTTGCCACCCATAGGGAGCTCAGTCAAACCCTTGCACAGGCCTGCCATTGCAGCCTGCGTGAAATAACACACACGTTATTTCACTGCCATTTTCACTGCACTTAAGTAACTTATAAGTCACCTATATGTCTAACCTTGACTTGCTGAAGGTTAGGTGCAAAGTTACTAAGTGTGAGGGCACCCTTGCACTAGCAAAGGTGCCCCCACATAATTCAGGGCCATTTCCTGGGACTTGTGAGTGCGGGACCCCATCACACGTGTGCACTACATATAGGTCAATACCTATATGTAGCTTCACAACGGTAACTCCGAATATGGCCATGTAACATGTCTAAGATCATGGAATTGTCCCCCCATTCCAAATCTGGTATTGGGGAGCCAATTCCATGCATCCTGGGGGCTCGACCATGGACCCCAGTACTGCCAAACCAGCTCTCTGAGGCTTGCACTGCAGCTACATCTGCTGCCACCTCACAGACAAGGTTCTGCCCTCCTGGGGTCTGAGCAGCTCAGTCCCAGGAAGGCAGAACAAAGCATTTCCTCTCAGAGCAGGGTGTAACACCCTCTCCCTTTGGAAATAGGTGTTACAGGCTGGGGAGGGGTAGCCTCCCCCAGCCTCTGGAAATGCTTTCAAGGGCACATATAGTGCCCTCCTTGCATAAGCCAGTCTACACCGGTTCGGGGACCCCCTTGTCCTCTGCTCTGGTGCGAAACTGGACAAAGGAAAGGGAAGTGACCACTCCCCTGTCCATCACCACCCTAGGGGTAGTGCCCAGAGCTCCTCCAGTGTGTCCCAGACTTCAGCCATGTTGCTTTGCAAGGTGTGGGGGCACTCTGGAGGGATCTGAGTGGCCAGTGCCAGTAGGTGACATCAGAGACCCCTCCTGATAGGTCCATACCTGATAAGGTAGCCAACCCCCCGCTATTTAGGGTCTCTCCTGTGGGCTCTGTTCAGATTCTGTTTGCAAGTTTCCTTCAACATCCTCTGACCTCGGATCAACCTCAGCCTGCTCCAGGAACTGCTGTAACAGCAAAAAAGTATCCATAAGGGATACTTTTCTTCTCCAACCTCAGCTCCAAGTCAGCAACTGCAACAGTTTCCACAGTGTGCACGCTCTGGGGACTCCCTGTCCCTGCAACAGAAGGACTGAAAAAATCTCCTGTGGGGTGACAGAGGCACTCCCCTGCTCAAGCAGGCACCTTCCAAGACGATGACAGGTACCCTTGGATTCCTCTCATAGCGACAAGCGTGTTCCTAAGGACACAGAGGGTGGACATCATCGACATAGCCTGTCCTGAGGTCCTGCTGACGCAATTTGGAGGAGGTAAGACCTTGCCTTCCCAGAGAGCAATGGTACCCCTGTGTAATGTGTGTTCTTCACCTCCTGAGGCCTCTGTGCACTATTTACAAAATTCTCTCATGCACAGCCTGGCCCAGGTCCCCAGCACTCTGTCCTGCAATGCCCAACTCGCTGAGTTGTTCTCCGGCAGCGTGGGACCTTCCTTTGTTGTGCTGCTTATATCACGTTTTGCACCTCCTTTGTCCCTGTGTCATGGGACTTCTGGGGTGCCGGCAGGCATCCTGAGGGCTCTCTAAAGCACTGAGAGCCCCCTCTTCCTCCTCACACAGAGTTGATGCCCCCAGATCCCTCCTGGGTCCATCCAGCATCAATTTTATGCACAACACACGTTTGTCATAGTCAAGGCTTCTTGGCAACTTCCAACACAAAATCACATCTGCAACACTCTTCATGTCATGGGACATCTTTTGCATCATGCAGGGACCCGTTGGCATCTTCCTAGGGTGCATTCCTGCAGTCTTCAACTAATCGGGGACTCTTCTTTTGCACCATCTTCTGGGTTTGCAGGTGCTCCTGTCCTTCCTGGAATTTTTTTTGAGTTCTGGTCCCCTTCCTTTGCAGGTCTTCAGGTCCAGGAATCCAGCAGTTGTTGTTTGCAGACTTGGTTGGATACTGCAAAATCCCAATCACGAGGTGTAGTATGTCCTAAGGAAACTTGCAGTACTTTACTCCTGCTTTTCTGGGCTGTGGGGTAATTTACTTACCTTTACTGTATTCTTACTCTCCCAGCGATTCTGCACACACCACACTTGTCTAGGGGGGAATTCATGATTCACATTCCACTTTCTTAGTATATGGCTTGTGTTGCCCCTAGACCTATTTTCTCCCAATGCAATCTATAGCATTTCCTATTGTTTTCATTGTTCTATGACTATTTACTTGTCTAATTTTGGTGTCTAGTGTATATATTGTGTATAATACTTACCTCCAGAAGGAGTATTGTCTCTAAGATATTTTTGGTACTGTGTCACACAAATAAATACCTTTATTTTTGGTAACACTGAGTATTTTCTTTACTTGTGTATAAGTACTGTGTAACTATAAGTGGTATTGCATGAGCTTTGTATTTCTCCTAGTTCAGCCTAAGCTCCACTGCTATAGCTACCTCTATCAGCCTAAGCTGCTAGAACACTACTACATTTCACTAATAAAGGATAACTGGCCCTGATGTAAGGTGTAAGTACCCAGGGTACCCACTACAAACCAGGCCAGCCTCCTACATGCTTCACATGCACCCGCACCATTTTCCTGCATACAATGCCCTGCAAACTTCCAACTTTGCTTGAAATCATACATTTTCCCCACATTGTTGTGATGGAACCTTCCGGAATCTGCAGGAATCCACAAAATTCCTACCACCCAGCATTTTTGCATCTATACTGATACTAATTCATCCCCACTTGTCAGCCTAAAAACGTTTTCTTTCAAACTGCCCTTTTGGACCCGCTTTGGTTCCCCCTCAATTTCGACATGTTTTTGGCTTTTCCCTGTCACAGGCACTTGGCCCACCTACACAAATGAGGTATTATTTTTATCGGGAGACTGAGGGGAACCTCGGGTGGTAAGGAATTTCTGCCCGTGAGGTGATCCCACACTGGAATGTGGGAAAAATGAGATTTTTCAGCTAAATTGGAGGTTTGCTGAGGATTCTGGGTAAGAAAACACTGGGGGATCCATGCAAGTCACACTTCCCTGGACTCCTCTGGACTCCCTCAGGTGTCTAGTTTTCAGAAATGTCTTGGTTTGGTAGGTTTCCCTAGATGGCTGCTAAGCCCAGGATCAAAAGTGCAGGTGCCCCCCCACAAACACAGGTAGTTTTGTATTTGATCATTTTGATGTGTCCACGTAGTGTTTTGGGGCATTTCCTGTCACGGGCACTAGGCCTACCCACACAAGTGAGGTACCGTTTTTATTGGGAAACATGGGGGAATTCTGGTTGGAAGCAAATTTGTGGTTCCTCTCAGATTCCAGAACTTTCTAGCACTGAAATGTGAGGAAAAAATGCCTTTTTTGCCAAATTTTTAGGTTTGGAAAAGATTTTGGGTAACAGAACCTGGTGAGAGCGACACAAGTTACCCCATCCTGGATTACCCTAGGTGTCTAGCTTTCAAAAATGCACAAGTTTGGTAGGTTTTCTTCTGTGCCGGTTGAGCTAGAGACCAAAATCCACAGGTAGGCCCTTTGCAAAAAACAGGTAAGTTTTCTTTTGGAAAATGTGATGTGTCTATGTTGTATTTTGGGGCATTTCCTGTTGCGGGCACTAGGCCTACCAACACAAGTGAGGTACCATTTTTATTGGGAAACTTGGGAGAATATTCTGTGGAAGGAAATTTGTGACTACTCAAGATTCCAGAACTTTCTATCACCGAAATGTGAGGAAAAAGTGTTTTTTGCCAAATTGTGATGTTTGCAAAGGATTCTGGGTAACAGAACCTGGCGAGAGCCCCACAAGTCACCCCATCCTGGATTCCCCTCGGTGTCTAGTTTTAAAAAATGCACAGGTTTGGTAGGTTTCTCCAGGTGCCGGCTGAGCTAGATGCCAAAATCCACAGCTAGGCACTTTCCAAAAAACACATCAGATTTCAATGTAAAAATGTGATGTGTCCATGTTGTGTTTTCTGTCGAGGGCACTAGGCCTACCCACACAAGTGAGGTACCATTTTTATTGGGAGACTTGAGGGAACACAGAATAGCAGAACATGTGTTATGGCCCCTTGTCTTTCTCTAAAAATATTTCTTCCAAATGTAAGACAGTGTGTAAAAAAGACGTCTATTTGAGAAATGCCCTGAAATTCACATGCTAGTATGGGGACCCCAGAATTCAGTGATGTGCAAATAACTACTGCCTATCAATACCGTATTTTGTGCCATTTTGGAAATACAAAGGTTTCCTTGATATCTATTTTTCACTCTTTATATTTCAATAAATGAATTGCTGGATACCCGGTATACTATGAAAACCAATTGCAAGGTGCCGCTCATTTATTGGCTCTGGGTACCTAGGGTTCTTGATGAATCTACAAGCCCTATATATCCTCACAACCAGAAGAGTCATGCAGATGTAACAATATATTGCTTTCAAAAATCTGCCATAGCTGGAAAAAGTTTTAGAAGAAAACCTGGACAGAAATGGCTCTTTTGTCACCTCAATTTCAATTTTTTTTTTAGTTCAGCTGTTACTTTCTGTAGGAAAACCTTGAAGGATCTACACAAATGACCTCTTGCTGAATTCAGAATTGTGTCTACTTTTCACGAAATGTTTAGCTGTCTAGGATCTAGCACTGGTTTCATACCTATTTTAGTCATTAACTGGAAGGAAGCTGAAAGTACTTAAAATAGTAAACATGGGGTATGTCCCTGTAAAATGCCAAAATTGTGTTAATAAATGGGGTATTCTGATTCAAGTCTGTCTGTTCCTGAAACCTGGGAAGATGTTGATTTTAGCACCTCAAACCCTTTGTTGATGCCATTTTCAGGGGGAAAAACACAAGCTTTCTTCTGCAGCCCTTTTTTCCCATTTTAAAAATAAAATAATTTTTTTAGCTGTGTTTTGTCTAATTTCTTGGTTTCCTCCAGGGGAACCCATAAACTCTGGGTACCTCTAGAATCCCTAGGGTGTTGGAAAAAAAGGACGCAAATTTGGCGTGGGTAGCTTATGTGGACAAAACGTTATGAGGGCCTAAGTGCAAAAAAAGGCTTGGCACCTGAGGGGGAAAAGGCCTGACAGAAAAGAGGTTGAAGTGCTGAGCAGTCTGCTGTGAGAGAATTTGTGCTCATGCGCATATCGAACTGCTGGAATCAATCAGCCCTTTTCGCCTGCCAGCCCATGTGTTGCATAGCAGACTAATTAGGGCAGCTGTCAGCTCTTCTGCACCATAGTGGGGTTGTAATGGAACTCGTTGTTTCATTATAGCCTTAGAACCCGCCGTAGCGGGCTCTACCGGCTATTAAAGGCCCGCTCCCGCGTTAAAGGCCCGAGCCGAAGGCGAGGGTCTTTAACAAGGGAGAGGGCCTTTAATAGCCGGTAGAGCCCGCTACGGCGGGTTCTAAGGCTATTAGAACATTCTGCCACTCAGGGCAGAATGTTCTATTAAATAAAACAAATTCCTCACGGAGCCCGAGGGGATTAAGATCCCCTCGGGCTCTGTGAGGCTTTGTTCACAGCTGTTGCTGTGAACAAAGCGAACATTGGAATGTTGGCGCTGCAGGCTTTTACCGGCCAGTAAAAGCCTGCAGCACTCCATTTTTTCAATGGAGCTGCCAACGTTCCAATGTTCTAATATACAATAAACTCACCTGGATCCTGAGTTGTGAGCCTTAGAGCTCCTCGTCCTGTATTCTCTCTAGGAAGGAGAGTTAATAGCAGCCTGTTCTTGGCAGGAGTAGGGAGAAAGAAAGTATGTCTCACCTGAACTTTGGAGACCACTTCCACGTCCTGTAATTTCCTCTTAGGAGGTGCTTTGATCTTCCATTGCTTCAAACATACAACTACATTCAAAAGTAAACGTCAGTTACTGAACATCAAAAGAGGACTGCTTGCAAGTGCATAGTCACTATCAGCATAACAGAAGTGAGGATATTTCAAGTGAAGTTTTATACTGTTCTTTACATACTCCTGTAAATGTTGGTGGTTAACTGAATGACTTTAAAATTTCTCAAGAGTACTGTGTAAATATCTGTCTACATTTTGATTCCCTGCTGGTTTCCCTTACACATCAAAAGATGGCTGCAGCAAGTATGAGCAAGCCACCTCTTTTTTTGGATGACATTAGTGAGCCCATATTATAATGGAAGGAATGGATAAAACTATTCGAGTTATATAGGTATTGGAGGAGAAAAAGTTTCACCCTACAGAGCACAACATATTCTTCTACATAACTTTTGGTTGCAAGGCAGGAAAGTTTTAGAAAATCTGATTGACCCTGTCATAGACAATAATGACAACGAAGAACAAATAGATGATTACCAATTAATATTCAGGAAGCTAGAGAAACACTTTGAGCAGACAATTTTTGTAGTTTTGGAACAACCTACATTTTTCAGTAGAGTGCAGGAAAAAAGAGAAAAAGTAACCAGTTATGTAGTTGTACTAAGAGGTCTTTCTAATATTTGTGAGTTTGTAATGTTGTGTGTTTCTCTAATCAGGGATCAATTGGTCGGGTGCAATGTGATTCTCTAATCAGGGATCAATTGGTCAGGTGCATCAACAATATAAAGATACAAGAAAAATGTCTTGCTCACAATCCTGACCTCAAGGAAGAAGAAGTGATGAAACATCTTACACATGGTGAAGAAGTATAAGTAATCCATGGATTCCAAGAGAATAAAGTTGAAGAAGGAAGAGTAATGGAAGTAAACAAAAGACATTTTGAGACCAAACCAGGAACAAGCCCAATTTAAATTCTGAAAGTTCCAACTCTAAATGTTACAGATGTGAATTGAGTAACCATTTGGTTAATACATCTAACTGTCCTGCCCATCTGTGTGTAAGCAGCAAATGTAATAAAAGAGGGATTATGCTAGAGTATATAAGAATTTGGACAATAAACATGTACATTTTACAGTGGATAGTGAAGAAAGCAGTGGGAAACATACTTTGCCAATAGGTCCACATGAAATTAGTTCACACAACACATATCCCACTTGAAATGTGACCCTTGATGGAAAAGACATAACGGCCTTTGCAGATTCATGTTCCCTATACAACTTTAAAGAGAAAAATGTGCGTGTTAATAAATGTACGAAGAGTATAAGCTGCAAGAAGCCAATGTACCCAAGTGGATATAACAGAGATCCAATCCCTAGAGTTGGAATGACAACAATGTGTATTGCTTTTGAAGATTGTTCATCTATAGCATGGGTACTCGCAAATATTTTCCCAGGGGCCTCAAAGTTTGGTCTGTTGTGTGACCGAGGGCTGCATTGATGCTAGCAGAGTGGTGATGAAAGGGAGGAGGGGGCATTGGCAGGGGGGGATTTGTGACGTTATGGTGGCTGTGGGGGGCATTAAAGCACATAGGTCTTTTAGCTGAATCGCACAGTCTGAAACCAGAAAACCTGGCATTAATCCCAGCTTCCCCCTTGACCAAATTGTGTGACCCTAGGCAATTGTTTTATTTCACGTTCCATTCTTTTTCTTCATTATATGTGATCATTTTGATGTGTCCACGTAGTGTTTTGGGGCATTTCCTGGCACGGGCACTAGGCCTACCCACACAAGTGAGGTACCATTTTTATTGGGAAACGTGGGGGAATTCTGTCTGGAAGCAAATTTGTGGCTCCTCTCAGATTCCAGAACATTCTAGCATTGAAATGTGAGGAAAAAATGCCTTTTTTCCCAAATTTTGAGGTTTGGAAAAGATTCTGGGTAACAGAACCTGGTGAGAGCGACACAAGTTACCCCATCCTGGGTTACCCTAAGTGTCTAGCTTTCAAAAATGCACAAGTTTGGTAGGTTTTCTTCGGTGCCGGCTGAGCTAGAGACCAAAATCCACAGGTAGGCACTTTACAAAAAACAGGTCAGTTTTCTTTTGGAAAATGTGATGTATCTATGTTGTATTTTGGGGCATTTCCTGTCGCGGGCACTAGGCCTACCAACACAAGTGAGGTACCATTTTTATTGGGAAACTTAGGAGAATACTCTGTGGAAGGAAATTTGTGACTACTCAAGATTCCAGAACTTTCTATCACCGAAATGTGAGGAAAAAGTGTTTTTTGCCAAATTGTGATGTTTGCAAACGATTCTGGGTAACAGAACCTGGTGAGAGCCCCACAAGTCACCCCATCCTGGATTCCCCTCGGTGTTTAGTTTTAAAAAATGCACAGGTTTGGTAGGTTTCTCCAGGTGCCGGCTGAGCTAGATGCCAAAATCCACAGCTAGGCACTTTCCAAAAAACACATCAGATTTCAATGTAAAAATGTGATGTGTCCATGTTGCGTTTTCTGTCGCGGGCACTAGGCCTACCCACACAAGTGAGGTACCATTTTTATTGGGAGACTTGAGGGAACACAGAATAGCAGAACATGTGTTATTGCCCCTTGTCTTTCTCTACATTTTTTTCTTCCAAATGTAAGACAGTGTGTAAAAAAGACATCTATTTGAGAAATGCCCTGTAATTCACATGCTAGTATGGGGACCCCAGAATTCAGTGATGTGCAAATAACTACTGCCTATCAATACCGTATTTTGTGCCCATTTTGGAAATACAAAGGTTTCCTTGATATCTATTTTTCACTCTTTATATTTCAATAAATGAATTGCTGGATACCTGGTATACTATGAAAACCCATTGCAAGGTGCAGCTCATTTATTGGCTCTGGGTACCTAGGGTTCTTGATGAATCTACAAGCCCTATATATCCTCACAACCAGAAGAGTCCAGCAGATGTAACAATATATTGCTTTAAAAAATCTGCCATAGCTGGAAAAAGTTATAGAAGAAAACCTGGACAGAAATGGCTCTTTTGTCACCCCAATTTCAATAATTATTTTTAGTTCAGCTGTTACTTTCTGTAAGAAAACCTTGAAGGATCTACACAAATGACCTCTTGCTGAATTCAGAATTGTGTCTACTTTTCACAAAATGTTTAGCTGTCTAGGATCCAGCACTGGTTTCATACCTATTTTAGTCATTAACTGGAAGGAAGCTGAAAGTACATAAAATAGTAAACATGGGGTATGTCCCTGTAAAATGCCAAAATTGTGTTAAAAAATTGGGTATTCTGATTCAAGTCTGTCTGTTCCTGAAACCTGGGAAGATGTTGATTTTAGCACCTCAAACCCTTTGTTGATGCCATTTTCAGGGGGAAAAACACAAGCTTTCTTCTGCAGC
This sequence comes from Pleurodeles waltl, assembly GCF_031143425.1. NCBI lineage: Eukaryota > Metazoa > Chordata > Amphibia > Caudata > Salamandridae > Pleurodeles > Pleurodeles waltl. Next base: position 278,748,095 of record NC_090448.1, on the reverse strand, counting down.
CCTTTTTTCCCATTTAAAAAAAAAAAAAATATTGTAGCTGTGTTTTGTCTAATTTATTGGTTTCCTCCAGGGGAACCCATAAACTCTGGGTACCTCTAGAATCCCTAGGGTGTTGGAAAAAAAGGACGCAAATTTGGTGTGGGTAGCTTATGTTGACAAAACATTATGAGGGCCTAAGTGCAAAAAAAGGCTTGGCACCTGAGGGGGAAAAGGCCTGGCAGAAAAGAGGTTGAAGTGCCGAGCAGTCTGCTGTGAGAGAATTTGTGCTCATGGCCTCCACTCATGTGCATATCGAACTGCTAGAATCAATCAGCCCTTTTCGCCTGCCAGTCCATGTGTTGCATAGCAGACTAATTAGGGCAGCTGTCAGCTCTTCTGCACCATAGTGGGGTTGTAATGGAACTCGTTGTTCCATTATAGCCTTAGAACCCGCCGTAGCGGGCTCTACCAGCTATTAAAGGCCCGCTCCCGCGTTAAAGGATCGAGCCAAAGGCGAGGGTCTTTAACAAGGGAGAGGGCCTTTAATAGCCGGTAGAGCCCGCTTCGGCGGGTTCTAAGGCTATTAGAACATTCTGCCACTCAGGGCAGAATGTTCTATTAAATAAAACAAATTCCTCATGGAGCCAAAGGGGATTAAGATCCCCTCGGGCTCCGTGAGGCTTTGTTCACAGCTGTTGCTGTGAACAAAGCGAACATTGGAATGTTGGCGCTGCAGGCTTTAACCGGCCAGTAAAAGCCCGCAGCACTCCATTTTTTCAATGGAGCTGTCAACGTTCCAATGTTCTAATACACAATAAACTCACCTGGATCCTGAGTTGTGAGCCTTAGAGCTTCTAGTCCTGTATTCTCTCTAGGAAGGAAAGTTAATAGCAGCCTGTTCTTGGCAGGAGTAGGGAGAAAGAAACTATGTCTCACCTGAACTTTGGAGACCACTTCCACGTCCTGTAATTTCCTCTTAGGAGGTGCTTTGATCTTCCATTGCTTCAAACATACAACTACATTCAAAAGTAAACGTCAGTTACTGAACATCAAAAGAGGACTGCTTGCAAGTGCATAGTCACTATCAGCATAACAGAAGTGAGGATATTTCAAGTGAAGTTTTATACTGTTCTTTACATACTCATGTAAATGTTGGTGGTTAACTGAATGACTTTAACATTTCTCAAGAGTACTGTGTAAATATTTGTCTACATTTTGATTCCCTGCTGGTTTCCCTTACACATCAAAAGATGGCTGCAGCAAGTATGAGCAAGCCACCTCTTTTTTTGGATGACACTAGTGAGCCCATATTATAATGGAAGGAATGGATAAAACTATTCGAGTTATATAGGTATTGGAGGAGAAAAAGTTTCACCCTACGGAGCACAACATATTCTTCTACATAACTTCTGGATGCAAGGCAGGAAAGTTTTTGAAAATCTGATTGACCCTGTCACAGACAATAATGACAACGAAGAACAAATAGATGATTACCAATTAATATTCAGGAAGCTAGAGAAACACTTTGAGCAGACAATTTTTGTAGTTTTGGAACAACCTACATTTTTCAGTAGAGTGCAGGAAAAAAGAGAAAAAGTAACCAGTTATGTAGTTGTCCTAAGAGGTCTTTCTAATATTTGTGAGTTTGTAATGTTGTGTGTTTCTCTAATCAGGGATCAATTGGTCGGGTGCAATGTGATTCTCTAATCAGAGATCAATTGGTCAGGTGCATCAACAATATAAAGATACAAGAAAAATGTCTAGGTCACAATCCTGACCTCAAGGAAGAAGAAGTGATGAAACATCTTACACATGGTGAAGAAGTATAAGTAATCCATGGATTCCAAGAGAATAAAGTTGAAGAAGGAAGAGTAATGGAAGTAAACAAAATACATTTTGAGGCCAAACCAGGAACAAGCCCAATTTAAATTCTGAAAGTTCCAACTCTAAATGTTACAGATGTGAATTGAGTAACCATTTGGTTAATACATCTAACTGTCCTGCCCATCTGTGTGTAAGCAGCAAATGTAATAAAAGAGGGATTATGCTAGAGTATATAAGAATTTGGACAATAAACATGTACATATTACAGTGAATAGTGAAGAAAGCAGTGGGAAACATACTTTGCCAATAGGTCCACATGAAATTAGTTCACACAACACATATCCCACTTGCAATGTGACCCTTGATGGAAAAGACGTAACGGCCTTTGCAGATTCATGTTCCCTATACAACTTTAAAGAGAAAAATGTGCGTGTTAATAAATGTACGAAGAGTATAAGCTGCAAGAAGCCAATGTACCCAAGTGGATATAACAGAGATCCAATCCCTAGAGTTGGAATGACAACAATGTGTATTGCTTTTGAAGATTGTTCAACTATAGCATGGGTACTCGCAAATATTTTCCCAGGGGCCTCAAAGGCTGGTCTGTTGTGTGACCGAGGGCTGCATTGATGCTAGCAGAGTGGTGATGAAAGGGAGGAGGGAGCATTGGCAGGGGGGGATTTGTGACGTTATGGTGGCTGTGGGGGGCATTAAAGCACATAGGTCTTTTAGCTGAATCGCACAGTCTGAAACCAGAAAACCTGGCATTAATCCCAGCTTCCCCCTTGACCAAATTGTGTGACCCTAGGCAATTGTTTTATTTCACGTTCCATTCTTTCTCTTCATTATTATTTGTAAGAGGACCTCAGCATGCAAGACATCAGGATGTGCACTGTGTTTGTTTAAAACATTATGAAGTTGTTCATGTACAATAGGAAATCAGGGCAATCAAAGAGTGCAGATAACAAATGACTTGCCTCTTATTTCACTATTAGCATTGTTATCAAGGTGGGGAATGTTTCTGAATTCATGTTTAAAATCTATCACTTTAAAAAAAATACTTCTTCATGCACTGATATAATCTGATGTACTAAGATGAAATGGTTCTGCTTGTTCATGAAATACACTTTTTGAATTTTTAAGAACTCTTATCATAGTTGTAGACATTTGCTGCAAGATTTCTTAAAGAATGAAAGTGTTGCTGCAGTTAAGCAGTGCAGGACAACTTCCCTACTTCATCTTCAAATAATGTTTAAATAAAGGATTGCCTGTTAATTAAACATCTTCCTAACATTAGTGCTCAGTTGAGTAAACAGCAGCCTGGTGTTACTAGTGCCCCAGGGGCCGCATGTAAAGGTCAAAAGGGCCGCATGTGTCCCCCGGGTACTTTGAGTATCAATGATCTATAGTGATGGTGTATTTCACAGAACATGGATCTATCTTACTTTGGTAGACACACCAAAAAAGAATTGGGAATGAAGTTACACTTGAATAATCCAGAACAAGGCCCTCTATGCAACAGGTCTTACTCGGGTCAAGAAATATGTAAGGAATTTCCAGAGCTTTTTGAAACCAACGTGGGCCTTTATGATCTTTCCTGCACAAAATAAGGCTAAAAAATAAGGCTAAGCCAGTGGGACACAAGGCCAGAACCATTCCCCATCTGACTGAAGAACCACTAAAGGAGGACATTAAGGAACTAGAAGTACAGGGTGATTGAGCCCATAGAGAGCTCAGAGTAATTATCCCCATAGTGGTGACCAACAAGGCAGAGAGAAAAGGGATGTACCTATGCATTGATTTGAGGGACATGAATGCTTACATATGGGTAGATCGGTTTTCCCTTCCAAGAATCAACAAGACGTTAAGCCTGATTGCCGATGCTAGCTGTTTTAGCATATTTGATCTATCTTCAGTATACTATCAGTTTGAAATTCATCCTAAATCTGGATCTTAAACATCTGTCACCACCCCTTTTGGTGCTTCAGGTACTGCAGGATGCCCTTTGGATTGGAGTCAGGATTGGTGTCTGCCGCCGCAGTATTCCATAGGATCATGCAGCAGGGCTTCAAAGGGTTAAAAAGAGTTTTTGTGCTTTCAAGAGGTTATATGAACGCACAGAGGTACCCCTGGCACCTAGATTCATACAGTCCCTTGCGAGGAGCTATCACATTGGGACACTAGCCCACACGTGGTAGACTTTTATAGTGCCTGAGGAACCCAAGACCTTCTTGCTCAAGTGCACATGTGGGCTACCCGCTCCTCCAGCAATGGGCTGGTAAACAGTGCTCTCACCCAGCTACACCTGAGAACAAACACACGAAAGGTGGCTGCTCATTCTGGCGCACAGCGGTAAGCTGCCACGCCTAAGAACCTCTCCAGTAAAGATCTTGCTTGACCATGGGGATAGACAGAAGCCCAAAGCCTCCCTCCTTGAAGCCAGGCAACAACCAATTTACCAAGGTCAGGGGGTGTGGAAGGGGGACATCCAAAAAAGGCACAATCTTGAATGGCATCTAGCTGCAATACTACAAGTTATACAGAAATCTCAAAAGGCAGTTGAGGCTAAAATAGGGAAAGCTCATGTCAATGTGGCACTAATGGGTCAAGACCTATGGAACACCACCACTAGGATCACAGAGGTGGAGGAGCAAATTTCCACAGTTGAGGATGAAGTGTCTGACCTCAAACTCAATGTTACTTGTCTGCTCTCCCTAACGGCTGAGCTGCAACACTGCACTGAAGGTTTGTGGGGTTTTCAGAAGGCATAAAATCCACCAAACCAATTGTTAGGTGAGTAAAACAAGTCTAAAATGATGAAAATCCAACATATACGAGTCATGTAATGAATTTTTCAAGATTAAACTTCAATGTAGCACTTAGAAACACAAGTGCTTCGATTTGGGGATATTGCAGTGTCGTGACTGAATCGATCCCAACAATCTGCCGCTAATGGCACCGGTCATGGAGTCACACAGACCCCCAAGTACAGTACCATATGTAAGTGAGGAAACAAGCCGCTGGATCCGGTGTGGTGTCAGTTCCGGGGCTGCGGAGCGTTGGTGTTGGTGTGAGGTGTCGGGTCCTTGCTGCAGAGCGGTGGAGGTGAGGCAGCATCGGAGTGAGGTATTGGATCTGCACACTTCTGGTGGGGTCAATATCTGTCAGTCACGGTGTGGTGTGCCGAAGTCGGGTGTCATAGATGTTGGTGGCACAGCACTTCGGGACTCACTGAGTTGTGGACTTCAGCAAGTCTGCGTTGTCATCAGGCCTGCGAGTCGTCACACTCCAGTGAGGACCATGGCTTCAGTTGCAGGCACCGTCGCAGAATCTGGCAGTGGCATCAGTCCAGAGTCGTCGAAGTTGGTACACTTGGTTCTTCTTGGTTTTTCACCAGCTTCTTCTTTCAAGGGCCCAGGGACAGGATTAGGCACCACTTGGCAGGGTAGGAGTCTCAACAAAGAGTCTAGGTGCTGGTAGAGGAAGTCTTTGATGGCCCTGAGACTTCAGAACAATGGGCAAGCTCAGTCCAAGCCCTTGGAGATACCTCTCAAGCAGGAATATACCACAAAATCCAGTCTTTGTCCCCTTTCTCAGGAGGAAGCAGTAACTGCAGGATAGCCCAACAAAGTACAGTCACCGGCAGGGGCAGCACTTCTCGTTCAGCTCTTCTCCTGGCAGAGGTTCCTCTTGAATCCTTGAAGTAATCTGAAGTCTGGGGTTTTCAGTCCAATACTTATACTCCTTTCTGCCTTTAAAGTAGCCCAACTTCAAAGAAAAGTCTCTATTGTTTACAGAATCCTGCCTTGCCCAGGCCTGGCTCCAGACACACACCAGGGGGTGGAGACTGCTTTGTGTGAGGGCAGACACAGCCCTTTCAGGTGAGAGTGACCACTCCTCCCTCCAGCCTATCCAGGATGGCCCATCAGGAAATGCAGGTTACACCCCAGCACCCTTTGTGACTCTGTCTAGTGGAGATACACAAACAGTCCACCTGTAAGTCTGACCCAGACAAGGAATCCACAAACATGCACAGTCACAGAATGGTTTAAGCAATCCAAGCACCAACTTCACTAAAAGATGTATTTTTAAATTGTGAGTTCAGGGACCCCAAACTCCACATTTCTATCTGCTCTCAAAGGGAAACTGTTCTTGAAGTATATTTAAAGGCAGCCTCCATGTTAGCCTATGAGAGAGATAGGCCTTGCAACAGAGAAAACTGAATGTAGCAGTATTTCACTGTTAGGACATGTAAAAACACACCAGTACTTGTCTTACCTTTAACATACACTGCACCATGTCCATGAGGCTACACAAGGCCTACCTTAGGGTTTCCTTATATGTATGAAAAGGGAAGGTTTGGACCTGGCAAGTAGGTACACTTGCCAGGTCGAATTGGCAGTTTAAAACTTCACACACAGACACTGCAGTGGCAGGTCTGAGCCATGTTTACAGGGCTACCCGTGTGGGTGGCACAATCAGTGCTCCAAGCCCACTAATAGCATTTGAGTTACAAGCCCTGGGCACCTCTAGTGCAATTTACTAGAGACTTACTAGTAAATCAAAGATGCCAATTATAGAAAAACCAACGACACATACAATTTCACAGAGGAAGCACTTGCACTTAAGCACAGGTCAGTAGTGGTAATGTGCCCAGAGTAACAAAAACAGTGAAAACAGAGTCCAGCACACAACAACAACCTGGGAAATAGAGGCAAAAAGTTAGGGGAGACCATGCCAAAGATGCCAGGTCTAACACCAGTTGAAATCCTAGAACAATGGACCAAGTCCTGGATGCCCGCTGACATGCTCACTCCGTGGCTTGCAGTGGAACAGGCAAACAGAGCTCTCACACCAAAGCCACCTCAGAGTGCTTCTCACCAGCCAATGATAACTCTCTTCTTCAATTTTTACAGGAGCCCCACTCCCAATCGGAACTTCACTGTCAAGATGCTCAAATCCTAACATTCCCAGGCTACATTAAAGAATTGCAAGCAAAGCACCATTCCTACAAAGTGGTGAAACAAATGCATAGAGCCCTAAATCTCTCCCGTGTGCTTCTTTTTCCACCTAAACTCAAAGTGATCCATGCAAATAAAACCCATGTTTTTAAACACCTGAATTGGCATGGGACTGGCTCGCAGAGGGGAACATCATTCTAGGCCAGGGAGCTCGCCCCTCTGATGGGCACAATATCAGCACTAACGCACAAGAAATTCACTCAGAAGAAAAAACTAATCCGCACCAGCTCTCAGAAAAGAAGACACAGAACCAGGGACTCCTCACCCTCATCCAGCCCCGGCTCACTGGATAAGTTGGATCGTCTGACTCTGACAGATGGTGGCAGAGAGGCCGTGGTTCCGGTCAGTGGGGCCCAGGGAGAGCTGGTTCTTCCTCCAGCACTTACTGATGTAACTGATGCTTTTCCGTTCTTGCGCTCAGGTTGATCCACCACTCAGGACGCAGACGTGTAACCCAAAGAGGATATACCACAAAATGCAACGATCCTTCACACATAGAATGGTCCACCACTCCACACATGAACAAACAGTTCTTGTGTTTAGTTGTAAGTTATGAGGTGACAGATGCTTCTTTTGGGAATGTGTGGAGAGGGGGGATTTAGGGGAAGGAAATAATGTTTTGTTTCTGTTTCTAGAATTGAACTATGGCATTCATCACTATGTTCACTTGCCACGTGACATCACCAATCTCACAAGCCACTTTGTGCACCATGAGTACGCTTCCTATGTGACACACGTGGTTTCCATTCAAGCTGCCATGCACTTCTGGGGCTAGCTACACTGTCTCGCCTCACTACAATGCACCAGACCTACATGACGCCCTTCCACATAATGACCTGGAATGTGAATGGGACTCTAGACTGCATCAAGCATCATGCAGTACTGTGATTTGCCCACAAACGCATGCCCTCTATCCTGATGCTACAAGAGACACACCTGCTAGGTGCAAAATGCCCTTTCCTTGTGTGTCATGGGTATGACCAGGTGTTCCACGCAGGCTACACCAGAGGCTCCCTAGGGGTGGCGATCTTGCTTCACCGTACCTTTCCCATGGTGATCATCCACTCATGGCCAGATTTTCAAGGAAGATATCTTGTGATTACCGGATTACAGGAGGGTCCTCTTGTGCCTATACGCCCCGCCTAGTGCTTTAGGTTCCTTCTTGACTTCTCCCACCACGTTTATTGCCAACTGTCCTGAGGGACCCACGTTCATGGGAGGAGATTTTAATGCAGTTCCAGACTCTGCATCTGACTCTACTGGGGGCCCCGTCTAAGCACCGTCGAGCTGGTGCTCACCACTTGCTCAGCTAGTTGACCAGTATGGCTTTATGCGACATATGGAGACTCTGGAACCCTAGAACAAGCAAATACACACATACCTCAGCCGCTCACTACACCCATGCATGAATCAACATGATCCTGGCACCTGTCGTAGACTGCCTATCCACTATCCAAATACAAATTCTCCTGCGGGATATATCTGACCACTTCCCGGTGTTCCTTCATGTGGGTGCAAGGGTGGGGACCACACATCCTATGTGCAAACTTAAAGCCTTGCACTTTCAGGACAAGACGTACGCTGGGGGAAAAGAATGAGAACTCAAGGCATACTTTGCTGTTAATGTAGGCATGATGAGTGCTGCAGGTACACTGTGGACTGCAAGCAAAGGCCACCATTTTAGGCTTTGCTAGGGGTCTCTGCCAGAAAGAGAAGACCAGGATCCACTGCATAGCCTACTCAAGGTACAGGTCCTCCGGCTGGGAACACAAATTGGCACGGATCCTCAACATGAGTCCTCCGACAGTTGGTCAGTGGTCCCCAAAGAGGTACACAGTGCTTCCCATGACACAGCGAAACAAATATGGTAGGCAACCACAACTTGCATCTATGGCTGAGAAGATAAGAATGGTAAGTTACTATACTGGCTTGCCTCCCGTCCAATGGCTGGTAGGGTCGTTCCAGAAATGAGGGACTGCTCGGGGAAACACATCATACAGCCCCAGCTATTGCACAGACATTCGCAAATTACTATGCAGGTTTTACAGCTCAGTCCCCCGACTCAGGTAGAGACAATCTCTCCTCTCCTTGACAAGCTGCTCCTTCCTCAGCTCTCACTCCCTCAATGAGATGACCTAGATCAGCCCATCACACTTGAGGAAATTAATGCAGCTGTCTTGGTAGTGGGGAAGACGCAAGACCCCGATGGCTACTCCATGGAATACTACACTAAGTTCAGGGAACTTCTACCCCCTCCACCTGCTGAATCTCTATTGAGAGGAAGCAGAGGTAGGCTGCTTTCCAAAATAAGTTGATCAAGCCACCATCGTGGTTATACCAAAGGAGCACCCTCCGTCGACTTTGTGTACAGACTACAGTCCCATCTCCCTCATCAATGCTGAGATTAAAATCTTTGCGACCCTCTTCCCTTTGCATATCACACTGGTTCTACAAACCCTTATTCACTCTGACCAATGTGGTTTCATGCCTGCAAGGAGCACAAGAAACTGTGGCTTCTTCGTGTGGCTCTAGCTCATCGTCACCTTCTCTCCACTCCATTGGCCTTACTCCTGGGCCTACCTGTCCCATGTACTGCAGAGAGGCAGTTATGGACCATGCTTTTCTACCTTTGTTCAACTCCTGTACTCAATCCTCACTGCTTTAGTACAAGTTAATGAAGTGGCTTCAGAAGTTTTACCCATATGGCTGGGGACCAGGCAGAGTTGTCCACTGTCCTTCCTGTTGTTTGCGCTCGCAATTGAACCTCTGGCCCGGCTTATCCGATCCGAAGGTTAGCGCATGGGCATGGGACACTAATCTCGAAGATCATATAGCATTATATGTGGACAACATCCTCCTGTACCTCTCATACCCTCAGACCAGTGGCTCTCGATGCCTGCAAATCCTACAGTCATTTGTGGAGGCATCTGGGTTACACATAAAAATGGACAAGTTGGTCCTGGTGCTGCTCTCGACCTCCCGCTGCTGTGTGGAGTGGCAAAACTCTATTCCCATAAGTCAGATATCCTTCTGATGCTGCCCCGCTATCTCTTCTGTGAGCTACCCTAGGTGGCGGCAGCCTTCTTGTGGCACAATTCTAGCACTCTAAAGCCCATATTTATACTTTTTTATCACCGTTTTTTGCACCGTTTTTTGACGCAAAAACGGCGCAAACTTACAAAATGCAATTGTATTTTGTAAGTTTGTGCCGCTTTTGCATCAAAAAGTGGTGCAAATGCGGCGCTTAAAAAGTATAAATATGGGCCTAAATGTCAACGTGCCCCTATGATGGAGGTCTTGGCATGACCAACATGTACTTATACTTTCTGGACACTCAAACTCTTGTCATAAATGAATGGTTTAATGGTGTATGGTTGAGCTGGCCAAGTTGGGGTTCCCCCCATTATTGGAAATGCTCTATGGTGGGGTTGTTCCAAATGTTGAAGGTGACATGGATGGTACTTTTCTCCTAGAGGGCAGTGCTGTGATACATGGGGTGAAACAAAACACTAACGCAGGAAACATGATTATGGCACTGTAACTGGCTGAGGGAGATGGCATCGTTAGAAGGCTTCAATCGTTGGGATGCTATTGGCATCACCCATTTGGAAGATGTTTGGGCTGCTACCCACATGTGTTCCTTCCAGGAACTCTATGATACCTACATACTATTGATGTCCCAGTTCCATAAGTACCTATGCCCATCCCTAACTGCACACATACAGTGGGGCACCTCCATCCCGGAGTACAGTCATCTTGAGGCGATAGCAGTGCTAGGAGCACTCGAGAAAGGGGGAGTTTCCCGATTTACGCAACTCTTATTATAAACGCCCCTGACACAATGCACCATGTCAGGCTCAGATGGGAAAATTGGCTGGTTTCACTGGAGGATGACAACTGGATGGATGCCCTTATGGCACACAGGACAATTACTATATCCTCAAAACGATGGCTCATACAAGTGTACTACCTGCACTGTGCATACCTCACCCCAGATCGACTGTTTGGGGCTGGCCTCCTTGCCCACCCTTCATGTAATCGCTGCTCACATGAACCGGCAGACTTCTTCCACGTGGTCTGGTCCTGTCCTTTTATACAATGTGATTGGGAAGCAGTGATTGCGGAGCTATCTGCAGTCCTGGGATGGGAGGTGGAGCTTTCTTTCTTACTACTCTTGCTGGGAGTGCTTGAAGGTGTTGGTGGTATACGTGCAGACAATTACTGGGGACAGCAACTATGGAGGTGAAAAGAGACGCTGCATCACATTGGAAGAGCTCCAAACCTCCTACAATATCTCAATGGTGCCATGGGGTGGACTGGTGTGCCCTGCAGGAAAGTCCAGTTTATGAGGTACAGGGATGTCTAGTGAAATATGGCAGAATATAGAACTGTTACAAATGGGGTCTCTAGTTGGCAGAGGTATAACCCTTGTCCAAGTAGGGACCACAATCCTAATCAGGGTAAGTCACAACACAATCCAAATTATCTTGTGCCCACCCTCTTGTAGCTTGGTACTGAGCAGTCAGGCTTAACTTAGAAGGCAATGTGTAAAATATTTGTGCAATAAATCATACAGTAACACAGTGAAAACACCACACAAATACACCACACAGGTTTAGAAAAGTAGATAATATTTACCTGAATAAAATAAGGTCAAAATTACAAATATCCAATAAGCTCAAGTTGAAATATCACAGATCAGTTTTAAAAGGTTTAAAAGAGTCTCAATCCTTAAAAATAATCAGTTGTCTCTTTGTTACACACAGTACCTGGGATGCGTAATGACCCACAGAGACCACAGAGGAGGGGATGTGTGGAAAAATAGGGTGTTGCGTCGGATTTTTCAACACGGCGCAGACGTTGCGTCATTTCTTTCCATGCTGCAAAGAGTTTGTGTAATTGTTTGGTGTGCAGTCTTGGTTCCTCACTGCGAGGCGGGGATATTTTAATGCCCAGGGACGATGTGTTGAAAATCCTTGATGCACTGGAAGAAGGAGCAGGTGCTGCATTGATACAGTAGGTGATGCGCCAAATTTTCTGTCGCAAGGTGGGCACTGCATTGAATTTCCAGTTGGGAAGCCAGTGCTGCGTCGTTCCGGTCGGCTGTATGGTGATTTCTCCGCCGTAATGCAGGCTTTGCGTTGATTTTTGCAGGCTTTGATTTTCGACGCACAAGGAGTTTCTTGAAGAGGTGAAGTCTTTGTTGGCCCTGAGACTTCAGAAACAGGAAGCAAGCACAATCCAAGCCTTTGGAGAGCACTTTTTGGGAAGGCAGAGTCCTTCCAGCAAAGTCAGAGGCTAGCAGGGCAGCAGGGCAACAGCAGAGCAGCAGTCCTTTCCAGCAAAGCAGTCCAGGTGAGTCCTTTGCACAGCTGGACTGCTCTTCTGACAGGGTGCAGGTGTAGGTCCAGAAGTGTTTGCGTTGGTGGTGTCAGAGAACCAGTTTATATACCCAAAAATGCATTTGAAGTGGGAGAGACTTCAAAGAGTGGTTTTGAAGTACACAAGTTCCCCTTTCAGTCCAGTGCTGTCTGCCAGGGTCCCAGTGGGGGGTATTAGCCCTTTGTGTGATGGCAGACCACTGGCCTTTGAAATGTAAGTGTCAGTCCCTCCACCCTTCCAGCCCAGGCAGACCCATTCAGTATGCAGATGAATACTATGAAAGGAGCAGGCCTCACAGTAGTGGAAAACAAATGTAGGAGTTTTTCACTACAGGACACATAAAACACATATGTACATGTCCTGCCTTTTACCTACATTGCACCCTGTCCTATGGGTTACCTAGGGCCTACACTAGGGGTGACTTATATGTATAAAAAGGGGAGTTTAAGGCTTGGCAAGTACTTTTAAATGCCAAGTCGAAGTGGCAGTGAAACTGCACACACAGGCCTTGCAATGGAAGGCCTGAGACATGGTTAAGGGGCTAATTATGTGGGTGGCAAAATCAGTGCTGCAGGCCCACTGGTAGCATTTAATTTATAGGCCCTGGGTACATGTAGTGCACTTTACTAGGGACTTATTAGTAAATCAATTATGCCAATTAGGGATGAACCAATGTTACCATGTTTAAGGGAGAGAGAATATGCACTTTAGCTCTGGTTAGCAGTGGTAAAGTGTGCAGAGTCCTAGAACCAGCAAAAACAGTGTCAGAAAAGTGGAGGGAGGCAGACAAAAGGTTGGGGGATGACCACCATAAGGCTGTCAGGTCTAACAGAACAAATGGTGGGGTGAGGCCTAACTGGTTTCAGGTAATTCTGATTTTACAATGGTACTCCAATGTGGGTCTGGTGGAGGTGCCCTATGTGAAGTCACATGTAACGTTCTGGAGTTTGTTGAATCAATATGATGGGAACTTGACAATACTGCAATATCATCGATAGGTTGTGTTAAAAACCAATAAAATTGGTTATAACAAATTAGATGATTAAATAGATGTTTTTCATATTTATTTTATTTATATTTAGCAAATCTGAATGCAGAAGAAAAGTGCCAGAAAGTTGTTTACGAGAGAACCAAAGAAGAGAGCAACTTGTTTGGCAAGAACATCCTAGACAACAGCATCACCACTTGCAGCACCACCGCTACTACTACCACCACAAACATCATGTGTTGGGGCTGCAGCTCTAGCAACGCCTCAATGAGGATACAAATCTTTAAGGAGAATATGTAGGCCTGCTGACGCTAAACTGGAATGGTATAGCTCATTTGATCAAAGTATCAACAGACAATTGTGCCAAATAATTATCATTTTACGTGACTGTCAGGAGGCCTTGTACACAATAGCTAAGAACCAATATCTTCATGTTAGTTTAATTGGAGTGTTTTTATAGGAATATTAACATATTACTCTTAGATATTTAGGCCCTCAGTATGAACATGGCGGTTTACACCCCTGTGTTCATGCTGGCGGTCTTTCTAGTGACCGCCAGCCCCCCTGAAACCCCACCAGCTGTATTAAACATTGTTTCTGCCCACCAGCCCAGCAGAATGCCTGGCTGGGACATTGCCGGCAGCTCCACATGGAGCTGCCATCAATGCCTCTGTGCGGCGGGTGCAGCAGCACCCTTCACGCAGATCATTGCCCGTAAATCAGGCAGTGACCTGCGCGATCGGGCACTGCACAGGGGCCCCTGCACTGCCCATGCCAAGTGCATGGGCAGTGAGGGTGGCCCCAGTGCACCCCTTCCACCAGCCTAAAGGCAGGAGGAAAAGGGATCATAAGGAGGGCCTTAATTTTAGGATTAGTGTATATATAGTTAGTTTTAGAATAGATACTAATTTAAGATTTTTTTTTAGGTGTGTGTATTACAGGAATGCCATGTAATGTTTAAGTGTTTGCTAGTGTATGTATTAGTAACTATTTAGAATAGTAATATATGTTTAGAATAGTTCATATGTGTTTAGATATGATTATAGTAAGTTATTTTGGGGGGGAGTTGGGGTTTTAGATATATAGGAATTTTAATAGCCTAAAGAGTAGATTACTGTAAAGTAGATTATATTAGTTTACATTTGTATAAAGATGAAGGAATGTAGCATTTTTAGTAAGCATTAGGTAGTCACGATATGTAGATTTTCTTGGTAATAAAATGTTCATAGCCAAAAATTACTTCTGGATAATCTTTACTTTAATATTGTGCAAGACATTTATTTTAATTACATAATAGTAATACATTTACAGAGGGAAATGTGAAATACCCTTCCTAAGGGCACTCCCAGGTACCTTCTTAGACATTCTGGCACTGATCCCAAAGTCAGCCTCATTCCCAAGGTCTCTGGGCAGAGTGAGCTTGGTGTCTATCAGGTGCTGGCACAAACCTGTAAAACAATTACTTAAAATATGCTCCTCGTATCTTAGTTGTATAGCAATCATTTATTTTGTTGCTCTTCGCCCACCCTTCCAGTGACCACAATATCCACCCATGAATGGTGGGACTGCATCTGCCAATCCCTTAACTCCAGGTGATAGTTTTCAGGGATCAAGCCAAACTTAGTGATAAGGGCTTTCTTCAAGAGGGCATACTTCATCTGGTCAGCTATTTCCAGGTCCATTAAGATATCCCTTCTTGCAATGGGCATGTGCTTACACAGACTGGCCCCTCAGTCCCCCTCTGGGACTCTATGCATACAAGGGGCCACCTCATATGCTGCAATCCACATATGTATGTCACCCCATCACATCACTAGGCACCAGGTCTTTGGGGATATGGACTCAATGTTTCCTTCTCTTGGGCACATCTGTGTTATTGCCACTGACATTACAGGACTCAGAGGCCCTGCAGGACCACAAGTCCATTGTGCACTGACTCCTTCCATGAGCCAGCGGGCCTTGCTTCTCCTCCAAGGCTGAGGTTCACTTTTCTTCTCTAATGCCATTACTGCTTCTGCCTTTTTCTCCTGAGCTGCCAGGGTTGTCTACTTCTCTTCTGCAACCAGCCTCCTTTCCTCAAGGGCAAGGGTTGCCAGTTGTAACTTCACAGCCCGCTCTGTCATACAGCTCTGACGGAGACAAACTGTGGGCTGATCCACTGCTCCCTGCCCTAGATACAGCAGGAGATATTACTCATTGAGACACACACTCCTTTGGCATTAGCACCTCCTAGGAATCTTTCTCATTTCACTCTCAACCTTGTCTTAATTTTCCTATGCATGCACTGTAACTGGTGGACTTCCTCCCAGGCTCTGAGGAAAATGTGTTAATCGTCCTTCTTGGATTGCTTATTCTGCTTCACTTCCATTTGCTAGCACAGTCTCCTAAGCTCTGTCATATTGAGACTTTCTATGTTTGCCAGATCCACCTCCATGTTCCTAAAAACACAAGGTAAAAAAATTAAGGGCAAGAATGTACTTAAAGTAAAAAAACAAAAATAACCCAATTAGGATCAAAAGACAATTACAAATTTAAAAAAGTAATTATTTAAAAAGGGATTTTTAATCTCAACTTAAATCACTATGTAGAGTTGCAAATCACAAGTCCTGGATGCCACTGCTGAACATCAATGTAAGACATTTGATTATTATTTGCGGTGAGTGACTACCCACCTCAAGGAATAATCACAAAAACTGTTAGGGTAACCCATCGGAGGCACTAAATTAACCTGAGCTCAACCCCCTTACAGCTATGGCACAGAACAGACATGCTTGATTTAGGGCAATGTTTAAAATATTTATGCAGTTCCAAAGCAGTAGTAAAGTTAATATAAATAACAATAAAAATCCCACACAAAATTAGAAAAATATTGTAAAATATACTAAACAAAATGACAAATATCCAATAGGGGGAACCAGAATTGTTTAGTTGGAATAGCCACAAGAAGTACAAAGTGGTAATGTTATTCAATGGTCACAGTAGCATAGGACCTGGATGCGAATTGAGACTGACCCTGCTGGAGCGTGTGCCAGATCCACAACCAGGTTCACCCTGGTCAAATATTTTACCATTTGACTTTGGTCCTTCAAGTCCCAATCCATCACAGGAGTATTCTTGTAAAGTCCTCCAGGACCTCCGGTGGTAGAGCAGTTAGAGACTGACAGGGTGTCAGGCAGAGGCCAACACAAGGGTCCAGTCCAGTTCCAGTTGCCACTTTCTAACTGGACAGTTGAATGAAAGGTTTCTTGTAGCTTGTTAACCCTGTAGCTTGAACAGGAGGCCAGTCTTACAACCCTTGAAGTCCACTTCCTTTTCTAGGGTATAGTCCACAGGCAGCAGGCCCAGCTCTATTCTGTTCTTCATCAGGTCCAGCAGTGCTCTGAGGTGGCTGCCTAAAGGCTGGCACAATCTAGTTCATGGGAGTGGCCCCTGTGCACACCACAAACAATAGGATAAAATTTCCCAGGGCCATCCTTACCCACTTTGGCCATTATCATGATGGCAAACGTCTTTGGCCACAATAAACTTGGGCTCTGAGGGCTGACAGTGTGTAGGTTGAGTGTCTGCCCACATCTAGCACTAAAATAAATTTTGTGGCAGCCACTGGACATACAATAAACCTAGAGACAGACAGCAAGCAGAGCAAAAGTTCCCAGCAACCGGACAGAGGATATTCAAGAACTGACTTGGCATCCTTTTCCCCTTTCTTTCAAGTGAGCCCCAGTGTTATACGTAAAACCAAGAGACAGAAATCTGGGATGACAAAGGAGGGACCATCAGCAACCAGTGAATGGGCATACAAGAAATGTCTTGCCATCTTGTTCTCTGTCTTTCAAGTGCCCAAATGGTTTATATGTAAACCCAGCAGACCTGTCAAGGAATATTTGACACTGTAATATCAAAAAGGATGCTCACCGCCCCAGGCCATGCAACTTCTGTGCTGTTCAGAGGGGTTATCGCTGCCCATTCACGTCAGCCTATTGTTTGCTCCTGGGAAGAATTTTGCATCTTTCACACACCTATTTAAATGCTAATTGTTGGTTTCAGAGCAAATGCAGATTAGCCTCCAGGAACTTGAAGCAGGGAAAGGGTAACTTTCTAAAAGTTACCTTCCTTACTATTTATTTATATAATATATGACTAAAACCAATGCATTGGATTTTTAATAAGTATTAAAAATATTTTGTATTTATTTTTTGAGGATTCTCTCATTACTAAGATACAGTATTATGATTTTAATCTGTACTCCGGTTTTCTACGTTGGACAGTTAGGCCTGTCACACTAAAAATAGCTTTTCAGTGCTGTCACTGTAAGAGCATGTTAACATTACATTTCTACATGCCCTACCTTTAAATACTAAGCACCCTCTCTTGTGGACTACAACACAGGAGTGACATTAATATTTAAAAGGGAGGTTTTGACCTGTCAGAAGGGTTTATTCTGACAGGCCAAATTTCAGCATTTAAACTTTCACAGTTAGGCTACAATGTTAGGCCTAAAGCCATGTTGTGTTGTGGATGGCACAATAGTTACTACAGTCCACTAGTGAGATTTAACTGACATGCCTTGGATACATTTTGTACCATGTACTAGGGATTTATATATAATTAAATATATCCATTAATAATATTCCAATTGAACCATGTTTAAGGGGGAAACAGGCACTTTAGCACTGGATAACAGGCTTAAATTGCACAAAGTTTTAAAACTAGCAAAAATAAAGAGTCAAGCAAAAAGTCATAAAAATGTGGACACCATGGAGATATGGTGAATTTCCTATGAGCTCAAATGAACAATTTCTATGATAAACACACAAAACAAAAATAAAATGTTTCAAATACATGAAGGCAGTATGGCTGAACTTAACATAAAAAATGAATGCCTTTTTCATTAGACACAAAGCTGAAGTAGGATACACTTACACACATATGGCTTACAAACTAGTTTTATTAAAATATAACAATAAAATTTCGACAATATATAAATGTCATTGAAATGATAATATTTAAGGCATCAGAAAATAAAATCACAAATAAGTCCACCTTGGAACCCATTTGGTTTTCTGAATTAGGAGGATCAAATGTATCTTCATTAACATCTGACACATTTTCTTCCCAATCAATAGGAGTTCTGAGTGGCATATACTACATTATTTTGCACACTATCAGGAGAGTGTGTAGACATTAACCTCCACATTGATCGAAATATCTAAAACAAGATATAAAAATTCTAAATGTTCATTCAATGATATTTTGGGATCTTTAAGGCAATATTATTTTTCTTTGACCTTCATTTTGCAGATTCTGAATTGGGGCCATTATCCAAGTCTTGAGAGCACAACCTTGATCACCTAATTAAAAACAATTGCATATCTCACCTGTCCAAAAAACTAAGTTGAAGACACCCTAAAATACACAGCACACATTAGCTGCATGTATATAAAAAATATGTTGATGTTCAGACACAATAGCGCCCATTGTGTAATATGCATATATTAATTGAAAATGGATGTTATAGAATCAAACTAGCAACTACAATGTAAAGTATGGGTTTGAATATCATCATAACATAACCATCATGATAAATTAAACCCTTTATGTATTATAGCTGTGTCACGATCTTTTGTGAAATTCAGAACAAAAATATCCAATATCATAAAAGATGATTTTGTTTTTTTAAATGAGGAGACTCATGAGGAAACAATTACTTATAAAATCTGCTAATATTAGGTGCATATTTTACAGTAGTGTAAAAAACTTTATGACATTTGAACAGGACATATAGAGATGACCACTGCTACATCAGATTTCTGAAAAATTAATGGTCGGTTGTGTAGAACAATGGAAAACATATTGTTTGTTAAACTTGTCTGATACTATATTGCAGACATCAAAATATTTCATTAAATTGTATTTTGATATATAAAAATAACAATGGAATAAGATCAATATGTGTTAAAAACACTTAACAATGTACATTAAATGAATTGAGATATTATAGATATTTTAAAATATATATTAAAGTACTTATCTCACCAGTTAATGGAGAATTATCATATACTCTATTCTGGAAACGAATAATAATAGAGTGCTTAAAGATGTTTGAATCACAGGCACTTCAGGGAAAATTTGCAACAATATTTGTGAAATGGTATTCACAGTCCACAATAGCTTACACATCAATGAGTAACTGTGCTTGTAGTTATTATACATGGGTGCAGTTGCTTCTGGAGGTAACAATTGGATGTGAGCACAGTGTATTGCTCTCAATACATCAGGAAATTGAGCAATCTGATAAAAGTCTTGCTTGGTCTGAGGCTGACTGAGGTTGGAAGATCCTTTCCTTCCTCCTTCTTTGGTAATTGCATTGTCACAGGAGGTGGCTGAATCCCAAAATTAAAATTTCCCTGGCTGCATACAATGTGTGATGAAGATTATGATACTTTTTAAATATATTGTGCCAATTGTCCCAGTGTGTCACCTGTTAGGACCACAAGTATATTTATCAAGCAGGTAAACATTTGTAATATACTGTGTGAATTTCCATTACATTAGTAAATATCATCATGTTGGTTTTGCAATGGTATTGTGTCAAAAGACCCACGTTGCTTACATTAAAAACATTTTGATAGAACACAGACCTTGGCTACATAAGGGCTGAAATATTACTCAAAAGTAATACTGTGCCACTTTTTAAATATAACATTGCAATCTGGGTTCTTTTGTGTGACACGTACAATGCAAGAGAAGAGCTTTGTAAATCTGGGCCATAAATGTGACAGTGTTGTTCCGGATGCTCACAGAGAGACATGCACTCATTAAACCATTTAGGGACATCATTTGCTATGCTGCTTCCAAAGAACTGTGTCTCCACACATTTTGTTGATGGATAATATTTAAGGTACTGGAGACAGCATAACATAAGAATTGCACTTTTAAATATTACAGGCAGGTATTCATTACTGAGATGTTATGGAGCCTACCATGCTCTTATAAATTACTCGTACAGGGTATACAGTATAGAGTATATCAGAAAGTGGTTTCCCTTGCATCCACAGCTAGGATTATGACCCAGGTGATGAGAGTAAGCTTCTTATGAGTCTAAAGAACCATGAAACGTTTATGATTGTAGCTTGTCGACTATAGATGTGATAATAATTAATAAAAGAAAAGAACACTTATTTTCAATGTTTTCAAGGTCACGGGTTACGGATGGATATTTAATTTTCACAAATGCTCTTGGTTTGTATGCAGTGCAGCTTACAATTCTCAAACTAATCAAGCTGGGTGTTGCAACCAAAACCTCTTTTATACTTTTTTTATTTTTTTTTATTTTTTTTATTTATTGTTATATAGTGAACAGACAACAATGTCAACAAAGGACATGCCCGCAGAACAGGAATACGAAGGAAATGTAGGATTCGGGCCCCACCCAGACACCGGGACACAGTCTATGAAGGAAAATCACAAACGGTTCTCGGATAAGTGCACTGCATCGAAGTCCCCCCATGCCACCAGGAGAGCCCCAGCCGCAACAAAGGGTACTTTGCAGAACACAGTCCAGGCACGAGGCATTAAACAAAATGTTCGTAGGGCTAGAAACTAGGTACAGAACCAGCATGTAAGAATGGAAGATAGAAGGCACACAGAGGAGGGACATAGGTGCGCTCAGCAACTAAGCGTAAGAGAGAAGCGATGGTGAACAAAGCCACTCAGCGTGTAGACGGTCATATAACACAGACGCAGCCTCACTATAAGGCCTCCAAAAACGAGCGCAGCAGAGCCCATATGTCTCTTGGCCGGGAACACTCCGGGGCCAACTCCCAAAAAATCATCAGCTGCTCCTGGCAGAAGGAGGTATCACGCAGCCAATCAGATCCACGAGGGGCCCGACCCCGGCCCCAGCACATTCCAACCCTGCTCTTAACCAGCAAGAGGAGCAGGCCCACCAGTCTCCTATGAGTCAACCGCACTTCGTCCACACATCCAAGCAGCACTAATCTGGGGGAGAGGGACAGCTCCAAGCCAGTCATATCCTCAATCATATGCATTACCTCCGCCCAGAAAGCATGAACCTCAGCGCACTCCCACGCAAGATGCAGAAATATGGCATCAGTGGCACAGCACCATTCACAGCATGCATCTGCACGTAGGCCCATAGAGCAGAGACAACGAGGGGTATAGTATAGGCCGTGCAAAAACTTGTAATGGATCAGATGTATCCTGTAATTAGGGGACAGAGCTCTCATGGGCGCACAGCATCTCCGCCACACCTCCCCAGATAGGCTTACCAACATCCGCCTCCCATCTCACTCTAGCAGACGCTCCAATGTCACCTCGCTGCTCCTGTATACAATTGTGCAAGTTAGTAATGGGTTTATGCGGCGACTGAGTGCAGCACTGCACCTCCAAGGCTTGACACTTCGATGGAGTCTCCGGAAGGCCAGAGAATCAAGCACGCCGCATAGCGCAGACACGCAGCACATACAACCGCTGCAACGCAGTGGCACGTCCATCCCTGAGCGCATCTCCGGGGGAGATCAGTCGACCAACCACAAACCAGTCTCCCAGTTCAGTTAAATTCAAATCACGAAAAAAGTCATGCAGCCTCACATCACAGAACATACCAACATCTGCAACAGAAAGAACTGGCAACGAGGGTGCAAAAGGTGTACTCACTCCAGATCTGTGCAATAAAGCTGTCCAGGCTCGAGCAGTGCACGTCACAGTGTCAACGCCCCACGTCTGAGGCCGGGAGGGATTGCCGAGGATACGGGCCAAGCCGTCGGCCACACCGCATCGCTCTCAGGTGCAAGATGTGGCAAATAACGAATCGGACGCAACCAATAATATGCAAAATGCACCTGAGCACAGTAATAGTAAAGCTCCAGGTCTGGGACAGCTAGGCCACTCAGCACAAATGTTAGCGTCAGCTTCTCCCAGGCAATATGAGGCTGCCCGCCGGCCCAAACCAATCGTATCAGAGCGGAACGAAGACACCTCAGGAAACTCACCGGAAGTGGAAGAGGGAGATTCACAAACAGATACAGGAATTTAGGTAATATCACCATTTTTGCAATGGCAATACGCCCAATCAGAGAGAGGGGCAGCGAGTGCCACACCTCGACTTTATCTTCCAACCACGATATAGCCTTGCCATAATTGGCCAGCCACAGAGCCTCCACATCACAACTCAAGCAAACTCCCAGATAGCGAACTGGGCCACTTGCCCAGTCAATTGGGTCCCGGGAAGGGAAGTCCGTCACACCCACAGACAGAGGAATCTCCACTGACTTGGACCAGTTAATCACAATCCCGGAAAAGGTGCCAAAGCGCACTATTTCATCCAACAGGATGTCTAGATTTTCACGTGGCTCACAAACGTACAACGCAATATCATCAGCATACATAGATATCAAAATAGGCCGCTGCCTGAATGGCAGACCCTTGTCATCATGGTGCTGTCTTAACCACGCCACGAGGGGCTCTATCGCCACAGCAAAAAGTAACGGGGACAGAGGGCACCCCTGGCAAGTCCCTCGGGCCACTGTGAAAGGGTCCAAAATATTCCTGTTTAAACACAGTCTGGCAGTGGGGGACGAATACAGCAATCGGATCAATTTCACAAAGTGAGCACTCAGTCCCACTCTAGCAAGTAACAGAAACATATACTCCCATGCCAAAAAATGTAAGGCCTTAGTAGCATCCAAAAACACCACCGCCGCATCTTCTTCAGCCTCCATAGAGCCTGCGACCGCAAAAAACGTGGGATGTGTATCTGCCAGGCACAAACCCGGACTGATCCGGTAGCACCAGCCTCAGAAGCAGCGGCTGCAGCCGCACCGCAATCATTTTGGGCAAGATTTTATTATCGATGTTGATCATAGAAAGCGGGCGATACGAGTCACAACAGCATGGATCCTTACCAGGTTTGAGTATCATGACAATTAAGACCTCACAGAGTGAGGCAGGAAGGATCCCGGTCTCCATTGACTCTGCATACACCTCCAGGGGATGAGGAGCAAGAATATCAGAGTACTCCTTGTAAAATGCAGGAGTCAAGCCATCCAGCCCAGGAGACCTATCGCTAGGCAGACTGTGAATCGCCGCAGCAACCTCATCCACCGAAAGGGGGGCATCGAAATAAGAACAATGCGTGCCATCAAACCAGAGAAACGCAATCTCAGAGAAGTAAGCCTGAGCCGCAGCAGCATCCAACCCAGTCGGCTCCGCATATACATTTTTGTAAAAATTGGGTAAAAACCTGCATAACGCCCTGCGTCCCAGCCACACGTTCACCCCAGCACCGTCAATCTCAGTAACATAATTGCCGGCCCATGGGCTGCACAGCATACTCACCAACATACGTCCGGCCCTCTCCCCCTCACCGTAGCGCCACGCCTTGGCTTTCCTCCCCAGAAAACAAATCTCTCTGAGAGAGGTCTCCTCATGCAAGGACACAGCACTCCGCAGCTCTGCAAGCACTGCACCCGACCAGTCCACCACCAAGCGCCGCTCCAGATCCGCTATCCTCCCCTCCAGATCTGCCATCTCACGGCGCAGTGCCTTCAGCACACCATGTTGTTTCGAGAGGCACACACCACTGATAACCACCTTGAAAGCCTCCCACAAACTACCGGCCGAGCTCACGGATCCACTATTGTCAGCAAAGAAGTGAACTATGGCCTCGCGGACCTCCTCACGGAATACCCTGTCCCGCAGCCGGCACAAAAATGTGCGCTCCAACCCACAGGGCACCTTCAGCACTAGCTTAACCGGCGAGTGATCTGATAAAGTGTGAGGCAGGTGATCCACCGACCGTGTCCAGAGCTCCATGTCTCTAGTGCCCAACCAGCGATCAATGCGGGACCAGCTGCTGTGAGTTTAATTAACGCACGTGCCCTCTCTAGCGACTCCATGCTTCTCCCTCCACAGATCTGCCAAAGCACCCTCATCCATCACCGACAACAGGGCCTTTGCCACTGCAACGTGTTGCACCCTAGATAAACTCTCACGATCCACCGCCAGGTCCAGAATCACGTTGAAGTCTCCACCCAAAATCACTGCGCCGCTACCCAACGATTCCACCAAGCGCCACAACTTGCGAAAAAACTCAGGGTCATCAGTGTTAGGACCATAAACGGAGACAAGCCTACAAGCCCTATCCAGCAATGTACCACTCAGTAAGACGTATCTGCCATTAGGATCAGCGACAACCTTCTGAGTACGCCACTGCAACCCTTTAGGCAGCAAAATTGCCACACCACGAGCATAGCGTGAAACCACCGAACAGTGATACTCACTGATCCAGCCGGCCCTCAGTCTGCCCTGCGTAGAAGCTACCAAATGCGTCTCTTGCAGCATGCAGATATCAATTTCATGGCGTTTGACATAAGCAGACATGAGGCGCACCTTAAATCCATCATTCAGCCCACGCACATTCCAAGTAAGACAACAAACCGCTGTCCCATTGCAACCTCTCAACAAGAAGAAGGCGCATCCACAATTCCCCAACCAGCCCACCAGCAGCAAAATAACAAGAAAAAGGAAAGTAGAGGAGAAAGTGGGAAAAAGCAAAACAGAACATTGAAAACCCCAACCCCCACCCACGCAGACCCCCCAAACGGGCCAAAGCAGAAGACCACCCCCCTAAAGCAACCAAAGACCCATTCATAACAAGTAGAATAGAATCAGGACTCATCCAAAGGACGAAAGCCAGGCAATCCATCCCACCATCTAATCAGGACTGGGGGAAAAGGGCAAAAGGGCCGAACAGCGAAACGGTGCGGCAGAGCAGCAACAGGCAAAAGAAGTACAGCATGTGCATCCCCAGCAACCACGGTGAAGCCTCCCCAGCCCCAAACACCCGCCAACCAGTCATTATCACTCAAGGCAGCACTCTCAGACCCTGAACCATCCGGGCCCGGAACCTCCAACCGCTTAGGCACCGTTTTGGCGAATTTGGCCTCCAGCTTTGGGTCAGTGAAGAACAGCAGCTTTGCTTCATGCTGCACCTTTAGTTTGGTGGGGTATAGCAGAGAGAATCTTGCGCCCGTCTGGCTCAGCGTGCACATAATCTGCAAAAAGGCACACTGCGCAGCCTGCACACCAGGGGTATAGTCCAGGAAGAAGTTGAGTTCAGAGTTCTTGTATATCACAGGTCTTCGCTCCCGGACCAGTCTAAGGACAGTATCCCTGTCTCGATAGTTCAGCAGGCGGGCAATTATGGGACGCAGAGGGGTTCCATGCGGGGCTGAGGTCCCAGGGACCTATGAGCCCTCTCAACCACCAGCAGCCGGGAGAGTTCTCCAGAGAATAGATCAGATAGCATGCCCTCCACAAAGTCCTCCATGCTGCCCATACCCGTAGTCTCCGGCAGACCAATTATACAGAAATTTTTCGCCGAGACCGCGCTTCCAAATCTTCATTTTTGTTTCATATAACTTCCAAAACTTGCTCCAATTGTAGAAGTTGTTCTCTATCACCATTGCGTTGATCCTCCAGATCAGATGTCCGTGACTCCAATAGCTCAAATCTAGAGTCATGATCATCCACCCGGGCCTTGATACAGTCCAGCTGCTCAGCCACATGATCAAGCTTTGCATCAATGCCCGCAGGGTTAATCTTAAGATCCAGAAACATAGCCTTGACCGAGGCATCCGGGCTCCCCTCCTCAGCATTCTCACCACCAGGCAGGGAGGCAGAAGAACCACCTCTCTTCTTTCCACCCTCAAAGGTGAGCTTAGACTGTCTTTGCTCGACCTTGCCCATGCTCCGCAACCGCCAGGCCCCAAAGGAGCTCAGTCCCGCCAGCGATAGGACCACGAGGCAGTCAGCCCAGGATATCTTTGCGCCAAAGGGCCACCCCAAGAACTCTGGGGAACCCCACAACACAGTCCAGGAAAAGCAGGCGTGGGGCACCAGTCCACAACACAGGCACACCTAGCACGCCCACCCGGTAAATCCAAGCCCCAACCTATAACCCATCGCAAGGGCATGCGCATAGGTCCAAAGATGGGGCACCTCCAAAAACAGTCCAGAGACCAGCAGCCTGAGCTCGGCGACGCCAGTCAACTAACCACAGGCACACCTGCCATCCAAAGAGTTCAAGGCTGAGAAGGACTTTTCTGTTCCGGCAGGTAGATAAATTCCTCCTGCCCGAACTGACCGGCGACATCCCCCAGGCCACCAGGGCCCAGCGCCAGCCCACACAGAAGCTCACCGCGTGGCGATCCGCCCACGCAGGGCATCCCCAGGCCGACCCTGGGAACCCAGCCACCCAGGAAGACAGCTGGCCGACAGACTCCAATGGCACGGCCGTACCTGGGACCAATCCAATGCCTCTGGCCAGGATCCCCACCTCGGGCGCCCAGCCCAGCAGGGACCAGGCCCCAACACTCCCGGCCAGCCGGCCCCGGCAGGCACGCTGGTCCACGCATGCGGCGCACGTGCGCCTCAGCTGTAACCAGGCCGTGGTCCGATCTGACCGCCGATGAGGCCTCGGTGGGGAGGGCTCAAACGCCCCCCACCAGATGTCCCCACTCTCTGGGCAGCCACAAAATCCCGCAGGGCCCACCAGCAAGGCATGCGAGCCGGGAGGCGGAGCAATCGCCGGAGCCGCAGGCAGCGCCACGCAGCAAGGCCCCGCTCTCTGAGCCGAGGAGAAGCACTTCGAGCAGCCCACTCCGGGACCTGCCACCGGGACAAAAAGCGGCACCAGGGGCTCCGGAGGGCCGCAGCGCGAGTTGAGCGCACGGTCGGCCGCCCTCCCAGGAGAAATACACGAAAAGGGCCCTAAGCCCGGCAGAGCCTCACAAGGTGACTGCCATCTTGCCGGCAGGTCAGGCCACGACCCCCAAAACCTCTTTCATACCTTAATAGCACTAGTATCCATGAAGAAACTGCTCACTAGACTTGTCACAACAAACCTTGATCAAAGCAATGTAGTAGAATGTGCTGATGATTCTGACACATTGATTCTTAAAGAAACTTGTAACTTTGACACCATTGTCATTCCTAATTCTGTGTCTACTGCAAATCCAGCTACGCTTGAGGAAAGTGGAGGACACAAATAAATTAGAGGGATAAATGAACACCTCAGATCAAAGGCCACAATCAATAAATCCAATTTACTTTATTTGATTAAGCATTGTAGATCATAAAAGCACATAAAAACAATAATTCAATAAAATCATCTTAAAACAGTGAAGCAAATTTCATTGGGAAGAATGAAACACCCCTGCTAAGTACCAAGATACATAAAAACAAACAGTTTGATTCTGTAAAAACTGAACATACAGAAGAGAAGGCCTCACTTGGTTAAAATTCAGTGGCAGTAAGAGAGGACGTATATACTTGTAACGCAAATTCACAAATTTAGGGCAGATAAGGACAATATGTGAAGTGTCTAGTGCATCAGTCATTTCAAATGTGCAAATTGCTGGTTAGGGCAAGCTGTTTAAACCAAACATAAGGTGAGGGAGCTGATTTAAATGAAAATAAGTTACAAATAATCTGTGCAAAACAGGCATATCCAGTGTCAGACACAGTTCTGTTTACTTGGGGTTTTTACCATTGCATATTATCTTCACAAGACTTTAAACAAAGAACGCTCACTCTTGTCTCATGCACAAAAGCACAGAATGCATGCTTAACCCACAAGACATCAGCTTTAGAAATTCATTCTGGGCTCAAAAACAATGCAGGTCTGCCAGATAACCCAAAAGGCCTTTGAGATATTGAAACCAGGGTAAATGAAGGCAGCAGTCTAGCCTTAAACAGTCTTTTGAGATCTCGCTATTAAAACCCAGGTAATTTTTTGACCAAACAGAGAGCTAAAGCAATACATGGGGATTTGAATATAATTAGAAATAAACCCTGCCCCAAGCTCTTCGTGCACAGTCTCTGCTGGAACACTCTGGAGTAGCCTAAAGACTGTTCTTAAAAAATTATTTTTCGCAACTTGGAAAGGGTGGCAAGATTTATAGCCCCGGATCTCACAGCCAAATGACACCATAGGGACGCACTTGGTGTTGTATAGGTACACTATGGATTTATTATGGTGCTGGCCGAGCCGCCTTGAGAAGGAGTCAATGATATGGGCTATTCTATTGAAGGAATATACATTAGCACTCAACAGAGGTTTTCAATTCAGTTTTCAATCTACCCAAATGCCCAAGTATCAGAACTTATCAGTGTCACTAATAGGGTGTCTCTGAATTAAATGGGTTGAGGTTATCCCATTTATCAACCCGAGCACCATTGTATATGTCTTTGTCAGATTTGTTTTCATACCCAATTTGTCCATAAAATCAATAAAACAATCTATTGAAATCTACAAACCATTTGCTGTGTGCGCTATGTGGACTGTGTCTTACACGTAGAGAAAAGCGGGGACCAGCCTTTCCCCAACCTTTGGAACATGTAATGGGTTACTAAAAACTGCTCCAACTGATTAATGTGTAAAATAAATAGTAAAGGGGTTAAAATACAGCCCTGGCGGACACCTCATCCCAACGGAAAATGCATAGTGCAATCCCCATTGGGAATCAAACCCCACCGAGTCTTCCAGCCCTGCATGCAAATCAGAGAGAAAAGCTACAAGGGCACTGTCTACCCCTAAATCTCCCAGAAAAGCCCATAACTTTGGTTTATCTACTATGTCAAAGGCTGTGCTAAGGTCCACGAAGGCCAGGTAAATCTCCTTTTTCCTTGCTGGTTTTTACTTAGCAATCAAAAGATACAGATTAAGATTCTGTTCGATTGTCCCTCTGCCGGGCCTAAACCCATATTGAATGTAAGATAAAATCTTTCTATTTTCAACCCAGGCCTCTCCCCAACGGAAAATGCATAGTGCAATCCCCATTGGGGATCAAACCCCACCGAGGCTTCCAGCCCTGCATGCAAATCAGGGAGAAAAGCTACAAGGGCACTGTTTACCCCTAAATCTCCCAGAAAAGCCCATAACTTTGATCTATCTATTATGTCAAAGGCTGTGCTGAGGTCCACAAAGGTCAGGTAAATCTCCTCTTTCCTTGCTAGTTTTTACTTAGCAATCAAAAGATAAAGATTAAGATTCTGTTCAATCGTCCCTCTGCCCGGCCTAAAGCCATATTGAATGTCAGATAAAATCTTTCCATTTTCCACCCAATCCATCAATCGGTTCAGCAGCGCCCTACCAATAACCTTTACTACAGCATCTATTACAGAAATGGACCGGTAGCAGGCTGGATAGGCACGGTTTCCTTTCTTAAAAACCAGTACGATTACTGATTTTTGCAAGAGGAAGGGTTAGGCCCTTGTGGTACTACATTTACATGTTGCATGACTAGGGAAGCCCAAAGATCCACATAGGACTTATAAAGGTAACTGGAGACTCCACCCGGGGCAGGGGTTTTATTGGATGGCAGCGCCGCTATGACTTATGCAACTTTGGCGACATCAAACTGTAACTCACCTCCTCTGGGAAAATAGATTTTTTGATAGGGAAGGGATGACCTGCAGTGGGGTATATGCTTCAAAGTGGGTGACCCAATCTTTAGTTGGAATGCATGCACCACATCTGGTGCCACTGCCTCATTTAGAAGGGGCTGATTTACTGTTCTCCAGAAAGCAGGTCTATATCCTAACTCACAGACAGTCAATAGTTGATACCATGCCTCCTGTTTAAGTGCCTTCTTCTGCCTCCTACAAACCTTCTTATGAGTTTGTGATGTAGGGCCTCCATCAGGTCTGAACAATCTTTATCAAACCATTTGTGACCTGATCTCTTTGTCCTTCTCATTTGCCTCGTAAGGTCTACCTGGACTTCTTTACAGTTATTTGAGAAGGAAGCAAGAATGTCTTCATCAGGGGAGTCTGGCTGTAGGCAGACCTCGAAGTCCTTCATACATGACTGTATCAAGCCCCTGAGAAAATCTTCCAAGACAATCTTGCCCCACCCTAATCTACTTACATGCTCCTTTACTTTAAGGGGCTCTGTGTATAGATTAATTCCGCTCTCTCCAGAGTTAAACCATCTGAATTCCGCCTTCAGTGGATTGTGGTCACCGCGTGCACTCTATCCTATCTTAAACTTAGTAAGTAAAGGCATTAAACAAGTTGACGCACAAACAAAGTCAATAACAGAAATGAAACCTCTTCCCTTAAACATTGGTACTATGCCCAGGGAGTTACACACAAACATCGTCAGGAGGTTAAAAAGATTATATTCTGATAATAAGAGATTAAGGGCCCGATGTACCAAGGGGTTTTATCCATTCTGTGTCTATGGGAAAATGTGTTGGTACATATGGCCCTAAGAGTGTCTCCCGAGCAAGATTGAGCAAAATGAGCCTGCTCGCACTCTCTATGAATGTCCTGTTTCTTATCAGGACAAGTAAAACAAGGGTGTATGTTAAAATCTCCTACTAACAAAATCGAAGGAGAGGAGAGCCAAGTCATCCAAAAATCTTTTTAGATCAGTCTCCATTAGAGCGCCTCATGAGGGGGAATTGTAAATGTTAATTATTGTTAGGAGAACAGCCAGTATGTTTACCGAGTTAGAAGGGACTAACTTCATTTCAAACCCTCAAATTACACCTACAAAGGTCACTCGCCCCCATCTTTGCTCTCCCATGTGTTGAAGGTAGGGTATGGTTGGACATGGAAGGATACGTAACCATCCAAGAATGCAAACCACATAACAACCCAAGTCCCTTGCAGACAAATATTTCCAAATTATTTTAACATACTGATTTCGTGAACAGCATCTACTAGGGAACTAACCCAGCTTTGTTCCAACATATTATCCTAAGTCTATTAAGGATCCCTGCAGAGACCTGTACCGCTCTGGCAGCCCCATCTTTATGATTGCTGGAGGCCAGGAGTCAGTCCTGCTTTTCTAACGTGGATAAGGTGGCAAGTCTTTTGCTACACTTGACTTCATTGTTAACAGCCACCTTAGGTATTATTGAGTGCCATGCTGTCTAAAAGATTCCCTCATATGTGCCCTGGCCCCACGTAGATCTACTAGGAGGGTAGAAAATCCTAGTGGGTGGATTGCAATCTCATACTTCATTAAGGAGACGTATCTTGTCGTAATCTGGATCTGCTCCACTCTCCTAGGTTCCTAAAATTAACCACAATGCAATGACCAGTACCTTATTTGTTAGCTTTGCCCACCCAGCCAACCCTTTGCACCATAATAATCTCATTATAAAGTAAACAGTTTCCAATATACAGTTGGCTTCAAAACCAAAGTACAACTTTGTTTTTGAACTTGCATTAATTTTCTGTTGATAATGATTTATTTTGGCATATTACCATGAAAGTAACATTTAAAACAATACAATACAACTCTAAATAAATTACAATGCATATACTCTAATGAAAACATTAAAAACAAGCATTATTTTTCAGTTATATCCACTTTAAGTGGGGGAACATTCGCCAGTACGCAAAAATAAGGCATAGCAGTAGGGGGCAACTGCAAAGTTGTCTGTGATCAGAGAATAACAGTTGAAGATACCATGATGGAAGGGCAACTCTGTTTGTAAGGGTTGAACTTTTGAGATCTCTAGCTGGATCTAGAACCACTGCGATGGACCAGTGACATATTTGGCTGATGACATAGCTGGAAAGGAGAGGTCTCTGGCTAGAGATAGAGTGGCATAACTACACCTGTGAGATCTCTGAAAGGAGGTTGGATGAAATGTTTGAAAATGTGAGATGAGTGGATGGAGACAGAACTCTATGGTTAAACTACTGTGATGTCTAGCTGAAGGTTGGTTGGGATAAGTCAAGACCGAACAGCTGAGTTCCTCAGGAGCAGAAGCTGGACCCAACGCCCCCTCACCAATATCCACAATGACTTATGATCAGTATAGGGAAAGGTGTGGAAAACATTGTGACGCGAAGGGTTAATTAGCTTGAGCAGTGTAGCTGAGCGTGATGCCTGCTGAAATCCCCCCAAACAACATGGAAAAGTTCATGGTATTATTTTCAAGCTTGTTTGTGCAGAAGAATCCGTCTCAACCTTGATAACGAGAGTACAAGGAGAAGATGGAATGAAAACAAAGGCTGGGGAAGGGCAGATTAGCCAAGTGCTGATAACATAGCTAGAAAATGCCAGAAAGAGATAGAATCCAAGCTTCGAGTTATTTAAGCACTGAAGTGTGGGTGAGGGATTTGAAGCTTGCAGATGGAGTTGTGAAAGCTGCCATGGCCCAGTGCTGCCTCCCTGTTTTGCTGACCGTGATGCTTGAGGGGGAGAGAGGTCCAAGCAGGCAGTAGAGGGCTTCCCAGCATTTCGTGGACTAAGTTAAGCTCCACACAGGGATGAAAGGCCTTTGTTTCTCTGCTCTATTATTATGATTGATTATTTATGCTTGCACTGTGTTTATAACCTGAAGTATTCAGCTCGTTTATATTTTGCTTTCTAAACATCGTAGTGTGAGCCTGCTGCAGTAACTGAAACATGGATTTTGGTGTGCAGTAAATCAAACCTTATCTGAAGTATTCAGCTTGTTTATATTTTGCTTCCTGAACATCGTAGTGTGAGCCTGCTGCAGTAATTGAAACATGCATTTTGGTGTGCAGTAAATCAAAGCTTATCTGAAGTATTCAACTCATTTATATTTTGCTTCCTGAACATCGTAGTGTGATGAATTTTGGTATACAGTTAATCAAAATTTATATCTGTCAATGAACTCTTTGCTTATATATATGCATAGATGCTCTTTGTAGTGGACTTATATATAAATAGATGCTTTTCATTGCTATTCTTATTCCACTATTGTTAATGTGCTAAATGCCTACATTTACCTGAAATTCTAGTAAAGCTAAATTGTATTCATAATTGGCGTGTGGTCCTTCATTGAGCGTCCTTATTGACTTATACCGAACAGGTGTCAACCAGTCACCTGGATAAGACATTTTGGTACCAGGAGTGGGGTATAAGTCAATAATGCCTCATTGGGGGCGTAAGAAAAGTGAGGCAGAGAGCGGAAGGCAGCATGGGGCAGAAGCCAGATCCATTCCCGGGTGGTTAGCAACTGACCCGTTCTCTGGTGTGGCTGGACTCCTGAACCGGTGGGCAGAGCTGGTGTTATGGGAGGCATTAGATGAGAAAGTGACTCCTCTCTTAGTGGAAGATGCGGTTGAGAGCGTGAAGCTAAGAGGGGCGAAGCTGGAGCTAAAAGCAGCAGGGCAAGTGGGATGGCTTTTCCTGTCTGCGCTCCGTACGGTATACAGGAAAACATTAACACAAGATGCAGAGATAAGAAAACTGTGGGATGAGGTTGCAGCCTTGCAGGAAAGGCAGTTACTTATGAAAGAGACCATAGAAAGTGCAGTGACTCGGGGTGATCAAATGGAGGCAAGGTGCACTGTATTAGCAGGACGAGTGGCAAAACAGAAGAGTAGGCAGAAGCCTAAAATGCCCTCAACTGTGCAAGTGAGGGCACTGGTACGCAAACAGAAGAGTAGGCAGAAGCCTAAAATACCCTCAACTGTGCAAGTGAGGGCATTGGTACGCAAAGAAAATTGCGATCCACATACTTGGGAGAATGAGGTGGAAGTACGTGTAACAGAACTAGGTGGAGTTGAAAGTGGAGAAGGACGTGTGAGTGAAATTGAAGGTGAAAAGGGAGTGAATGGTGGGCAAATACAGAATTCTCGTTTGGTAAGAGATTATACGCAGAGTGAGTTGTTGGAGAGAACCCGTATGTTTAGGCAGATGCCTGCAGAGCCTTTGTTTAAATGGTTGGTGAGATCGTGGGACACTGGAGCAAAAGATGCAATACAGAATCCTTTTACGTTAGGTCCCATCACAGAAGGAGACCCATTTGAGCTGGAAATGATAGTACAGGATGATGTAGATGATGTAGTGATGTGGAGTCTATGGCAGAGGCAGGGAAAAAAGAGGGTGCCACAAGATTGGGCCTTAGTGGAAATAGAACGCATAACTGATGATCGACCGGTCACCTTAAAAACATGGGTCTCCTTAATAGGTTGGACAAGAGAAGGAGGGGTTGGCAATAAAGTAGGCAGAGCGCAGGAGTTTGCCATCGTGAAGTGGAAATTATATCAGCAGCAGAGGGCAAAACTGGGACCAGCAGGAGTGTGGGAGTTACAAGAAGATAAACTAGGGGCAGTGGACTTGTAGGCAATGGCCCCTGCGCCAGAGCCCTCTGAAATGGAGTCCTCACCATTTAAGACAGCCCCGCCTTTTGAACAACTCACCGAAGAAGAACAGCAAAATGCATGGTTCACAGATGGTACCATCCGGTACTATCAAGGAAAAAGACAATGGCAAACAGTCGCATTCCAGCCTGCTACAGAAACGATGCTGCTGCGAGGAGGGGATAATGAATCAAGCCAGCTTGCAGAACTGCAGGGTGTAGCAGCAGTGATCGAACAAGCCCCCATCGGAGAGAAAACATTTGTGTACACTGACAGTCGGGCCACTTACCAAGGACTAGTAAGCTGGGCCCCGACTTGGCGCAAGGATGGATGGAAAATTAAAGGCACCCCCATTTCGTGAGGCAAGCAGTTATGGGAAGAGATGTGGGAGAAAGGGCAAAAATGTCAAATCTATGTGGGAAATGTGGATGCCCATTGCCCATCGGATACCTCACTTGCATCTCTATTCAACAACACCGCAGATCAAATGGCCAAAACGCGAACGCTGGTCATCAAGGAGGAAGCTGAAGCTGCTTTAGCAAACAGGGCCCATGCAACATCTGGACATCTAGAAGAGAATGGCACTTATGCATGGGCACAGCAACGACAAATTCCAGTCACTAAAGAACAAGTGCAAAAAGCAGTAAAGGAGTACCCCACATGCAACCATGATTAGACAAATGCCCTTGCAAAAGAAGCCTAGCGGCCATATCAGAAGAGGAACTACAGCTACTACGGTGTGGCAATTGGACTATATTGAGCCCCTACCAAAAGAAGGAGGAAAAAGCTACGTATTGACCATCGTGCACACCTACTCTGGCCTTATGTTGGGTATGGCCTGTAAGTCTGCAGACCAAAAGTCCACTTTGCGAGGGCTAAACTACCTGATAAAACATTATGGAGCACCTGTTGAGATCCAAACAGATAGGGGCACACACTTTTCAGGGAAAACAGTGCCGGGCTGGGCGCAGGAACAGGGAATTCGGTAGATTCTGCACCTTAGTTATTATCCACAAGCTGTAGGCATGACTGAGAGATATAACGGATTGTTGAAAGAACAGCTGAAAAAGTTATCAGCACATGACAAACTTGCACAATTGATTTGCGAACAAGCGTACACCCCACACATTGAAGAAAGATCTGCCCCCCGATAATACCCAGAGAGGTGAGGGAGGATTTGGAACCACAGGAAGAAAAGTATGGGTGAACTATCCAGGGAAAAAGCCAGAGGCAGGAGAGATATTGAGTCAAGAACTCTAATGTACCTGTATTTATACCTGCAGTGAGACTTACCCCACGGTCGTAAATGATGACATCTGCATCGATGACGTGGTTCATGATTATAACCGGAAAAAGTGTATGGGTCCGACCGAATATAGCAGAGAATGTTGTTACGGACCTTCATGTCACTTGTGCACCTCAAGCTGCTAACGTAACTGATGACCAGGGAAATGTTTCACTTTGCAACGTGGAGGTACCTGGAGGCAAGTGGATGGCTGCCAAAGCTGTGACCTGGAAGGTAACTGGACAGCAAATCCGACATGCCAACGGACTGAACGAGGTGCAGGGGACACCAGCAACAGTACAGGCTTTGAGTTATATGCTTAACATGATATGTAAATATTGGGATACCAGGACACATGGTGGTCGTTACAATGAACAATGAAACCAAAGGAGTTTGATACTCCAAACCACCAGCCTTCATGTTTTATGTAACCGAAATACGCATGGTTAGCAACTTAAGCAACGTTTCTATAGTTCGATATAGAATAGGATGTAAGCAAGCTCTGCATGCAAGCATAATTAATCGTATTGTGTTACAGATAAATATTGCCAAGGGGAATGTCTCAAAGTATGATCCATTATGTGCACCATGGACACCACAGTTATGGCCCTTGCCAAAGTTACGCATTAGAAGAGATTTAGGGTCCTTGATAGCTGGGACCACCGGAATCGGAGTAGGGGCCCTGAATTCTTTTGATGTTGAAGCCATTAGGAATAAGCTATCTTCTACAGGATATAGTACAGGAGAGGCCATAAAAGTAATTTCTCAATGGCGGCCCACACACTCACAAGAAGTATTGAAAGTCCTGCGTGGGTTGTATCACAATTGGCAATGGCATAATTTCACTTATGAACAATTCGGGAAAAAAAAGCTTTTAAAACACACAAGCAGTGTCCAAGGGCATCCAGTGCATACTATGGCAAAGCATTGTTAATCAACAAATTCTCATGTTTGTCAGATGCTTTACCATGTGTTGGACATAGGCCACCATATATATGTAGGTATGTGTACATTTGATTCTCAGACATAACAATGTAGTTCACCCACAAATTAGTATACATATACATGTGTATACACATTGCACACATGTGCCAATATGTATGTGGACACAGCGTAGCTACGCACGCACATATGCACAAGGTATGAGTAATCACATGCTGCAGATTCATAAACAAATCTATAGGTGCAACATAACCATGTCACCGTAATGACATTACTGGACAGTCACGCACAAGTAGCCATACCACATATACAACATTGTAGCACATCCCCTGTGACATGTTAAGTGAATCATGGTGCATTCAAGGCTTACAATGCAAAAATCCACACAAATCCTTCATGCATTAAAAAAATATGATGCAAACACATCAACTCCACACTGCAACATAAGTAAAATGATGCCTGGGCCCTGAGCGGCAATTACACATTCACATGCCTCTTAAAGCACCATGCTGAAAAATCGACGCATGCCCCTCATGCATCAAAACTTTTCACGCTACACATATACCATACAATACCCATAAGCTAAAATATGCCTACCCCCTGATCGTCTATTGCACGTCCACAGGCAACTTCACACTAAAGTGAGAAAAATGACGCTTGACCGTCATGCGTATAAAAAAACGATATGTGACTGGAAACATGATGCACATGCCCAGGAGGTGCTGGAACAGGATATCTTGCCTGCAAACATGGTACAGTGAGTTCACTTTCACTTCACAATCTTTTTGTTTGGGACTGTGTGAGGGTGTGTGGAGCTGGTGCTGTAGGAGATTTGGAGTGTTGCAATCAGTCAATGTGCAGGTTGGTACAACTATCTTCACATGAGTATACTCCCATAGCATTATTGCTCATGTGTGTGCCGTGTGATGGCACACACATTTCACTTACTGCACTGAAGGATGCAGCATGTCATTCCTCAACACCTTGGAATACCCACACAGTCTCTGGGCAGTAGTTTGTAAGTTTGCTGTGAAAATGAGGTAGATGTCTACAACATCTGAAGCAGGCTCAAATGCTATGGGTGTCACAATGGGACAGCCACTGCAATAACAATTGCGTACCCATCAGATGCAATATACAGTGTCAAGCAGTCCCATATGGTCATGGAGGTGTCGAGCTAACAGACACCTGCATGACCATGCCATGTATAAATGGTGCAGTAAGAAGAACCACAGGAGTGTCAGGGACAGTCATGGTTTGCAGGTGTGTGGGTTTACATTATCTGATACTATGGCCCTCATTATGAACACAGCAGTCAAAACCGCCGATTTCATGCTGGCGGTCTTCCCAGTGACCGTCAGCTCCCCCAGAACACTGCCGGCCGTATAATGTACATTCCTGTGGGCCCGCGGGCAGAAACACATGGAGCCGCAACCAATGCCTCTGTGCAGTGGGTGCAGCTGCACTCGTCGCGCAGATCACTGCTCGTAAATCGGGCAGTGACCTGCGCGATGGGGCACTGCACAGGGACCCCTGCACTGCCCATGCCAAGTGCATGGGCAGTGCAGGGGCCCCCAGGGGTGCCCCGGTGCACCCCTTCTGCCAGCCTTTCCCCTGGGGGATTTGTGATCATTATCCGAGGGGCAGCACCGCTGCCCTGTCGGATGATGATGCCGTCCACCGCCAGGCTGCCTGACGGAGGCTGCCTGGCGGTGGGTGAGGGCCGCTTCATTATGTGGCATTGTGGGCCGCCATGTCGGGTGGCGGGATTTCCCGCCACCGCCGGCATGGCGGCCCACACCGCCATGTTCATAATGAGGGCCTATGTGTGATTGATTGATCATAGATGTTTGTCAGCTGCTCTGCTCTACCACTAGGATGACTTGCTCACAAAGTCTAACAGTAAACAATGTCATCCATTAACTGATATGTACAAATTACACTAAGCAATGTTTTCTATTCATGTCTTGCAGGTAGACCTGCGCCACCGTAGAAGAGGTTGCCTGTTTTGAAGACCCTGATGCATCCAGTAAGTGTCACTCTGTGCATCATATGTGTTAATCCAGGGTTTGGTGTGAGTCAGTCTGGAGTGTAGAATGCTATGAAAGATGGTTTTGCCTGACCAATGGTCTGATATCATTGGTGAATGGATGGTGACATCATGTATGTTGGAATGTTGTGCAATGAGAATGGATTGCATGTAGTTCAAGGGGCAACTTGTGCTTGCATGGAATTGTGTGAAATAGGATTTGTAATGGCTGGCCAGTTAAGCATTGACATCTACCATGATAGGTCTCAGGGCAGCTGTTTATGTACATAGTATGCCTATTTACAACCACTTTGTCACAGCACCATTGTCAGCACAGTGTGCGACACATAGCTTATGCTTACTTACAGATGTGGGTTATATCTGCAGAGGTCTCTAGGGGGCTTATGTAGGAGATATATAAACCATAGGTGCCTCAGTACCCTTCAGATATAATGAGTCCGTAATACTGCAAGGAGCCATATTGTGGAGCACAACAATCAGTAGTGTACACCATGAGTAGACAACTAAGCTCCAAATGATTGTGTGAAAAGTCTATGATTCTTCCCACACCAGATCTCGAGCAGTTTTCACAACATGGTCCTGCCACCATGATATTTGTGAGTGATGTAGGTCACATCATATATGTAACACAATGTGAGGTCCCCCTCACCCAAGATTGCCTATTCCACAAATCAAGTGAGTCAAATCCAAGTAAGTAATGTTCAAAAGAACGCAGTCTATAAATTTAACGCCAATCGTTGTAAAGTTCAATCCAATCCATCTTCAAATTTTACAGCATCATCCATGGAAATACACATTTCCATGGATGATGCTGTAAAATTTGAAGATGTGATTCAATAAACCTCTGGATTGGATTGAACTTTACAACGATTGGCGTTAAATTTATAGATTGCGTTCTTTTGAACATTACTCACTTGGATTTGACTCACTTGATTTGTGGAAAAGGCAATCTTGGGTGAGGGAGGCCTCACATTGTGTTAAGTATTGTTGGGTTCATTTTGAACCTTCGAGGGATGGGTGTTTTCCCTTGTGTAGGCAACCCTTAATTATTTACTTGGCCAATTAGTATCCTGAGCACCATTAGTCCCCTGTTATTACACCCCATTATATTTATTCACATCATATATGCATATGATGTGAATGCTGTGTGCTTATCTGGTACTTTGATTATGTCTGAAATGCATGTGCAAATGATGTACAATGTTTCTGGATACTGTTGCAGTACCCACTGCAGTGCCAAACTCACTGTGGGCCTAGGGCCACCCATACAACCACCATGTGTATGGCATTTAACACATGTAGCACTACATAGCACAGGGTAGGGAGCTTCAGTTCTGTAATGTGTTGACAACTTTGATGTGCAGCTCAGGCTTTAGGCCAAACTTTCTGTGACTATTGCATTAGTTGTAGATGTGGGCACGTCATGGGCAATTCAATGCCCCCTTGTAACGTATGCTCAGGCCAGGTCTTACAACAAGACACATTAATGTTGAATTTCTAAACCTGAGAATAGCAGGTGGGAAGTTACCAGACCCCCTATCATATGGCCCACACCTTGCCTCCATGATGACTAGGCAAGCCTTGATGTTTCACCAGGTATGTGGAGGTGATAGATTGCATGCACATCCCCCCGTATGCACAGGGACACAGGAAATCCAGACTTGTTGGGGCATGCGATTCTCACAAGTTAGAAGAAACAAATGTTGATCATGGACACTTTTGTCTAATCAGCTCTGGGCCCTGTTGTGTAAAGGTTGTCCAGTGACATGTACATGATACTGTTGATGGCTGGTAGGGAATAGTCATAGATGAGTAAGTCATTGTTGAGGAATGTGTGTTGCACTGTATGTGTTATCTGTAGTTGTAGTGTATATTATGGCCCTCATTATGACATTGGCGGTAAATTCCACTTACCGCCACGGTGACGGCTGCCAACATACCACGGCGGCGGCGAATATCCGTTCGCCATATTATGACACACACACACTAATCCGCCAGCCCAAAGGTCAGTGATAAAGTGGCGGTACCAACACCCATACCGTTACGCCAACAGAACAACGCCCACCACTTTATTGACCACAAATCACATCGGTGGACATTCAATGGTGGTAAACCATTGGTGGTACATAACGCTGCGCCCAGAATGGACACCCACATACAAAACAACACTACATTGGC
Organism: Pleurodeles waltl; assembly: GCF_031143425.1. Taxonomy (NCBI): domain Eukaryota; kingdom Metazoa; phylum Chordata; class Amphibia; order Caudata; family Salamandridae; genus Pleurodeles; species Pleurodeles waltl. The sequence continues at coordinate 278,707,284 of NC_090448.1, read as the reverse complement.
TAATACTAAAAACACACACCTGATACTCATACACACACTACACACACCCACACACAGCAATATAAAACACACACCCACATTGCCCACAACCCTTTACAAACAACAATTACTTCCAGGAGGTTGACACGAACAGCAAAGAGACAACTAAACACACACACCACATCCACCCATACATTCCTCACGCACCCCACATCACATACCCCAACACAGTACCCAACACACTCTCACCAACACACACCACACAACACCCATGTCCCCACAAAGGCACCTCCGTTTCACTGATGAGGAGTAAAGGGTCATGGTGGAGGAAATTGTCGGGGTAGAGCCACAGATGTTTGGAGCACAGGTACAGCAGATATCCATTGCCAAGAACAAGGGACAACATCAGGAAGAGGTGGATTGACCTACGGGAGAAGGTATGTTCCGTGGTAGCAAGGCATCAGCTCACCATACAGATGACTGGCGGTGGACCCCCCCTTCTCCCCACAGCTCACAGCATGGGAGGAACAGGTTTTGGCACTACTGCATCCTGAGGGACTCGCGTGAGTAGCCGGAGGACTGGACACTGGTGAGTCAACTTTTACCACTTATCGTGCCCCATACATTCATGCCATCACACACCCTCACCCTCACTCCCATCACTCCACTCCATCCCACACACTGCACCTACACATATGACTAACTCCATTGCTTAGCCCTGCACGCCATACCAATGCATGGACAGCCCTCCCACCAATCACTAAAGCATGCACAGCATAGGGAAACTAACAATCACACAATACATCACCATAGACAAACAAACGTGGCAGGGAAACAACAATGATAGAGGGGAAGCCAGGAATGTACAATATGTCACAGGCATGAAGCATATTATATCAATTACATCCCAAGCCAATCTCAGTGAAGAGGAGGTGCCACGACTATCCAGTTCCCCAACAAAAAATGCCCCCAGTGATGACAGTAACTCTGGATTTCAGGATCTGGACCAACAACCTGGCCCATAAGGGACCACTGAACAGTCCACCACAGAGCCTCCCTCATCAGTATCCAACACCACAGCACCCACCCAGCGTACCCACACCTCTGTCCCCAGGACACGTCAGCAGTGTGCCCACCTGCACAAGGACCCCAGGCCACACCTCATACTCAAGACAATCAGAGACCTGCGAGCTGTGGCAGTGGGCACACCATTTAGGGGACAGAGGCACAGGCCAACAGGGACACTGGGAGGACCGCTGTGCGCCAGAGGGAGGACAGGCCCAGGGAACCGACTTTCCAGGAGGCACTCACAGAGATCCTGGGAGCCTACCAACATTCCCAGGACACGATGGGCCAGATCCTTGACAACGTGCAGGACAACAGGTGACTGTAGGAGGAACAGTATCAGGGGATCAGGGAGGACTTGCAGGCCATCAACACCACCTTGATCTCCATAGCAGGGGTGCTGGCAGACATGGCCAACATCATGAGAAAAGCAACAGCACACCAACGGGCCCCTACCACTAGCCAGTCCATTGACCAGCCCTCCACTCCACTGCAGCTAGTGGGCAGGAGGCCCCGCCACAGGACCCACAGGCCACCAGCACCCCTCCCCCTGCAGAAGGTGATCCAGCCCACAAACGTTCTCTGCAACCCAGACAGAAGCCAGAGACACATGCCAAGACCACCACCAGAAAATGAGACTCTCATGATTGTCCCCCTTGTGTCCCACACTGTCACCTTGTCCACTTTGAACTGCCTTTGCTCCCTTTCCTCTGGCCCCTTGGACACTGCACCTGTGCTACAAACAGACTGGAACAATACCCTGGACTTTCCTCCATCATCACCCCATTCCATTGCACATTTCCCTCAATTTCATATCACTACAATAAACACCCTTGAATACAAATTGACTACTAGTATTTTATGTGTTGAAAATGTGCATTTATGGAAACAGTTACATCTAGTGCAAATTAACTGAACACTGTGAGAGCATAGAAATAATGACCTGTAGCTGTCTGTACTCATCACATCAGTACACAGTTGTTATCTCACCAACATCTGTAAAATAACAAGCCATAGGTGACAGTAAGTTGAGATGTACTAGAAGTTATTGCCATCATGCTACAGCCACACAGAAAACATCAATAGTCAGAGGAATGGTCAGAGGAATGATCTGTTGCACTGTCTCACCTGTGTGTCATTGGAAGTATTGACGTATACCTGATGTTCTGTTGTCCTCATCCTCATTGTCTGCCTCCTCCTCCTCACTGTCCTCAGGGTCCACTGCTGCCACAGGGCCATCTCTAGTATCCTCCTACTGCAGAAAATGTACATGCCGTCTGAGGGCCAGGTTTTGCAACATGCAGCATGCCACTACTATCTGGCAGACCTTCCCGGGTGAGTAGCACAGGGATCCACCTGTCAGATGGAGGCACCTGAACATGGCCTTCAGGAAGCCAAATGTCCTCTCGGTGATCCTTCTGGTTCATCCATGTGCCTCATTATAACGTTCCTCAGCCTCTGTCCTGGCATTCCTCACAGGGGTCAGCAGGCACAATAGGTTTTGGTAGCCAGAGTCAACTGCAAGTATTCAGGAACAACATTTAGCCTGATACAATTATTTGGGGATGACACCTGAAGGTATACACTAACATACAGTGGTTGGGGACCATGGCTCATCCATCAGCCACACCCCGTGCCTCTGTAGTTGGGCCATCACATGTGGGATGCTGCTATTCCTCAGAACAAAGGCGTCATGCACCGACCCAGGATACTTAGCACTGATGTGGGAGATGTACTGGTACGCCAGGCACACTATTTGCATATTCAGTGAGTGGAAACTCTTCCAATTCCGGAGCACCTGTTCATTCTGGTGGGGGGGGGCTAACGCAAAGTGCCCTGTCAATGGCCCCAACAACATTGGATGTTTGTCCCATTGCATAGAAGCCAGCCTTCACAGTGGCCAGATCTTCCACCTGGGGGAAAGCTATGTAGCTGCACATGTGTTTTACTAGGGCAGACCAAACTCTTTCCAGGACGATTGAGAACATTGGCTGTGACATTCCTGCTGCCAAGCCCACTCTCATTTGGAAAGAACCAGTTGCCAGGAAATGGAAAACTGATGATGGATAGCAGATATTGGGACAGGCTCCAATTGGGCACACAGCTCTGTGATTGTGGCACTGTCCAGTATATAGGTGAGTATAATGTGCCTACCCTCCAGGGTAGCCAAGTCCACAAGGGGTCTGTACATGGGGGTATGTCTCCTCCTCCTATTTATCTGCAGCAGTAGGTTTCTAAGGGACACAAGAGTGAGTAGGCTGTCACAATTTGAACAATGGAACCCCAACCTCAGTGTACATAGTGCATTTATGCGATGGGACAGTGGGAATGGCGAGGTATGTACTAATCTAGGCTGTGACGCAGTTAACGTTTATATGACCGTTGTCCACCACCATGAAATGGTGACCATCTGTCCTGTTTGTAGGGACAGGTGGAAGTGAGGTAACTCCGCCGACATTGGGCATCATGGCGGAAGGCGGTCTTGCACCACTGTGCAATACTTCATTGGATAATATGGGGCTCTATGGAGTAGAGTGGACAACGGGGATCTGCGCCGGCGGTGACGGTGTACACCGACGCGGACGTAACCGCCATTTTCTATCTGATTCCTCACTTGTTTCCTGACATTCAACAGGAGAAAACCTACACTGCGTGTGCTGCTGTGACCTGTGTCAGGAACCTACTATGGCCCGTGTGACCAGGGAAAGGGCCCCTGCCTTCACTTCTGAGGAGTTGGAGCGTTTGGTGGATGGGGTCCTACCCCAGTACAGACTACTGTATTGGCCTCCAGACCAACAGGTGAGTACACCTTGGGCACGATGCATGTGAAAATTATGCATGGGCATGTGTGTGCAAGCATCATGCATCGGGGGATGCCTTGTGGTAGTGTACATGGTGGGTACCGGCCGATGTGTGGGCCATACGTGTGACAGGCTGGATTGTATGTGTAATGGTGTCTTCCTGTCTGTATTACCTCTGCAGGTCAGCGCCCATCAAAAGAAGGGAATATGGTGTGCCATTGTCAAGGACATGCGGACCCTGGGGGTCTATGGCAGACGGAGTACCCACTGTCAGAAATGATGGGAGGACCTGAGAAGCTGGGCATGGAAGACCGCGGAGGTCCAGCTGGGGATGGCCTCCCAACAAGGAAGGGGTGCCCATCGGACCCTGCCCCACCTGATGGCCCGCATACTGGTGGTGGCCTACCCAGAGTTGGATGGGCGCTTGAGGGCATCACAGCAGCCAGAAGGGGGTGAGTACAGTGGACATTACTACAACAATTGGCAGGTGGCATGGGATCCGGGTGGTGGGTGTCACTTAGTGGGTGCCCCTAAGGCCAGGCCAGACATTGCAGAGTGATCCAGCTCAAGGGTAATGAGTGTATGGCAAATGCAGGTAACCTAGCTTGTAAGCATTCCATGTCAGTCAGGGCTCTGTGGGTATCAGGAGGAGTGCAGTTGATGGTGTGTGGCCCTCATCTTGCCGTGGCATCTAGGAAAGTCACTGGCAGTGCAATGCATAGTGCTCAATCCTGATCCCTGTGTGTGACCGTGCTGTGTATGCCAACTGTGGAGTTGGTGCAGTAACTGACCCAGTGTTTCCTTTCTCTCTCTCCTCCCTTTTTTCTTCTGTCATCCTGTCTATGTGTGCATTAGCATAATCTGGCAGAGGAGCAGGGGCACTGGCGACAGAGGGAGTTGCATCCCACAAGACCCAGGAGGCAGAGTCCACTGACGCCGAGGGAACCATTGGGTCAGAGGGCGAGGGGAGCACCACGGAGGAGACAGGAGGTGACAACACAGACTCAGACATCTCCTCCAATGCAAGCTCCCTGGTGGTGGTGGACACCTCTGTGACCACCCCAGCTGCAGGTACAGCCGCCAACCCCTGTACCAGCATCGCCCTCCCAGTAGCCCCTTAGCGAAATGCCTGTGCCTCCTCACCCAGGAGGGTGGGCATCTCCTCCCCCCCAGGCACCTCAGGCCCTGCCCCAGTGAGCCCTGCTGCCCTGAGTGAGGAGGCTATTGACCTCCTGAGATCCATCTCTGTAGGGCAGTCAACCATTGTGAATGCCATCCAGGGGGTGGCATTCCAGGTGCAGCAATGCAATGCATTCCTGGAGGGCCTTCACAGTGGATTGGCGGCCCAACAGAGATCTATTCAGGCTCTGTCCTCCTCTCTAATGGCAGCCATTGTCCCTGTCCCTACTGTCCCCCCTCTAACTACCACTTCCCAGTCTCTTCAACCCCAACCCAGTCCCAGTCTCCTCAACCCCAACACATACAGACGAGCATGAACACAAGAAAACACACAAGAGTGGCACAGTCACACTTCATCCCACAAGCACTCACGCAAAACAAGACAGTTGCAGACACAACCACATCCACTGCCTTTACTGTCTCCCCCTCCTCCTCCACCTCCTCCACCTACCTCACAGTCTCGTCCACACTCACACCTGCATGCACTGCATCAACATCCACCACCCGCATTACCACACCAAGCAGCATACACACCTCACTAGCAGACACCTCCACAACATCCATGCACGCGTCCCCTGTGTCCTCTCCCACCCTGTCTGTTCCCCTCCTAAAGGACACAAACGCAAGCACTCACACACCCAACAGCCATTCACCTCACACCAGCACACTGCCCATGCACCTCAGCCAAGTCCAGCATACATACACCTCCAACAACCACTCCCTCAACCTCCACTCCCATCCCTCCTCCCTCATCCCACCCCACCGTCCCTAAGAAGCTTTTTGTTGCCCAACTTGACCTCTTCCCTCCCTCTCCCCCCATCCTTGCCTGTAAGAGCAGGGTCCCAATGACCCATCCCAGCACCTCAGGCAAACAGTCCACACGGACAGTGGTGGCACCACCTAGCCGTGGTGGCAAGTCAGTGAAGAATCCCACTCCACCAGCCAAGAAGGTTAAGGATCCCACACCTCCTGTCATGAAGGGGAAGAAGCTGTTGACTCCTGCCAGGAAGGCTAAGGAGCCCGCACATCCTGCCATGAAGGGGAAGAAGCCCTCAACCTCTGCCAGGAAGGGTAAGGATCCAATGCCTCCTGCCATGAAGGGGAAGAAGCCCTTGATTCCAGTGGAGGCTGTCAGGGTGACACCACCACCACCAGTGGTCATGGGCCCCCACCACCAGCAAGGAGGTGCATCCCTCACCCCCAGCAGAGGCTGACAAGGAGGCACCTCCACCTGCCAACATGGTGCATCCCTCACCTCCAGCAGAGGCTGTCCAGGAGTCACCTCCACCTGCCAACACAGTTCAGCTCTCACCTCCACTGGAGACTGTCAGGGTGCCACCACCACCGCCACCACCAGTGATCACGGGGCCCTCACCGCCAGCTGAGGAAGTGCATCCCTCACCTCAAGCAGAGGCTGCCAAGGAGGCACCTTCACCTGCCAACACAGTGCATCCTTCACCTCTAGCAGAGGCTGCCCAGGAGGCACCGTCATCTGCTGACACTGTGCAGCCCTCACCGCAAGGTGACATAGGGCAGCCATCACCACCAGCAGAAGCCATGTAGGCCACCCTCCAAGGACTGCTGTACAAGGGGTACCTCCAGGAGCATTTGGCATGTCCCAATCCGGAGATTGTGACCTTGCACTCTCCAGGACAGAGAAATGGGCATGGAGCTCCCTCCAGAACCAGGGGAAAAGTCACCCACCTGAGAGACTGTGGCCTTGTACTTCCCAGGACAGAGAAATGGGCATGGAGTCCCCTCCGGAACCAGTGGGAAAGTCACCCACTCCAGAGACTGTGGCCTAGCACTCCCCAGGACAGAGAAATGGGCATGGAGCCTCCTCCGTAACCAGTGGGAAAGTCACCCACTCCAGAGACTGGCCTTGCACTCCCCAGGACAGAGAAATGGGCATGGAGATCCCTCCAGAACCAGTGGGAAAGTCACCCACCTGAGAGACTGTGGCCTTGCACTCCCCGGAACAGATAAATGGGCATGAAGCCCCCTCCTGAACCAGTGGGAAAGTCACCCACTTGAGAGACTGTGGCCTTGTACTCCTCAGCACAGAGAAATGGGCATGGACCCCCCTCCAGAACCAGTGGGCTTGTTCCCGTATTCGGCTGAGGTGCTCCCCACCCCGACCCCCTGAGGTGCCTGCCCACTTGCAAAATGATGCCCCTGCAGAGTTCTATCCGGATGAAGTCAGGGTTTGAGTTGTGCCCTGTGGGCCCCCTTGTACATTGGACTGGGCATTGGCACTTTTTGTACATTTGTATATATCTGTTTTTCGTACACTTGGTTCATTTGGTAGCTGTTTATATCAATACATTCTCATTACTGCATTCTTGTCCTTGCATTATTCTGCTGTGTATTGTGTGCCATTGTTTTTCGTCTGCAGCTGGTTGTGTGTATGGGGTGTGTGTGTATGGTGTGTGTTGTGCGTGTGTCACAGTGTCCTTTCCTCGGGATCTGCACGCTACTGAACAACAGGCCCACCTCCCGGCATCACCAACTCAGAAAGCTATAATAGCACAGAATTATGATGAAGCCAGGCGGGGGTAGGGAATTAGGGTAGGGAACTGCAGGGAGAGAGATCTCAAAAGAAAAGGTTAGAACAAATATGCATATACTCATTCATAGCAGTATAAATCATCAATAGACTCTTGACTAAAGGGCGTCTCCGTGATATCAGATTGAGACCCCTTTTGAATTGAGGGCGAAGCCCCTTCTTTGAATCAGGGAACAAAAACAAACTACAACCTCAGAACCAAGAGATGGCGAGAGCTTTGGACTATGGTCATACTCTGAATATCAATCCCGTAACTATACATTCATAACATAAACGTTTGATCACAGCCTAGAAATTCTCAAAGACTTAACTATGCTTTTCACATATTATGCTTTCCAACAAACCATGAAACTATCATTTGCTTATCTCCAAAAATGCTTTCACATTTACAACTATAGGCCTGTAAGTTTTACTCATTGAACTTAAAGTGCTTTACTCATTGGGCAGAAGCGCCTTGTTGATTGTTCATGAAGCGCTTTGATTATTGTACATGAAGCGTTTTGTTCCTTATGCTAGAAAGCGCTTTCACCTGTCATATATGAAGCGCTATGCTCGTTATGCTAAGGGCGCTTTACTCATGTGGCCTAAATCACTTTGATTATTGTGCCAAGGGTGTTTTACGCATGTGGACTGAAGTGCTTTGATTGCTGTGCCAAGGGTGCTTTCCTCATGTGGACTGAAGCGCTTTGATTGCCGTACCAAGGGTGCTTTACCCATGTGGACTGAAGCGCTTTGATTGACACGCCAAGGGAGCTCTACTCATGTGGACTGAAGCGCTTTGATTGCTGTGCCAAAGGCGCTTTACTCATATGGACTGAAGTGCTTTGATTGCTGTGCTGAGGGCGCTTTACTCATGCAGACTGAAGCGCTTTGATTGCCGTGTCAAGGGCGCTTTACTCATGCAGACTGAAGCGCTTTGATTGCTGTGCCAAGGTCGCTTTCCTCATGTGGACTGAAGTGCTTTGATTGTCGTGCCAAGGGTGCTTTACTTATGTGGACTGAAGCGCTTTGATTGCTGTGCTGAGGGTGCTTTACTCATGTGGACTGAAACACTTTGATTGCCGTGCCAAGGGCGCTTTACTTATGTGGACTGCAGCGCTTTGATGGCTGAGCCAATGGAGCTTTATTCTGAAAACTGAAAACGCTTTGCTTGTTGTGCTAAGGGGTGCTTTACCTTTTGGAAGTAACAACTCCCTTTAAGATTGGGCTCATCAAGACCTTACCGCTACGAGTACTACCTACTCGTATCTGAATTCACCATGGAAACAAGGATACTCTGATTTGCCGTCAATCTGCCATGCAGGAAATCTGCTCTTCTTCAGAGGAACCCCCACGAGGTTTGACTGCATTGAAGTCTTCAAAATAGTGAGCAACGTGCATGGCTGTGGCTGGGCTTTATAGGCCTGCCACACCCCAAGATGGCTGCTGCCTCTAAAAACATGGGAATTGTAGTCCCTTCATAGAATAGCACTGATAAGTACATCTTGTCCACCAATGCCCTGACCCTGCAACTACCTGAGCTTTCTCACAGGGCAGACGATGCTGATGGCCACTTTTAGAACAAGAGGGGATAACAAGTGGTGCGCATAAAGTGCCGCAAAACCGCACAGCGGAGTTTTGGGTGGGACCTGGACCGCACACAGCCTTATTCCTGACAGCGTGTGAGTGTCACTCTTGTTTTTCTCCCTCCCTCCCTTGTGTGCTAGGCAGCTGTACTCACCGTCATCGTCTTCATCGGCATTGGTGTTCCAGGTGGAGCATGACGTAGATGAGCATCAGGAACACTTGTTATTCCGGTTCCATGGCAGCGTTGTTCTTTCCTGTGTCTCCGATGGTGAGTCTTAGCTCTTCTGTGATGTGTTTCCGCCAGGCTTTTGATGGCGTTGGTACCGCCCCGGAAATCTTGGAGGATTGAAGGGTCATAATATGGTGGGCGGGACTTTACCTTCCGCCTAGCTCTTGTTGGGTACCGCTATGGCCAGTTTTGTTAACACCGAAGCGGTTGGTGTGGTACATTGTTTGTCTATGGGAGTTTTCTCCGCCATGGTCATAATTTGACAGTAATTACCGCCAGCCTATTGGCGGTATTACCATCACTTTATCAATCACCGCCAGGGTCATAATGAGGGCCTATATGTCTGTACAACCTCTACCCCATACTTATACTGATGCTTGCTTCTCCTCATGTTTCAGCTTCCAACATGACAGAAGTAGAGAGGCGAGCATTCCACAAGAGGGCTGAACACTACTGCCACACAATGGAGGTTGATGCCATTTACCGCCGAATGGACAGGAAGTTCAGAAGTGAGAAAGCATCAGGGGAATGGTGTGCATTTCACCATGGTAGACCTCCACTGCAACCACACAAGGACACTGGAGCCAAGACATCCTGGGTGCAGGGGGCCACAGCTGGCCCAAGGCCCTCAGCATCAGCTGCACCAGTCATCATGCAGCCACCAGTACAGCCACCTGCAGCAGTAGTGCCAAGGCAATTTGAACAGGACAGGAGAAGGGACATTGGGCATATTTTAGCCAGACTGAAAAAAATGGAGGAGGTTTCAGCAGAGGACCTGAGGATGTTGAAATACATAAAAAAGAAGATTAAGAAAAACAGGAAGTGAACATTTTTGCAGCGTGCAACCTCCCAGTTCCTTACCCTCGCTTTTACTGTTTCTAATATTTTTATATTGGGTTTTAGATGTGTAGTTTTAGGTTAGTGTAGGGTAGGCATAGGTTAGGTTAAGTATAGTGGGGGTGTGGTTTTCTACATTATTTTATTGTTGGGGGTTGGGTGGGGGTCATGTTGGGGTATTTGTGTATAAAACAAATAAAAGATAAAACAATAAAAAAATACAAATATGTATATATTTGTTTAGGCCATAGGTTAGGCTAGTAGTAGTTTATATTGTCCAACTTGTATCTTGTCTCTTAAGGGGGCGAGGGGGCAAAGTTTAGAGTGTGATGTTAGATGTGTAAGATAAGTTTAGAATTTGTTAGATAGGTGTAGTTGTTAATTAAGGATAGTTAGTATAGGTTAGTTTAGAATAGGGTAGGTTTTAGGTATTCATTTGGTATATGGTTTTAAAATAAATCCTGTTCATCCTAGCCTAATAAGTATTTTAATTTGATTGAGTGTCTGGGGCTTCTCATGAGTGCACTGGCCAAGTTGGGTGAATGGCCTAGAGTATGCTCACGGTCTTGATTTCCCAGGTTTCCCATATACATCCCCTGTGACCAAGGAGCTGTCACAATGGCTGCAACATTCTGTCTACTAGTGCATACATTTGCTATCCAGTGTTCCAGCCATTCACAATGTGTATGTAATCTTGATCTTGGACAGGTAAATATGGTACTTCACCTGTCGTTGGTGGGGTCCTGCTATTTCATTGTTGGCAAGTTTGGTACATCTGACAACATGCAAATTTTTAACTGTATTCTGCAACACTGACAGGTTGCCATCGCTAATAAGGTTAGCTTTTCCTGTTCCGCACAAATACGTTGTACTGGTACTCCTATCTGTCTAAATTACCATTGATAGGGTTCAGAGCTAAACATGCCGTGTTTGTCTTCTTCAAAGGATATGGGTTCCAAATCATTTACTATACACAGTACATTGGTTGTAGCAAACAACACCACCATTCAGCTTTCTCTTGTTCGGATCCTAGTGTGTGGCTTAGTGTCTGACAGTCATGCACACATGTACTGATATTCTGTACACATTGACATGGTTTGCCACAATGCAATCTTTTAGCTGATCAGATGGTTAACAGTAAACATAGAAATGCTACATGTGTACAAGGTGCTTTATTTACAGGTGCAATAGTAATTGTGATTTCTATACAATATCCATTTCACAGACCCCATGAGTGAACGTTTGCCATATGTAGCACAATCGGAGTCCAGGATTGAAAGACTTGTCATGAGACATGGTTAGGAGTAGTATGCATTAGTGAGGAATGCATAAAATTGCCAATTGTATGGAAGTGATAATGATAGCACATAGCAGACATTTCAACAGTGGTTAAGTGAAGAGGGCAAAAAAACTACTGTCACAACACTGGTATGATCTTAAGCCCAGAACTAAGGAGAAACTGTCCATGTGGCACAGACTGGTGTGCTTTTCCTCGTGAATGTTATTCCTTCCACATCTTCATCCTCTGATGCATGTGGTGCTTCCTGTGCCATGGCTGATGTCGTTGTAAAGGTAGAGGGGGCCACACACACTTCAGGGGATAGAGATGTGGAGTCAAAGGTCCCGTCAGCTGCCATTTGTAGCAACACACAAGGCATCACTGCAGCAACGAAGAACTGCAGATTTATCAAGGCCGCAACAACATCACAGTGATAGGTAGCCATGTTTTCCCTGAGGGAGGCCACTTCCCACTGTATGGACTCCAGGGTATTCTGCATGCTGCTGGCCTTTTGGAGGGCATTTGTTGTAGCCTCTGCTTCATGACAGCAGCTATGTCCAGCAGAGTCTGCTGGAGCCCACGTAACGGGGAGTGGTGCTTCTGATGCCAGCTGAGTTGTCCTTCTTTAGACAGAGGCACATCCGCACTCCCTCTAGGCTGCCTGCCATGGTCTCCATCCCCACCCAAAACTGCTTTGCCAGCTCCCGCTGAAATCCTATCAGTGTCCTCTGAAAGCTGATCTCAGGATCCTCGGAGTCAAGGGCTGTGTGAGAACTGGCTGGTGGCGTGTGTTGGTGACTGGGTGGTTCATGTGGAGACTCTGCAATGTTGTTTGTCCTCTCTGCGACTGGAGGTGGTGTATGGAGTGATCCTAGGACATCCTGGAGAGTCTGTTCATTGAGGGTTGGCAGCTGGTAATCCATGTCATCTAAAGAATCCAGGACAGGCAGGTCAGCAGGAGGTAAGTCATCATCCTCTGCAATGAGATAGTGTAAAATCAATGTTGGATTGCATTGGCTGTTGACTTGACACATCATGTATTTGCCACTGGAAGCTCAATGGTATGTCACTGACCCAAGGTTGTGGTTGTACTTATGTGTAGCATTGTGCATCACACATGGGTCAAGCTCACTAGTAATAGAAAATGATGGAGCCCAATGCTGCCCTAGCACTGGCAGCGCCCTACTGCATCATTTTCACAATGCAGGGATGCACTGTATTCATTTGCATACGGTGCATCCCTGTATTGTCCCCTGCACTGGCACTAAATAGTGTTGCCTAGCTCCAATGCTCCATCATGCAAGGATGTCTGCGTTGAAAGGTTTGATTGTTTACATTTGAGAAGGTGTCCCTTCCTGCACATACACAATCACTCATGGCAATTTGGCTCTTCTCTGTGTGCTGCAGAATGCAGCACACATAGGAAAAGAAAAAACAAGGGGGGATAAATGTATACCTCCTCAATGCACCTTGCTAACACCACCCCTGGGATGGCGTTAGAATTTGTCCCTGCCTCAGGTTTACTCATACTTGTATATCTGAGACAGCATCAAAATGCAATGTGTGTTGCTGTGGCATACCCACAGCAACACCCATTGCACGCCCCTTCCACACAAAGTGCTGGGTGTGAAGGGGCTGTATTTACAGGGTGGTGTTTAGGCACAAAAAGTGGCCTAACACCACCTTGTAAATACGGCACAGGACATTGCGCTACCGGAGCATCACAAAAAGTGATGCTCCGGTGGCTCTTGGGGCTCATAAATATGCCCCTAGGTATTTTGGGGCATATGTAGGTGCCCCAAATGCCACCTGAGTATAACGTTTGGTAAGGCTCAAGTGGCACAATGTCCTGCTCTGTATGCACTAGGTAGCGTGATGCCACTTTTTGTGCCTTAATGCCACCTTGTATATATGGCCCCTTCACACTCGCCACTTTGCCATGGCAACACCCATTGCGTTTTGACACTGCCTCAGAATTTTTACTATTTGTATTCAGGACACTGGGCCAATATCTGACACTAACCCAGCAGTGAGTTTAGCATGGCAAAATCTAGGAGTAATGCTTACATGTGTACTGCATTTCTTGCTTTATGCTGCACACAGAGTAAGAGCAAATCGCACTTTAAGGTTGTTGTTGTGCAGGACAGTGTTCTGACCTGCACATAAACATTCTCCCCCTCAACGCAGCCATCCTTGCACTATGGTGCAAGGGTGGCTGCATTGGCACACAACATCTGATTTCCACTTGTGCAGAGATGCACGCGGGGGTGCGGTGTATTATTATGTATATGGTACATTCCTGCGTTTTTAAATTGACCATAATTTTCTGTTTGATCTAGCCCTCTAACTTGTCAAATAGTGAGATTTCAGCCACTTGTTCAGCTGCACACATGGTGTTCGCATACATGCACAATATATGTTGTATGCATATTATTTTGTGGCCATTCCCATAAGATGCATATGGTTGTGTGTGAGTTGTTGTGGGTTCACCCTGCCTGGGTTGCATTTCACAGGTTGCAAGCTTTGGGGCAGATGTTTCCTCATTTGGCATGGCTCGGGTCAGCTGCAAGATGTATTGCAGTACACTGCAGCAGTTTAGATACGCAGTGATGTGCCATATTTACTTGATGATTTGTTCATGTGCAGGGAGGTGTCCCTTTATGCACATCTACAAGCTATTTTTGAGGAGATGGAATTTGAAAGTGTGCTGCAAGATTCATGAGTAAAGACAATGCAACATTGAGGAAGGGAAGCATTTTGGCCAGATACCACCTGACACCTTGGGTGAGGATGGTATGTCTTGATTCAGGGTGTATGTGTCTAGATGCAACCCTTTAGCATGCAATGAGTGTATCCTGTGTGCCTCCCCTATCTGCAATTAGTGGAGTTCCAGATATACCTTCCTGCAACTTACCCTGCATTTATGATGGTTCCCGGTAGTCTGTGCTGTTCTGCCCTGCGATTCCAGCGACCATCTCCTCCGGGATGACTGCTGCAACCATCTCCTTCAGTTCATCCACGGCCTCCTGTGGTGCAGGACTTCCACCTCCAGTCTGTTGTGCTGCCTTATGGTTCCTGTCAAGTTTCTCCTTAGTCTTGCTCTTACAATCATGCCAGTGCTCCTTTACCTCAGAGACAGCCCTCTTCACCTCAGCGACACTGTTGATTTTGTCAACTATTTGCTGCCATTTTGTGTCTCTCCTACCAACTGCAAATTTGGAGGTCACAAATAGCTGATGTTGGTGCTCCGTCACCTCTCTGACCAGGATGTCATGCTCCTCCTCGTTAAAGGGACACTTGTCCTTCCCCTTAGTCTTCTCCTGTGAATTTTCTGTACCCTCCTGGCTGGTACTTGGGTGTTTAGGGTCTCCCTGGGGTCTCTCCTGGCCTGATGATTCCATCTTCTCTTGCAATGCACTCTTCCCTGCTTTTGTGTTTTATTTTGATGCTAATGCAGTGTAAAAATGGCACTAACCTTCTGCAACATGTTTACATGCCGCAAAATGGCGTAGCGCCATTTTTGCAGCATTAAGGCGGTCATTCTGACAGCGGCGGGCGGCTGTAGCCACCCGCCATGCGGTCACCGCCATTTGGCCGCTCCGCGGTCAAAAGACCGCAGAGGCCATTCTGGCTTTCCCGCTGGGCCGGCGGGCGCCCCGCCAAAGGAGCGCCCGCCAGCCCAGCGTGAAAGGCCCTGCAACACGGAGCCGGCTGTGTTGCAGGGGTGCGACGGGTGCAGTTGCACCAGTCGCGATTTTCACTGTCTGCTACGCAGACAGTGAAAATCATGCTGGGGCCCTGTTAGGGGGCCCCTGCACTGCCCATGCCAGTGGAATGGGCAGTGCAGGGGCCCCCAGGGGCCCCATGACACCCGTTCCCGCCATCCTGTTCCTGGCGGTCAAAACTGCCAGAAACAGGCTGGCGGGAAGGGGGTCAAGCAGCGCCGCCATGGAGGTTCAGCCCTGCCAGGGGTATTCCGGCGGGAAACCGCCGGATCCCCTTTTCTGACCGCGGCTTTACCGCCGCGGTCAGAATGGGCACTGAAGCACCGCCAGCCTGTTGGCGGTGCTTCCGTTGCCCGCGGCCCTGGCGGTTTAGGACCGCCAGGGTCAGAATGAGGCCCTAAGTAATTTTTCCTTATGGCATTACACCACTGTTAGTGCCTTTTTTACGTTATCTATTCCTTAATGCCATCCTATGTAATTTCATAAATATGGCGCAAATATGGCGCTAAGGAATGTCGTTAGCGTGCATTAATAAAAATGACGCACAACTACGCTAGAATGAGAAAAGTTGAGAAAACTTTGCTAGAAGCAAAATGGGATACTGAGCAGAAATTTTGGAGAACAGAAACAGGGTATTGGAATGTATCCTACAGTTACACAAGAGAAAGAGTACAGTGTCAGACCAAAGACAAAGAATAAGGATCCTGAAGAAGCTGAGTCGAAGTCAGAAGAAGCTAGGAAATCATTGACTTTTGATAGTGGCACAGATGATGATGAATTTATAACACAATTATTAGAAAGTGTCCTCCTCCATGTGTAGCACAAGAGGCAAATCAAGGTATTAGTCATAGTCCAAGTGTACCTCTAGACGTGGTAACACAAAGCCAAGTACAGGTCGCAATTAATGTTCCTGCTATTACAGTTACTCAGACTCCTGTGATTCAAATTGTAGCTCAGCCTGTAGTTTATTCTACAACTCCTGTTGTAAGCTCTGCACCAAGTACTACAGTACCGGTAGCACCACAGATTGTTCAAAATCCAGTGATAGCACAGGTGGAGTCCACACTTAATTCAGTGACTCCAAGTTCTTAGTCGAGCTCAGACAATACCAAAAGTATACTC
This sequence comes from Pleurodeles waltl, assembly GCF_031143425.1. Taxonomy (NCBI): domain Eukaryota; kingdom Metazoa; phylum Chordata; class Amphibia; order Caudata; family Salamandridae; genus Pleurodeles; species Pleurodeles waltl. The sequence continues at coordinate 278,690,936 of NC_090448.1, read as the reverse complement.
CAGTAACAATATTGCAATTGAGTTCCTCAGTACTTACAGGTCAGAGTTCCAGAGTAATTTATTCAAGAAATCAGATTGTTCCATCAAGTCCAGAAGCATTACCAGTTCCAGTCAATATTGGTCCGGTTGTTCCATTGTATGCCTAGGGAAATAATGAGAACAATGTACAGAATCTTTTTAATACTAATGTAGAAATGGACAAAGTTATGTCTCCAATTAATCACACATCAGATTTAAATTCAGTTCTGATGACATCTGTGAGAGTAATGGATCCGTCATGTAATACTCCACAACGTGTGTCAATGTGAACAATAATGTATCTTTACAAGGCTTGACAGCTGAACAGTTAACAGACTGGTTGGAAAAAATGAGTACAGCGAAAACAGTTGCTGGAGGGGGAAGGACACTGAATCTGGCACAATTAAAATTAGAATTAAATGAAATGATTGAGGGCAAACATGAATTAACAGGAATTGATTCATATAATGAAGATGATTTACGTTTCATGTGTAAAGATGTCACAAACAGAACAGATTCACACATCAAAAGTTATAAGAACTTGCAGAAAAATCTGAAGTAGATAATGAGAAATCAAACCATTGACAAGGAGTTACAGATTAAAATTTGATTCAAAAGACATTGAGAACATTAGAACACAAAGAATGAAAATTCACATTAAAGATGTAATCCAAAGTATATGAACATGGGGAGCATTAGATAAATGGGAGGGAAGATGTGTAAAGAAAAGGGATCAGAAGAAAAGAGTCTGTGAATTTGAACTTTATTGACTCACAGCAGTCTGACAGTCCTGTAAAGATATTACTAATGAGAGAAATACCTGGAGGGAATTATGTTCATGTCCCTTGGAGCAGGAATTATATTTTGTCATTCACAAATGATCACCCAAGATTGAGAGATAAACCAGTGCATGGTACCACAAGACAGGGTTCTGAAACTCACAAAAATGACTGTGGGAAGATTTAAATACTTTGTTAGAAATAGTGCTTCCAGCTTATTCATGGGTTGGACGCAAAAGGAGTCTTAATTGGCAAACAAGAGAACCTCCATGAGATCCAGTTACAGGTGTACCATCTCCAGGTGTAATGAAAAGCTATTACAAAGTGATTGCATTATTGAAAACAAGAATTTCCCCTAAAAGTATTGATTGGCAAAGAATGGATAGGAAAGCACAGGAAGCAAAGGAGTCAATATATGCATATTATGAGATGTTGTTGCAAGTATTTACGCATTACAGTGGTACAAAGGCAATTGAACCTAAAGATATGATTAATTTTGTGTTCAGATTTGTTGAAGGGTTGAGACCTGAAGTTAGTCACATGCTTAAGAGTCATTTGATTTGCTGGCAAGCAAATCCAGTTGATGAAGTATTGCAGTTTGCTAAATACTGGAGTGACAAGATCGAAATGAAGCAGAAGAGACTGAAAGAAAAGGCAATGATGATGCAGATTGGAGCAGCACAATCAGGAATGCAGAGATTTTTTTTCACAGCAACAGGGAAACATGCAAGTGATTCAAAATCAGGGACAGGCGAGAGGTAGAGGATGTTGTGGTGGTGGAAATGGAAATGTTGTTGGTGTTGATTTGAATACTAATGTTGATTGAGGTGATATGCAGACAATGAGGAAGATGTCTCCTTGTCACACTTGCAGGGGATTTGTACATTGAAGACAGGTGTGTCCAATGATGGTGCAGGAAGGTGTTTTGCAGATGAATGAAAACAATCTTGGTGCAGGAAGGTCTTGTGCAGAAGACCAGTAATTCGGAATCCTAATTTAAATGTCTAGAATATGAATAATAAAAGGCTGATTCTACAGCAAATGCAAATTCCCCAACAACAGGTGCAGATGCCATGTTTTCAGGTACCACAACAACAGCAAGTTAAGTCACAACAGCAACAAATGCAACTACCTCAAGCTCCAATGGCACAGCAACAGGTAGTGGTTCCTCAGAAGAACACAGGTCAAAGATTAAGTCAAAACGATCAGTTAATACATCAGTTCCCCCTACACAGTGAGAATGAACTGAGTGATTAAATTGTGAGAGTTTTGATGAATAAGAATGTGTGCCAGCAGCTTCATTAGAGGTGGATCAGAGGGGTACTTATGTAAATGGTTATCAAGTCTCATTTTTGATTGACATAGGAGCTACATGCTCTACTGTCAGAACTGCAGACATTTCTCATGTGGCACTTTCTGGAAAAACAGTACAGGTTGTAGGAGTAGAGAATTAATTCCAGACAAATCCAATTACTGAACTGATTCCTGTTAAAATCGGTACTTTTGAAGGCTTGCATAAATTTGTAGTCTGTGACTCAAGTCCAGTATGCCATCTGAGAAGAAATTTGTTATGCAAAACAAGATGTTCGATTACTTGTACAAAGTACGAAACTGCCAATCTGACAAATAGTGATGGTGATGACTCATCCAAATCAATTGACTGTAATTCACTTAATGAAAAATTCCCACTGATTACCTTTCATCCTGAATTTACAGTACAGGATATGCCAACTGATCTACAAGGTACAGTTACTTTGAACGTTTGTGATCTTTCTGGGAAAGACATTGGTCTAATTAAAGGAGTTGAAGCATTCAAAATCACAGTAAAACCTAATGTGTTTTGTTCTGAAAACTCATCAGTATAATATGGCTCCAGAAGTAATTGAAGGAATTACTCCTGTAATTGCATATTTTGTTGAACAAGGGGATTTGAAAGAGGTGCCTGTTATTTCAAAGATATTACTGACCCAGTTCCATTTGCTGAAGCTTGTATGAAAGCTTTTACAGAGTTGAGAGAGAGTCTGCTCAGAGTATCAGCTCTGGGAATGCCTGATTCCACAAAGTCATTTTCTTTGGTTTGCCATGAACGTGATTGCTGTGCACTTTCTATCATAACACAGGTACATGGTGGCGTATATCGCCCTGTAGCATATTTTTCAGCTACCTTGGATCCGGTGGATGCAGCTTTGCCTGACTGTTTAAAAAATGTGGCCGCTGTTGGACTGAGCGTCATACAAAGCAAGAGCATTTTGATGGGACATCCTTTAATTGTACTGGTCCCTCATTCAGTTGAGGTCTTGCTTACCAGGACGAAGACTCAGTATTTGACAAATGCCAGGTTGACAAATTATGAATTGTTGATTTTAGGAACCTCAAATGTGACCCTCAAAAGATGCACTGCACTTAATCCTGCAACCTTGATACCAATAGACAATGTTGAAAATGAAATTGTAAAGGAAGTTGGACACAACTGTCTAGAGGTTACTGAGCTGTGCACCAAACGTAGACCTGATATTCAGGATACTCCGTTAGATAAAAATGATAAAATAATTTTTGGTTATGGTTCCTGTTTGAGAGATAATGCGGAAACATTGAAATCTGGGTATACTGGGTGCACCATTTATGGTGTACTTAAAGCTTCATGGCTTTAAGGATTATTTTCTGCAAAACTGGCTGAATTGGTGGCTCTTACTAGAGCATTCTGTATTTCTGCACAGCTTAAAATTATGATTTTTACAGCCAATATGGATTTGGCTTGTTGTGCACGACTTTTGGTCACAGAGAGGTTTTATGACCTCTTCTGGCTCACCAATCAAAAATGGTGGTAGAATTTATGATTTGTTATAAGCCCTACAACCGTCTGAAGGGATTGCTGTGGTTAAGTGCAGTGCTCACCAGAAGACAAGTGATTTCATCTCCCTGGGAAATTCCCATGTGGATCAAGTTGCTCGGTTCTGGGATTTAAACTGTGTCACTTTTAATGAAGAATGGAAAAATGTTGATACGAAGAATAGTGATGAGACAAGTCCAAGTTATCTATTGACAATAATTGACTCTTGGGAGGAGATAAAGAGATTCCAAGATGAGGTTTCAGAAGATAACAAAAAAAGCTGGACAATTTTTTTTTGTGTTGAAATCTGATGGACCTGGCCCTTGTAGCAGGTTCATCCCCTGACTTTTTGACTAATTCCTCCTGTTTTTTCTGACCTCTCGCTCTTGGCTCTAGGACTCTGAGCACTTTATCACTGCTGATCAGTGCTAAAGTGCAGGTTCTCTCCCATCTAAAGTTGGTATGATTGGCTTATACCTAATTGGAATATTTAATTTACCTATAAGTCCCTTGTACAGTGGTACCTCTATACCCAGGGCCTGTAAATTAAATGCTACCAGTGGGCCTGCAGCACTGCTTGTGCCACCCACTGAAGTAGCCTTTTAAACCTGTCTCAGGCCTGCTAGCGCAGGGCCTGTGTGCACATGTTTCTGCCACAGTGACCTGCCATCTAAATTTACTGGCCATGCCCAGAACTCCCCCTTTACTACATATAAGTCACCCCTAAAGTAGGCCCTAGCTAGCCCTATGGGCAGGGTGGTATGTAAGTAGAAGGCAGACATATGCCAGTTTGTACGGCCTGTCCTGGTAGTGACAAACAGCCTAACTTGGTGTTTCACAACTGTGAGTGCTGCCTTCCCATAGGATTGCATTAGACATGCCCTGTCTTATGTGTAGTGGGTATTGTCTGATTTACGAGGGGGTAGCTTAGGCATGTTTGGTATGGTTGTAGTGGTAGTAAGAAATGCTGCTAACTGGTGTAGGTGTATTTCTTATTACTATTACAGAAATGCCCCTAATAGAAAGTGAGCATTTCTCTGTACTTATGACTCTGTTGTTTTGCAGCTTTACTCCAATCCACATCTGGGCAGAGTGACAGTTGGGCTTTGTGCACACCTTTCAGACAGCCTGTAAACTGGGAGGGTGAAGGTGTCACAGAGGTGCATCTGCATGCTGAAAAGTCTTCCTGGGCTGAGAGAAAGGAAAGGCGTGGCACACCTACATTTGTAAAGGCTGTGCCCTGGCCTCACACAATAGGGTTGTTTGCCCCTAAATGATGTTTGGAGCCTGTGCTGGAGGAGCGAGGGGGCACTCCCAGAACCAGTTGTAACTGGTTGGAACCTCCTCTCCCCTTCCTTTGTAACACACTGTAATAACTGAGTATAAGTACAGAGGAGTTTTCCCCACAATTTGGGGACACTTTGGAACTTACCTGGAACTGGACACAGACTGCAGGACGGACTCACAAGGAACCGCCATAGACTGCTGCTGGTGTGCTGACCTGTGACCTGCTGGTCACTAGGAGAGAATGCCATCCGCCTCCATACCCCTTGCGCTGGTCTGCTGCTGGGCCCTACCTTCTGTACTCCTTCTTCTTGGACTCTTAGTCCCCCAGGGGTAGGGTGCTGTGGCCCCTGACCCCTGCAGCCATCTGCTTAGCGTCTTATGAGTGCTCTCCCTGGGCTAAGGCACTGGAGGGATGTGCCTTTCTAAAGCCCATAGTGCCTGGAGAGCGCGTTGTTGTTAGTATGCTGAGCGCCCTGAGAGCGCTTCTGTGGTATGCCCTTTTGTGGTTAAGAGCTCTTCATGAACTGTGCTGCCTTTAAAAGTTCACCGCCGCGACCCGGGTGTCGTAAATCTCCAGCGCTCCAGAGACGCTCTGGCCCTGGTACCCCAGGGGCACTCTGGAAGTGAAATCGGAGCTAGCGTGCTCTTAGCATGCCCCTGGTGCAAGGTACACTCTGAGGAGCGCCCCTGGGGCACAAGCAGGCACCTGCTTCGGTGTCTGCACACCACCAAGGCCCGGGTGGGCCCTTCTGGTCAAGGAGACGCCGGGCGGTGAGGAAAAGCCTGTCTGAGGCTCCCCGCCCTACCGGAGCCTCTACTGTGCATAGCAGGGGCGGGGGGGGAGAAAGGAAGGTTCCCCCTGCCCTGCTGGAGCCCAAGCCATTCCCTGAGGATGTGGGCGGGGTGGGAGCCTCACCAGAGGCACCCTGCACCGCGTGGTCTTCTATCGTGTTTTGGGGACCCCGCAAGAGTCTGGTGGGGCCCCCCACCGGTGGCTCCATTGATTGTTCTTCGCTTTGGGCCTCCCCGGTTCGAAGACCAGTTGAGGCCCAAGGGGGCCCCTAGAGATCACGGGCCCCAGGAGGGGCCCGTTACAAATCGGAGGTGGTGCGTGATGCCCCCATCCCACCCTAATTGCTTTCTGGACTTCGCCCCCCCTTCTTGAGGGCCAGTTGAGGCCCAGGGGGGCCCCCAGCAATTGCAGGCCCCAGGAGGGGCCCGTCATTAATCCAGAGGGGGTGCATGCCACTCCCCTCAACCCCAGAACTCTTGGGAGTCCCCCGTTTGGCACAGAGGAACGCCGGGGCATTGGAGATGCCTTTATCGCAAACAGGTACTACTAAGAGACAATATATATATAACATAAGTTCTTTTTAGAGACTTTATTGATTTATATGTTGCCTACCTCTTTTATGATGTTTCATATGTGTATGCATAAGGTCCTTTTATGGGCATAACATGCTAATATGTTTTTTCTGACTTGCCATAAGTTTTATAATGTTCCTAATATGGACATTTATGATATTCTTATGATAAGTGCTTTGGTGTAATAACGTGTTTCCTGACTACTGTTTACGTTGCAGAATACTAAGTAACCTGTGTGTTATATGTGACTACTGCTAGTTTTGCAGAGTAACTAATGTGTAACGTTCTGACAACTGCTAAGGTAGCAGGATATTACTGATATGTGGTGTTTGGTCTAATAATTCTGTTGTGTACAATACAGTATATTTTCATATAACTTGGTATTGTGTTTCCTTTGTGGTGAGGATAATGCATCACGTGTGTTGCATGTGTTGTGCAAACACTTTACACATTGCTTCTGGGATAAGCCTGACTGATTGTGCCAAGCTACCAAGGGGGTGAGCAGGGGTTATCTTAGACGTGTAACTCCCTTGCCCTGACTAGAGTGGGTGGGTTCTGCCTGGCTTAGATGCATACCATAGCCAACCAGAAACCCCATTTATAACACATTCAAAGAAAATAAATGGTGACATTTTGGTTTTAAATGAAGGACAGGTGGTTTTGCCAAACTGTCTACTGACGCAAATGGCAAGATGCTATCATGGTCAAGCACAGGAGAGATGTCAACATTCGAACATTTAAGCAATCCTGGTTCAACCCAAAGTTTAGACAGGTTGTGGAAGCAATTTGTCACAGATGCATTACCTGGCAACAAATGAACTTGGGAAAAAGAAGTGTTGTCAATTTGAGTCACATTGGAAGAACAGGTGGTCTATTTAACAGAATGCAGATGGATGTCTTTAAAATGCCTGTGTGTGGTGGTTTGAGATACGTGTTGGTGATTGTCTGTAAATTTAGTCACTGTATTGAAGCCTACCCTACATGTAGAAATGATAGCCTCACAGTAGGAAAGCTATTACTTAGGGAGTTAACACCTAGGTTTGGTTTCCCGGCCTCTTTAGAATCAGACAAAGGAAGTCACCTCAATAATGAGGTGTGCAACCTTAAACACTGAGCAGAAGCTGCAATGTAGCTATTGCCCTGAAGCTTCTGGATTACCAGCACAAATGAATGGCACTTTGAAAGCTCAACTAGCAAAAATGTGTGCCTCTCCGAGTCTGAAGTGGCCTGATGCTTTACCTCTGGCCCTAATGAGCTCGCGAAGTACACCTGACAGACAGACTGGACTCTCTGCCCATGAAATATTACTAGGCATTGCAATGAGTTACGAGTTGTTCATGTAAATGCACTTGTAAACATAACAGATGACTTGGTGCTGGATTACTGCAAAGGTATTGTGGTTCACTCTTTGTCTTATCAGGTGGAGGCTACAGCCATGCCACCATCCCAAGATCAGTGTCATAGTCTCTGAGCTGGAGATTGGATGGTGAACAAGAAGCATGTGCAGAAGACTTGCTTGGAGCCTAGGTGGAAGGGATCATACCATATTATTCTGGTAACAGCGACTGCTGTGAAGTGTGTTGGAATTCGGAACTGGGTCCATGCGAGCCATACTCGCAAAGTGCCATATCCTTTGAATGAAGAAGATCCAGTGTTCCTGAGAGCACCAGCAGAAACTGTACAGTCTTAGGAAAAGCAAGTGACAAAGACAGAACAAGAGGCTGCAGAAGGAAAGACAGGGCAAACTGGTGAAGATCCCAAAGGTACACCTCTGAGAGATGAAATAGAGGACAACCTTAATATTCCTCTTTCAGCATCAGCAGAATCAGAAGTGGATGTAGCAGGAGAGTCAAGTCTGAGCCAAAAGACTCCCCCAGAAGCAGACAATTAGGAAAATCAGTTGAAATGGATCACGTTTCCTGAAGTAGCCGACAGTGGAGTTGAGAAAATCATCCAGATTTGCCTCCTCCTGGAGTGGCTAATGGTGCAGGCGAATCAAGTGAAATCCCTGCTGAACCAAGATGAATTATAAGTCCAATTTTGCCATCACTATCTAGAAAAACTGTGAAAGGAGACAAGTGGCTTACACTTCACGAAACAAATGAAAAGGTTTCTGATGTGTTATCAACTACAAATGAGAAAGCAGAAGAAACATCCGAAGGAGCAGATTTGAGTGAAGGATAAACAAGGGCAAATTGAAGATCATAAAGAAAAAGAGTTGCAAGTCGAAGATACTCAGGTCCTGAATGGGTATACCTTGCAGCTGATGAGTGGCAACACAAATTTATGTCCTTTTGTTTGACTGTGAGTCCAGTTCAACATTCTGAAACTTGAAAACGCATTTGAATTGAATTTTGAAATCACATTGCCAATTGAACAAGAAAGATATACACTAGAAGTGATAATTAGTGATCAGCAGATTATGATCTACTAAAAGACATTTAAAACCGATTTGACAAAGCTGCTAAACCAATTTTTGACAGGTTCTGGAGAAAGTCAGATACCTGCTGTAAATAATCACAAAGAAGACTGAAGGTTAGTTTCGATTTTTGTTTGGCTGCATAGTTAAATCTATTTTTCTTTTTCTTTCTCTTTTTGATTTTTTACAGGCTGTGGATTCCAATCACAAAAGAAACAATGGGTGTTGCATGTGTATGTGTGTTGGTTTGGCAGTTGTATGTGTATTAATAAATTTGCTCTTGATAGCATGTATGAGTGATTCTGATAAAGCTGAAACTAATTATATACCTTCTCCAGAGACTACTACATTTTCGAAAATAGAAAAGTGTAATAGGGACGAGAAATACTTACACTTAGACAACTCACAAGGAGATCTTCTAATGCTTTCTGTCGCTTTTTGTACAAATATGTTGAAACAATGGATGCGAGAGAATATTATGTGTGTACGCAAATTCCTTCATCAGTGCAAGAAGGAATTACATATTGTAGCTTACTACTAACATATAGAATTACTTCCAGTCTTCTATTAACAAAGTTCTATAATCAAGAATACAGACAATATTTCTACTCCAACTTTGACGTTCTCTTTCCTTTTGTTCCAGTTCACCAACACTTGAATAGTATTGCTACTGCTAGAAATATTGACTTGTAGGAAGTTTCTTTGAGCCTACACTAACATTTGGAACTGCCTATGCACATACAAATAACCTTACATGTACACTTTTACCAGTAGAGAAAACTTTCATGGATCACACTGATGATATCAGAAAGGCAATGAAGGAGAAAATAAAGGATTAGTGAAACATGTATTTAGGAATGATCATGCATATAGTGTAACTAACACACAAGGGAAGCTTGCTTTAGATTACCAACATGTAGGAAAACTTTGTATATACAGGCCACAATCCAGAACCAATACTAAGGCCCTCATTGCGTCCCTGGCGAACGGCGGTATTTTAGAGAAAGGTACTGTCAATAGGCTGGCGGTACCTTTCTCCAAAATATCTAATTGGTGGTTTGGCTTAAGCCAAACAGCCAATGTACGACTCCATCCGCCAGGGCGGTAACAGCCGCCGGGCTGAAGACTTCAGTCCCCAGCCAGGTGGCCATCACAGTCCCACCCTCGGGATTATGACCCTGCCTACCACCATGGTTTTCGTGGCAATCTTACTACCACAAAAACCATGGCGGTAGGCACTATCAGTGCCAGGGAATTCCTGTCCTGACACTGATAACGGTCTCCCTTGCCCCCCTACCCCTCCCCAGAGTCATCCCTCCTCCACCTCCCGACCCCCCGACATACACACACCTACACGCACACACACACCCATACCCACATTCACCCATGCATGCATTCATTCACCCACACATCAACACACAATGACATACATCCTAGCACACACGCATTCACACCAACTACATACACACACACTCACCCATTCATGCACACACACATTCCAAATGCCCCACACCCGCATGCACGCACACAAAAACATGCACACGCACCCCCAAACACATACACAACACCCCACCCCCCTCCCCTGTCAGAGCACCAGACTTACCTGCTTGCAGGGGTCCTCTGGCAGGAGACCGGATGTGGCGCTGCTGCCAGCAGCAGTGTCTGCCAGCGGAACACCGCCAGGCTGTATCCTGTGTCATGATACGGTCAGCGGCGCTCAAATGGCGTGACGCTGCTGGCAGTAGCACCACCTTACGGCCGTCCACTGTCATGACCGTAGCCGGAATTCCGCCAGCCTTTTGGGGGAATTCCGGCTACGGTCATAACATGGCAGAAGGTAGGTAGCCACGGCGACGGTCTTTTTGCGGCCTTCACCGTGGCAGTAGGCAGCATTTACCACCTAGGTCATAATGAGGGCCTAAGATTGAGGGAATGAGGGAATGTAGACATGTATTTCTTTATAGGAATACATGGCACTTTATGCTGAATGGACAAGATTCCTGGGGCTTCGTACATCTGTGGAAAATGTGCTTATTGTATTCTCCCTAGGGGGTGGTATGGGACTTGCTACCTGGGAGTGGTCTTTCCTAAGATTTGTCAAATTGACAACATAGACAACACACATGACACCTATGAAATTTAAAGACCAAGATCAAAAAGGGCAAGTTATTCTGAAATAATATGGATATATTTGGAGAAATTATTCCTCCTGTAGGAGCTGTTCTGAATGACATGAAAATTAGAAAGATGTCTACCATAGTAGATAAAATGTTAACAGATTTTTCTGTGGCAGTCATACTGATAGACATTGCAATGGCTGTGGTACGTTAAATGGTTTTTCAGTATCATCTTGCATTAGACATCCTTTTAGTGAAAGAGGGCCGAGTCAGTCAGATGCTCAAAGCGCAACATTGTTACACTTTTATTCCTGATAACAGTAAAGAAATTAGGAGCTTTATTAAGAATTTGACGGATCTAAATTCTGACTTGAAAGACCTGAAAGAGAAAATATAGGCAAACGTTTCACTGAGATGAAAAATCGGTGGGCAAATCTAGGTCAGGTTGCTGTGGGAATGATACTGAAACCATTATTTATAGTGGTTGTACGCCTTATTTGCATAATCAGATTTTAAAAATTGCATAGATTCATACAAGAACAAAAGATGAAAAGTGAACAGAGGAGGGAGAACATTAAAATGGAAGAAATGAGAAGCAGATACTTTTGTGATTTATGAAGAGAGGGGACAGGATTATAAAAAGACATCCACCATAGTGGACGAGGAAAAATGCTATCTAGACTGCAGCTCTTCCACTGCTAAATCCAATGGCTCTAAAGATGGTATCAAGGAATAAAGTAACAAGTAACAGATACTACCTGAACATCAGGTGTGCCTTCTATTTGTGTTTGTCTATGTAACTTCATCCCCTTCTACCAGTGATGATTGTCACTCAACTTCTAGTGGGGTCTTCCAGTTCCCCCTGCAAGGGTCTGCCTCTGGGCTGGGTTTGATGTGATTCCTTTCATGAAAAGTCATAACTAAGTGGGGTGTGTGCAAATATGATGCTTATTATTCTGGTAAAGCCGACTGCTGTGAAGTGTGCTGGTGTTCTGAATTGGGTCCATTTTCTTTTCCTCCTCTATATAAACGGACTGGAAAAGTTTGTATGTACATCGGGGAAGGATATGCCACTTATTAATAACTCCCTGATTCCAGTTCTCCTTTATGCAGATGATGCTGTACTCATTTAAAGGACAGAAAATGGCCTCCAAATTTTGTTAAATGCTTTTAATACATTTATGGGAAACCTTGGTCTTAAAGTCAACAGAACCAAATCATTTGTGATGAAGAGTGGCCCAAAATTAGCAAAAAGTCAAACATTCAATTTGGGAGACACAGAAATACTTAAGGTTCTAACTTTTACTATCTGGGGGTTCTCATTGATGTAGATTTTATTTGGAAATTTTTAGTAAAAGTCCGTGTAGCACAATTTCAAAGAGCCATAGATGCCCTTTTTAGATTTTCCAAAAAGCTGGGGCATAAACCAGTCAAAGAGATGACTGTTTTTAAAAGTAAATGCCACTCTATTGCGACATTTGGAGCAGGAGTCTGGGGCCATGCTGACTGTTAAAGTCTTCAGGTGGTTGAAAATAAGTTTTTAAGGAGGTTGTTAGCAGTCCTACAATCAACTCCAGTAATGTTTTGTCATGAAGAAGTAGGTCTGAGGGGCATATCTGATTATATAAAGTTTCAACCCGTATTACTATGGCTAAACATTTCCCTAAATCCTGAAGCCCATTTGTGTAGAATTGTTATCCAGGACTGTCTCTCACTGTATCGATCGATGGACATAACCTGGCTCAGATACATTCACTCCATTTTCCTCCGTCTCGGGTTGGTGAGTATTTCCTCACCCGGACCTCTTCGTGAGAAGAGACATTAAAAGGAGTAGGGAGACTTTTTGGCATATGATTCATGATTTAAAACTAAATATGGCCACAGTCAGAAATCAGGAGAGTATTGCGATAGAGCAATAACATCCAATGCTATATTTGGTCTCTACTAGCTATGAGCGGCACAAATTCTTACTTACCAGGCTACGTTTGAACATATTACATTGTTTAGTAGCATTCCCTATCCGCGGTACCTGGTTTAAGAAACTCCCGCCATGCTGCTGTGATGGAAAGACAGCTCAAAGCACTTTGCACTTTGTTCTTTTTTGCACTCTCTATGTTGCTCCAAGAAAAAGGTTTTTACGCCCTATCTTTTTAGCCAATTTGGCATCCGAAATGTTTATTAATATTGTTATTTATTATATAACTGAGAAATTTGTATGCATGTATATATTTGATGTCTTTTATGATTTTATAAAGGTAGAATAAAGTATTGGATGATGATGATGAATTGGGTCCATGCTAGCCACACTCATAAAATCTAATATCCTTTGGATGATGAAAATTCAGTGTTGCTGAGAGCACCAGCAGAGGTTGTACAGTCACAAGAAGAGCAAGTGACAAAAACAGACCAAGAGACAGCAAAAGCAAAGACAGTACAAACTGGTGAAGATCCCAGAGGAGTTCCTTTGAGAGATGAAATAGAGGACAATCCTGATACTACTCTATCAGCAGAATCTGAAGCGAATGTAGCAGGAGAGCCAAGTCTGAGGAGGGCTCTCCCAGAAACAGACGATTGTGAAAAAGAGATAAAGCAGATCTTGTTTCATGAAGAAGCAGAAAGTGGAGTTGAGTTGAATCAAAATCATGCAAATTTGACTCCTTCTGAAGTGACTAATGGTGCAGGTGAAGCAAGTCAAAGTCAAAGAAGAGCTTGTCAAAACCCTGCTAAATCAAGAAGAATCGTAAGTCCGGTTTTGCCATCACTGTCAAGAAAAACTGTGAAACAAGATAAATGGCCTATTTTGCATGCAATTGAAAATATTCCTGATCTACTGTCGAGAATAAATGAGGTAGCAGAGACAACAGAAGTATCAGATCTGAGAGAAGGAGAAATATGTGCAAATCGAAGACCAAAGAGAAAGAGATTTGCAAGTCGAATATACTCAGGTCCTGAATGGGCATACTTCGCACCTGATGAATGGGAACAAAAGTTTATGTCCTTTTTCTTGACCGTGAGAATCCAGTTCTACATTTTGGAACTTAAATCTTATTTGAACTGAGTTTTGACATGCAAATGGTCCAGAGTCAAGGACAGGTGAGAGGCAGAGGATGTTGTGGTTTTGGAAATGGAAACAGAAATCGTGAAGGTGTTGCTTTGAATAATAATGTTAATTCTTATGATATGCTGCCAATGAAGAAAATGTTACCTTGTCATGCTTGTGGTGTTTTTGAACATTGGAAGTGGGAGTGTAGAATGATGGTGCAGGAAGGTGTGGTGCATATGAATGATCATAATCATTTTGCAAATTTGAGAGGACTGAGAAATTGGAATCCTAATGTAAATGTTCAGAATATAAATAATCAAATGCAGATTCCGCAGCAAATGCAAATTCCCCAACAGCAGCTGCAACATTTTAAGGTACCACAACAGCAAATGCAACGACAGAGGCAAATGACACCACAGCAGCAAATGCAAATACCTCAAACAAGAAACACACAGATCAACACAAACAACAAGTTCTGTCCTTTCAACATGAGGATGCACTATGGTTATCCACCAAGCCTGTGCCAACTACATATCAAACAAAAACTTCAACTCCATTTCATTGGTCACTTTTTAATTGTCAAAATAATAGAGACTGCTGTAAAGTTGGTGTTTCTGTCTTCCATGAAGGTACATATGTTTCTAAAAACCAGTCAAGTATGGCACTCATCTGGTGCAGCCTCTCCAGCTAATTTCTCTGAATCTAAGATTGCATGTGAGATGCAGCGACTACTACTTGTTCTTGGTTTCTTTTGGATTCCTCAGCTCTGGAAGTTGCAGTTCCGGGATGGTTGTGATGGAACATATAGACTACTGGGATTTTATTCCTATGGACTTCAATTCCTCTATTTTCTGTGGATTGTGATGTAACACATTCACTGCACTCTACTTTGCATAAGACCCATGATTTTGAAACAAACTGCTCTCAAACTGACTGTGTTTGTTCTCATGTGGTGTTGCACTGGCTGTGAAGAAACAACAGAGCTTGAATCATGTATAGATCATGTATTGTATCCACTATGAACAATGACTGATCAGTGTTATTGTTCGCAAACTTATATATGTATGCTCCTTTCGTTAGTCTCTTCCAGAAAAGGCGCTACTGTTGATGACTGCAGAAACAGAAGGGAACTTGTTCTTCGTGTTTTTTTTTATTTTAGCAGTAGGTGAACTGGTCTTATGATATTAATGGAGTATGAGAAAAGAGGTTGTGTGAGAAAAATACACAGAAGACACTGTGAGAGAGCTTCTCTGAGAATAATGAAGTGCAAGAGAAGAGAACACAGGGTGTGCAAAATAAAGCCGATACAAGAGAGGACAGTGGATTAGAAGCTTACAGCAAGGGGACATGTGTAGGATTTAGAAATTAAGAGGGTACAAGACATACATATTGGAGATATGGGGAGGGAAGATGAGATGAGGGCATCCTGTTTAATGGTTTATGCATAGTGCATTTACGCTCTTTTGAATACAGATCTAAAATTTTGGCTAAAATAGGGCAGAAGTATAACCCAAACCACCATCATGATTTGAGATCCGATTCATCCCTCCTGTTTAGAGTTCCATAATACAAATATTCAAATATGGGGATACAGAACTTTTCAAGATTAAAGGTCTTAGATGCGAAGCAAGCTACCATTTGATTGTGAAAGGTTGCTGATGACTGTAGAAAACAGAAGGGAACACCTACACAAGAGGATGACTGAGGGGTCATGAGCTGAAACTGTGACTCCTCAAAGGTGGGAGGTGTCCGCTTGTCATCAGTGTGTGCCAGATAAAGACCTGTTGCCATTTGCTAAGGTGACAAGCTTGAGCATTGTCCTGGTCAGATTTGTTTTGTATTTCATTTATGTACACAAATAAGTGAAATCTTAACTGACCTGCTAAACATGCAGCAGTTACTACACAAGTGGTTTTGTATTTCTATTGGATTTTTGTCGAACAGGAAGGTAACAGAATTCCTCACATACTTAAGGAAAATGTACATGATATCTACAGAGGTAGTGCATAGTCCTGTTCGGTACGAGGTAAGTTTGTAACAATGACAGTACAGTCAGGGTATAGGTGAAATTAATTTAAATATTCTACATGTAATGCTACAGGAAGGCTGAATGACGGATGCAGGATCTCACAATTCAATGTGCCTATGGTGTGGGTGCTTCAGACTGGAGACAGCCTCTTTGCTACCTGCCCTGAGAAGCATTACTTAACTCAATTTCACTAAAACAGACTATGGGGGTCATTATGAACACAGCGAGATTCCCTGCCGTGTTCATACTGGCAGTCTAAACATAGACCGCCAGCCTCCTTGAGAACCTGCCAGCCGTATAAAAAACATTCCACTGGGCCGGTGGGCGGAAAGAGTGTTTCCGCCGGCTGGCCCAGCAGAATGCTGGGCCAGGTCATTGCTGACAGCTCCACATGGAGCCGTTGTCAATGCCGCAGTGCGGCAGGTGCGGCAGCACCCATCGCGCACCGAGCTGTGCACGGGGCCCCTACATTGCCCATGCCATGGGCAGTGCAGGGGCCCCCAGGGGTGCCACAGAGCACCCCTTCCACAAGCCTTGTCCTGGCGGGTGAAACCGCCAGGGAACGGCTGGCGGAACAAGGGTTCTTCATCCGGCTGCCCTGTCGCCGGTAGCCTGGCGGTGGTGGAGTGCCACCTGTGGCAGTCCCCACTGTGCTCATTATGTGGTGGTCGAAACCACTAAGCTGGTGGCGGAAATTTCCACCGCCGCCGGCATGGCAGACTCAAAAGCCAAGTTGATAATGAGGGCCTATGTTTTCCTTGAACCCATCCTGATCATCAGAGGGAAATGGTAAGAGCATCTCAAGCACAAACATTTAAGACACAACATTTCTGTTTTTGAGTTTTAATTTGATTGGTTTTATGGGGAAAGGAAACCATATATATTTAACTGTATTTACCCCGTGGGTGATGACGGTGTGTGCACACGCTGGGGTCCTCATGGCGTGCAGTGGTATTGTAACATATGCAAATAATGCAGTTTCCTTTTACAGTTTTGCAAGGTATTCCTCAAAACCCTGCATGAAACCAACCTTGACCTAAAACCTCAGACTGCCGCCTCCTTTATCTTTCTACTGACTCTCTCCTTCCTTTCCATCTTCTGCATGCCTCTTCCCTGAGCGCGCCCTACTATAACTCAAAAGCATGTTTACCTTTATCCCTATGATTGTACCTCTGAAAATTGCCTATACTTTATTTCAAAGATCACATTCTCTCCTTTAAAAATTATACCCTTGCAACCTAACAGTACCTAGTCTCCTGCAGCTCATTTATTAATACCACTAAATTACCATATCCCCCTCCCCCACTAAAGATTAGACCTAGTTTCTTTTAATGTAATCTACCTCATAGAAACTGGAGTAAGGCACAGAATAATTCCTGGAGAATGCAAAACTAATCCCAATAGCCAGCAGTAACTACAAAAAAAACCACTAACCCTTGGCCCTGGAGCAGCGTGTTGTCCACTGTGAAAAACAATAATGCTTCATGAGGCGTAGTGGGTTCTATATAATGCAGTTACAATCCAGTATATAACCCAACCTAAAATGAATACCATTCTACTCAGCAGTCAAACAGTTGATTGTAGTTCATAAGAGGCTGCTTATTAATTCCCTTTACTGTTTGTCACTTTTACACTCACATAGAACAAAACTGCTAAGGGCCATAACCACAACCCAGTCCTACACCAGTCCATAGCAATAAACCACCAAGTACCAAGTTATCATGCGTGAAGTACCTTAAGAGATCTGCCACATGCCACTGTCCTACAGAGGCCTCTAATTTAGTCCACCACCGCAGGTCCCGACTAGCTACATACTACAGCCACTTCTTGCCATCTCACAATGGCAATCGGACTTGCGATGATATTAACAAAGTCCATCTCAGCAGATTTCTCCACCACTTCTCTCTTTAACCTATGCCTGCTCAGGACCAAAAACCTTAAAGAAAGTATCTCGGAATAGACAATCCAGTGCAGTTACCAGCTAAGTGGTCTATAAACATAAGAAATACAATAAAGGGACCTGCAGAGCTGCTCAAAGATGCCAGCTCATTAAAAACCACAAACTGCGTGCATGTCTCTCACACTTCTTCATCCATCACACTGCTAAGCGCTGCATCCCATAACACACTAACCACACCTCGGTGATCCTCACGTACAACATGGAGACACTTCCTACACAGGATCATAACAAAGACAATACACTTCCAACCAAACATCCTACACAGTGTAGTATGATACCAATGTAATCAGGCGCTCCAGCACCCAAAGTAGGGGTAGTAAGTACTATCTAAATGTTACAATAGAATACAATACAAAACAATGTGTACATCTTACACAAAACAAGAACTAAAGCACTGGTCAATCTGGAGAAGATATTTAGAGTTACATATAGGAATATATGGACCTCATGTTAATATGTAATATCTCATATTTTTCCAGCAGGAACATTCTTCTCTTGCTTGCACTACAATTCAGAAGTAGAGAATCCTTACATAACCAGTGGTTTTAGCTCGGGTGCTGGCCCTTTTCCTATTCTCCTCTTTGCATTTTTGTTATCATTACATAGTTCAGGAGGTCTCAGAGAGTTACAAAGTTTTTAGATGGTACTGGGACACCTCTGCAAAGGCAGGTTGGATGGAGGCAGGACACCATGGCTGATAGTGTGAATTCCCTGGGCAAAGGGTGTTGGGACATGAATTGTCTTCTTATGCTTCTGGTATAGGTTGGATAGAGGCAGGGCTCCACACCTGGTCATGTCAAGTCTTTTGGTGGAAGTTTGAGGGTCTGGGTTGTCCTATTTGGTGTCTGAGAGGAGGTTACCTTTTTAGTGGTCTTCTAAAATGTCTGGCTGAAAGATGGTATGCTTATGCTTAGGGGTAGAAGTTGGATGAAGGCTGGATTCAATGGCTGTTCTTGAGAAGTTTCTGGATGAAGGGTGGTGGCGATGACCTATCTTCCTATGCTTCTTACTAGAGGCTGGATGGGGCAGGGTACCTTTGTTGGTCTTGGGCAGTTTTTCAGTGAAATGCCTTAATTGTCTTCTTTGGTTTCTAAATGAAGGTTGAACCCCCAGGGCTGGTGTGGTGAAATCTCTGGATACATAGTGGTAGGTATGACATATCTTCTTATTCATCTGTTTGGAGGGTGGATGGAGAGAGAACACCATGGCTGGTCTTGTGAAGTCACTGTATAAAGGGTAGTGGGTGTAACATCTTCTTAGGCTTCTATGTGGAGGCAGAACACCATTGGTTGTCTTGTGAAGTCCTTGGATGAAAGGTGGTAGGCAATTATCTTCTGGGGTTAGGGTGGATGGAGGTAGCACTCCATTTCTTGACATGTGAAGTCTCTGGTGCTCAATGGCAGATCATGAGAAGTCTGTGGTTGAAGGTGCTCTTACACAATTTTTGTACTGAAAACTATGAATAGAGGTTCAAATCCATGGTTGGTATTTGAAGCCTGTAGATACATTTTGGGTGACGCAGCAGAATCTTAGTATTGGCTTGTTATCTATCGCTAGAACCTGTCTCGTCCTAAAGCTGACAGGCTTGGTTTTGATCCTCTCAGCCCATCCTGCTATGAGGGTGAGAGGCTTGGTATCAAATCCTTCACCCCGTCCAGGCCTGTAGGAATGGACAGGTTTGTTTCCATCCCCTCACCCTGTGCAGTCCTTTTGATGACAGGCTCTGTGTCAATCTCTTCACCTTATCCTGCCATACAGGGAATAGGCTTCATTCCCTCAGACCATCCCGCCCTGAATTGACTGCCTCTGTGTTGATCTCTTCAGACCCTTCCACTCTGGAGGTGATAGGTTCAATGTCAGACCTCTCATCTCATTATGACCTGGAGGTGACAGTCAAGCTGGCAAGCCACTCAGCTGATCCCACCCTGGAAAAGGGCTGGCTCAGTGCCGATTCTAGCATCCTATACTGGCTAGGAGGTGACTAGCTCCGTGCTGATCCCCTTAGTCCATGTCTCACAAGTGTTGACAGACTTGGCCCACCCTTACATGTAGGTAAAAGGCTCAGAGTTCATCCTAATCCTAGTGGAGACTGGCTTAGTGAATAACACAGTTTTTCTCACATCCTTTCGGCAAAGTAGTGCACTCAGCATGGTGGAGTATGTGTTCTTTTGCACATTGTGTGTTCAATCAGGTGAATTTCAGGACTTATTAGGGTTTTGTGTTCTGTGAACTGTACCTAACCTCTTTCCAGGTGTAGTTCAGCCAAGTCCTGTAACAATTTCTTGTATTCCTTTATTTTTCCATGAAAATTGGCATTACAGACCTTACTTACATGTGTAAGTGAGTGCCTAATGTGACACAGATGCATCCATAGGCACCAAGATTGTAGGCAAATCAAAGAATGCTTTTTCAACAGAAAGGGCAGTCGAAACATAACTACACAATGGCATTATTCAAGGCAGACGGACAGACCACATTGGTTTTCAGTTTAAAGGCATAACCTTAACCTGCACTTTGAACTTTAAGTGAATTTCAGAGATTCTTTTTATAGATATGTGAGGCTGCTGTGACCAATCATAATCCAAACATCACATTAATTGTAGCTTTTTAAGCAATTTTTTGATGATCTACTAGGTTGAACATTTTTTAAAGTATTCCCCACTCTGTTATCTCAGCCATGCACAGTGGTAGTTGGATGCAGGATCTGGCCTTCACTAGGACCTGTGCCAAAGACACTTTGGGCAGCCCAGTGCACATAGGCTCTGGCTATGCACAATCGGGATTGTCTGCATCACCTGGCCTTCAGCTAGCCACACTAGGATTGGTTACCGGGCTTCAAATTCAGCAGAGAAGAGCTCTTGATTGAATAATTTAGTTGGTTCTCAAATGTACCTTGTTTTGTTGTATTTGTTTCTACTTTCCAAAACCCGGCTATGGAACATTTGCTACAGAAGAAGCATTGAATTTTGGTTGGTGTTCTTCCATTTTCCCCTTTATATTATTAAGGCTTACTGCTCCACCCCACAAATTGTTTTGGTTCTTCATGCAATAAACTCCAACTATTCTGAGCCAAGATAGAAAGGATCTTCTTGATGCATCTACTGCAGCACTGGCATGGGAATAGTCTATGTAACTCTTCCTCAGGCACCAGAATTAATCAGAAAACTTTTTATAGCAACTGATCTGAGGCGCTGGTAGGTGGCACCGTTTTATTCCACTGGGATCTCACCCTACCTCTGGAAGTGAGAGAGGAGAACAATATATTGGTGCCATCACACCTCATTGCATTGTTCCATTTTTTACACTTTAAAACTTTGTTGTTTCTTCACTGACTTGCCAAATGTTTATCACACGTGTGCTAGGATGTCTCCCAAGAAGATTACAGGCTAAGAACTATGCCATACCTGCAGGATACAGACCCACATGACATCGGTCTTTGGTGTCGTGGATCCAAGCTTGGTCCAAAGTCAAGTGACAAATTCTCCCTGATGTACATGAATACCATCAGGAAGCAGGAAACAAAGTTCTACACTGCTGACCACAAGAAACAGTGGCACTCCAAGTTGTAGGTCTGTTCCCACTTCAGGTCCCAATACCTTTTGAGGCATCTGTCCTTGTGCAAAGTCCTCAGCAAACTCAAAAAGGCCATATGGAAGCTCTATCCACATAGCCCCTGTTCCATACAGAGATTGTGCAGTTGTCATTAGAAAAATCCAGCTCCACGTCATTCATCTAACTCTGACCCAATTTCACAGCTACAGCCAATGCACCCCGAATTTTGAGGACATCCTTGACTCAGCAGGAAGTACAAGGAAGATACTGGATCCTACTGGATAACCCATGACTCTGCCTGGGGTCATGTTGAACCTTTGCTAGTTGGCCTTGCACTGGCACCGGTTGACTCTGTTCCGCCTCTACCCAGCCCTCAGTCAGGCTATGCCACTATTCCACTGCAAGAAGACATGCTGGTTCTAACCAGGTTGCTGTCTTTTCCAGATTCAACCCCAACACTGGAGTCAGATCTGGAGCAGAGTTCAACTAGATCCAGGCCAATTTCTTGTTAAGAGAATACTAAAGCATGACTAGTTGTCTACGAACTTCATTTTATGTACCACCCAAACATTGGCAGAACCTTCTAAGACATTCAGTATGAGCAGAGGGGCACTAAAGAGTCTTCAAGAAGAATTGGGGGCAACAGGTGGTACTCCTACTACTTCTGGGTCACAAAAAGGACTGTAAGCTCAGACCAGTTTTACATCATCAGTTCTTGAACACCATTGTTTGAAAGAACAAATTAAAGATGCAGACTCTAACCCTTGTTCTCTCTGTCTTAGATCTTGGGTATTAGATGGTGCCATGAGACATACGGGTCTCTTACTTTCATGTACCCATCCCACAATCAGTTTCTCTGCTTCACAGTATAGAAATAACATTTTGAGCTCAAAGTCCTGCTCTTAAGCCTCACGTCAGCTTCCAACATGTTTTAGAAGGTGATGGAGTGGTCATGGCTCTTCCGCGCAGGTTAGAACTGTACATACTCTAGTATCTCAATGACTGCCTATTGAAGCCGAGTCAGTCATAGAACACACTATACATTCATCTTGCTCCTGTCATCCCTAGTGTTCTCCATCAAGGAGTCAAAATCCTACCTTTGGAAGCCATCATATTAATGGTGGTGTTCAAAGTATTTCCACCCCCCTCCCAAAGTTAATCCTGGACATTCAAGATAGACATTCAAGATATGATCCAGAGGGTTCAGGCTTTGACCAGGGTTCCACCGCATATGGTTCAAAGGCTACTTGGTCTCCTGGCTTAGAGTACCCTACTGGCATTTACACATGAAGGCTCTACATTGGAACTCCTACCCTCAATGGACTCTGCACTGGGGGGATGCTTCTCAGACAACATCTGTGTGTGGGACAAGGCGGCTTGGGATCTTCAAAGGTGGTTGAAGGATTCCAACCTCACTTGTGGCAGACTGCTCTCCCCACCCAACCTAGAGTTCACAGTGGTGATGGAAACCTCGAGTCTGGGATCAGAAGGGCACACAGACGTAGCGGAGTTCAGAGTCATTTTATCTCTGCTGAAGTAAATTCACCAGATGAATCTTCTGCTGCCACATGCCACTTACTCGACTCTCAATTCCTGTCTGTCTTACATCAAGAGATGACCAATGCAAGTATTGACAGAGTGCATGACCAACATGTGGTATTGCAGCAAACATGCAACGTGGGGCCATGTGTGCTGTGTCAAGAGGCACTAAGGCTGTGGCATTTGCTGGACCCTCAAGTAATTTTCTATGCAGTCAGCCATCTGGTGAGGTCCTAGTATACCACTGTAGAGGAGCTTAGCAGGTACCATGTAGCCGACTATTAGTGACTTTGCCATCTTGATGTAGTTCAAGTTATATTTGCCCAGTGGGGCTCTTGAGTAGAGTTCTTCTTCACATCTGAGAACATTCATTGTCAAGAATCGTGTGCTTTAGAGTTTCTGCCTCAAAGGTTTCTTGGGAGACGTGTGTCACCAAAGGTGACAGTCCTTACATGACTCTTGTATGGATTCTGCAGGGTTGTTACTTTGACCCACTGTGTCACAGGACCTGCCCCTGCACTAACAACTCTTCAAGAGGACCTGCACTTCCAACAATAGGGCAGGGTTCTACACCCAACCCCCCACTGCCTAAACCTCTATGGGTTTAGATTAAGCAGGACCAACCGAACAGTTTCAATCTGCCATAGGAATTAATGGATGTCACCTTGGCTGCTCCCCCATCCATTCACAAAGATGATCCGTTGTCTATGCAAGCCAAAGTTTGCCTGGTTCAAGGATACTTAGGTTGATCCTCTGCAGGCTACATTTTCTGATGTGCTTGCGATGGTCCGGTCTTTGGCCCCATACAGTTCTTGCTGTGGGCACCATTAAAAGTTGTATGTCAGCCCTTTCAACCTTTCTATATTTGCCGCATTAGCCCTTCTCAGTTCGGTCATCAGTTGTGTTCCATTTGTTTTAAAGGGTTTACGTATATGTGCCTTCCTGCACCTTTTTTCCAAGCAGACTTGTAGTTTTTGCTGGAGTCTCATTTCTGCCAAAGTGGTGTTGCTGTTCCATGTATGGTAGTATATCTTGCTCTCTTCTCTCTGCCACATCCCTCCTAGGAAAACTTCACCAACTAGACCCCACGAGGGCCCTTAGCTTTTACATCGATCAGCCTAAGCAGCACCGAATGGCCCCCAAATTCGTGTGAGGTTCTCTGGTGTTGAGTAGTGAAAAACAGTCCAGAAATAGATCTTATCCAGATGGATTCTTCTGTGCATAAGGATGTGCTATGCTTTGGACAAATAGAAGCCTCCCAAGGACTTTAGGGCTCATTCTACCAAAGCAAAGTGAATCACTGTAGTGTTAGCCAAGGGTGTTCATAGGCTAGACATTTGCCAAGTGTCTAAGTGGGTAAATGTCCACACCTTGACAAGGCACCACTGCCTTGACTCTCAGGTACGCAGGGAAAGCCATTTTGCCCAAGCAGTCACACACGATTTCCTAGCTTCACGTCCACTCCTCAGACCCTTCACCTTTGGGATGAACTGCATTGTTATCTATTTAACAGATAAAGAATCTGTGTTAGGAAATATCCATCATAACAAAAAATTACTTACATCTGATAATGCTCTTTCTGGTATATAGTCTAACTTCAGATTCTTCCGGGACAGTCCCTGCTTCCAGTACTGTGGAGTGGGCTACCGTGTCGGTAATAAGGTTCACTAGTTGGATTTTCATCACTGTCACTATTTTCAGTTTGTCACATGATTCCACACTGTCACATCCAGAGGCAGGCATAGTTGCCATAGAGTATGATTGTGCCACTTTCTTCCTTGCGAGAGCAATTGGGGCAAACATTTCCAGATGTAAGGTGGAACCTGGGGGAATCAAGAGGTGAGAATCTGCAGTTACAGTAGTCATCAGAAAGAGCTTTACCTAAAGTTGCTTATTCTTGTAATAACTTGGTAATCACCTGTTCTTCTCTTCTCTCTTTATTTTCAAGCACACATTTCACAAACCTTTGTTCATCATTCACTTTGAGGTGTCTGTATAGTTGATGTGCCAAATGAATGGAGAACTCTGTGTTCCTGGTTCAACTGGTCAGAGATTGCCAGTGACCTTTTTTACATTTAACCTTTTTGTATCTGATAACTGTATGAAATACTCCCAGATCAAGCTGGTTTTCATTCTGGATCCCTCCCCATTGGAAATGACTTCCTCGTCTTCAAATGCACCCTGAGGAGGCCCAACTCTTTTAATCTTTGTTGTCTCAGAAGTTGCAGTGTCCTTTCATTCTTCTGGTGGCTCCTTCCCTGCTCTCCATGGTGAGGCATGACGTCGCTCACCTTTACCATACTTTGCTGTGCATGCCAGTGGGTACTCAGGCAGAATGAGAAATGTGAAGAGGCAGGATTTTTCTCTCTGAGACAGACTTATTTTAGTTATAGGATACTCACATTTTGTTGGAAGTTTTTGAGGTCTTCGGCCCCAAAATAGGATTTTTGAGTTGCCACTGTGGACTCCAAACTTCTTGAACATGGAGGGGTCCAACCCCAATCCATGGTTTCTTGTCTGGGGACCCAGTCATTAGGTTCACATAATATGAAACTTGTGGACATTTATTGTGAACCATCCCCCGTATCCACCACTTTACAAACTCCATGTTCAACAGAAGGTAACCTAATAAAAAGGGTCTCTGAGTTACATAGTGTGAACCCAGTGACTGGGTCTGCGGACTTTGGGACTCAAACACCACCATTTTTGTTTTTAATTTTGGGGGACCCTTTGGGGGTCCAGCCTTGCTAAATAATGTTCAGGTTGCTGGGACAATGGTTTGCAACAGTGACCACAAGACAAATTGCTCTCCTGCAAGTAGCGGGACAGAACTGTCAGTCATTAAATGTGTTTGTGCACTAAAGTTCACCATATCTCTAACCTGTTAACCCTTTTAAGACCACTGAAACATTTTGTAATGCTAATTTCACCAAAACTACTGAACTGATTTACACAAAATCCAGGAAATAGATGCCTTTCTCCTGAGATGAGTGGCTCCCATGGCAAGACAGTTCGTGGACACCCTAGTCATGGTGACCCCAAAGGGCAGCACTTTGAAATGAAAATACTGGCCACTTATCAGAAACCAGGGGTACCTTCAATGTAGAGGGATGTCATTTTGGAGCATGGTCATGTGGCAGTGCTCTGTTGGATATGGTTGCTGAGGGGCCCAAGGTCGAGTATGGCCAGAGAGACACATCCTTCTTGGGGATGAAAAAGTAGAGTAAATACAGACCCTGGCCCACTGGTGAGGTGGCATAGGTTCTATGGCCCCTTTTGAATGGGTGCTTCAACTTCCTCTTGGATGAGGTGCTGGTGTTCTGGAGAGAATGTGTGTTTGCATGATGGGTTGTTTGGCAGGGTTGCAGTGAGCTCTAAGCACTAACCCTGGCCTAAGATGGCGAGGTCCCACTGATTCTATGGTAATTTCAACCCACCATGGAAGAAACGTCTGCAGACTTCCCTTGACAGGTGTAGTGTTACCTAGGAAGGGGGGTGAGTGAGTCAGCGTTTGGCAGGGGTGGCTGCTTTGGCAGCACCACCCTTCCCTCTACCTCAGGAGTTGCTCCCCTCGTAAACCCCCTGGCAAATCCCTATGAAGGGTGTTGTTGGCTCTGCTGCCTCAGAAAAGAAGTATAAGCTGCGGCAGAGGTAGACTTGGTGCCTCCACAGTACTGGGGCCTGCAAAAAGGAACTATGAGGGGAGATAATGTATGGAGCGCACACATGCCCTTGGCTGTTTCCATGTCCTTTTTATTTTCTCAAGCATCTGGTCAATCTATGGTCCAAAAAGGCGCTCTCCATCAAAGGATCTGTTGGCTGATGTTGATGCACATCTGGCTTGAAGCCAGAGACGTGCAACCCGGCACTGCTTGTAGGACTCCCAAGTTGATTCTGTGCACTTCAGTGGCTGCGGCACAACCAAATGGTTGTGATAGATATGATGTATGATTTTTCCCTTGGTGACAAGGTCCTCATTTCCGGTACTGCTGCTGGAGGTGTTGAAGGAGCACCCTCCATTTCATCCCAGTGGGTTCGGTCCTAGTTGGAGAGAAGGCAGATTGGATTGGTGGTACACCAACGGGTGACTGTAGGGCTGAGACCCTTTACCAGCTGTGTCAATCTTCCTGCTCTCCTTGTCCAGGTGTATGAGTATGGGCTGTGTGTACTACCAGGGAGTCTGGGGGCAGTGGACCTCTGATGTAAGGAGCATCCGAGGATGAAGCTTTATATTTCTTGTCCCCAACAGGACCAACCAGTCTAGCTTTGACTGGCATCTTGAGGAGCAGACCAGCATGCCCATGAGCATGGGTAAAAAAAATGGAGGGAATACTGTGTGGAGGAGAGCATTTCCACTAGGAAATCCTCATCCTCCTGGACCATATGTAATTCCACTTTGAGGAAGGCTGTGGCTTGATGAAGCACCTCGTAGTACGAGGTGGTATTGTCTGAAGTGGACAGTTTGGCAGGCTAGAGGTCTGGGTCAGTGTCTCCAGGAGAATCAACATTATAGTCATTGCAGGGGTCATCCTGAGGTTTGTGGTCGAAAGTGGCCACATACGGATATAAGGTATAGGAAGGACTAACCCTGAGTGGGGATACCCCAGATGAGTGGTGACCCTGCTGAGGAGAAAGTGGAAGAGAGGATGGAGATTGGTGTTGGAGGGAGGATGTAATGGAGGACAGATTCGAGGTGGAACGAGACTAGTTCCCATATCTGGAGCTTTCCGAGCCTTGGCTGGTGGTTCAGACTCCACTTCAGCTTCCACTTGTGAGGAATGGCGTCCAAAGCCTGTGTGGAAAATGGATTTCTTAACTTGGTGTGTGGGCTCAATTTTGTCTAACATTTCAGTTCCATTTGTTCTGTGTTACCAACAAAACTGTATGCCTTTAGCAGCCCTGCTTAATTTTGTTTCTTTCAAATGTGCTGGTTTCTTAGAATTACTTTTGAAACTTTGCAGATGGGCTAACCGCCCCATGTTCTTAGATATGTTATCTCTGTGTTTGTACATCCTGTTCTTGTGGTTCAACGGTGTTACAGGAAATGTTTGCTTAAACGTGTTTGGAAATTATGACGCAAGTAAAGTGTGGTAAAGTGGGTTTGTGCAATAAAAACATCACAGCCTCACAGAGAGGTCAGTTGCACTTGGCCAGAGAGTCATCAGACACTCTTTGGGGTGACCTGCTGCAGTGAATTAAATGCTATCTTGAAGCATGATCCGAATCCTTGTATTCTATCTTGTAGGAATTCAGCCTCTTACAAGAAGAGACTTGTAAATTTATTTCACACATGGAGAGGAGGATGTGTGAGGATCCTGGTGGTCTGCAGACGGATCAGGAACCGTTTCTGCTTGGAGTTCCTCTTGCAGGCAGAGCAATTTCGGTTGCTTGTGGTCAACAGAGGCTACAAAGGATTGAGATTTGGGCGTCAGCCTCTTCGTCATAGAGAATGTTTTCTGGCCCAACGGCATCAATGGTGTTTTTGGCAAATGTGAAGCTGTCAGAGCTGGGTTCAACTTCGTGGCCAGTTTTGGCATACAGGGTGTGCTCTTCATGGAGGTTGTAGTCGGTGCAGGAAGCTTGGTCTTTGGTGGCAATTTCGGTAAAGAAGGTGGGATTGGTGCCTGACCATAAGCCTTGTGTTGGTGCACTGCATGGCCCTCAGGCAGTGGTGGACCAGAATCTTGGGTTTGGCTTCTGGGCTCTATGCCCAATCCCATCAAGGGAGGTGCTCGCCCTGAGCACTGTGTTGAGAAAGAGGTAGTGAAGTGTTGGTGACACTCATGGTCGATGTCTTCTTCAGATGGACATAATGACCCAGACTCCTTCCTCTCACACTCGGATTGTAAGGTTGGCTTGGGACTGAGGTGAACAGCCTGCTTAGCCAAGAGTCCTGTTTGTTGTTCTTCCTCGGCATCTTGGACCCTGAAGTTATACCTGATAAAGGTCTACCCAGGGGTACTTCGCTCTACACAGCGGTCTGCACAGGAAAAGGGGAACTTTCTATTATGATGACTGCATTCTTGAGCACCAAAGAAGGAGGTTAAAGGCCAGATAGCAGCAGGCCTTGGAGGGGCATTGAGAAGAACCCAAGCCTGATGGAGGTCACGACGACACAGAAGATTCTGCAGACAACAGTATCTTTTTTCCTACGGATATGGAGAAGTTTGAAGATGAGAAAGATGAACACTAAGAGCTGTCGAACCTGAGCTCTCTTCAAACATGACCGAACCCAACAGTGGACAAAAAAAACAATCTAGCAATGAAGCCAATGCCCATCCACATGGGCAACGGTCCCCTCCCTCTTCCCCTTCCCTCGCTCTCAGATGCCTTCAGTACTCTTCCTCCCCCCAAATCTCAGGTTAAAACTCTAGGTGTGATGCTTGACCCCAGGCTTACTATGGACTCTCAAGCCAGTAAAGTTTCTTCTACCTGCTTTGGTCTTATGCGCATATTCAGAAAGATTCTCTCTCTTCTTCCTCCTACAGCCAGAAGAATTCTCATCCAAGCCTTAATTCTTTCCCGTCTGGATTACGGAAACTCTGTGTTCCTTAGCTCCCCTTTTTATGTTATAAAGAAGCTGCAAAGAGTGCAAAATGCAGCTGCCAGGCTTGCTACTCACTCCTCAAAATATTCATCCGCCAAATTGGCTATCTCCACCTTCCACTGGCTCCCCATCAAAGAACGGATCCATTTTAAATCTCTCTGCATTGTCCATAGGGCCCTACATGGTAAAGGTCCCATCTCTCTAAGGAAACGGATCTCCCTGCATACTCCTTCTAGGAACTTACGTTCCTCCTCTCTTAGGTATGCACACATTTCTCGATCTAAGAGAGCCTGGGGCAACAATTCTTTTTCCAGTAAGGCCTCCCACCTTTGGAATACCCTTCCTTTGGAGCTCCGTAATGAATCCTCCGAGCACCTCTTTAGGAAAAAGCTCAAAACTTTTTTATTCTGTAATTAGCATTGATCCCCCCTCCTATTTGTGCGTTGCTGCTTTTACCGCTGGGATGCCTTCGGGTCGCCATGCGCTTTACAAATCTTATAAACTAAACTAAACATCACTAGTAATAGGTGTAGTCCTATACCTTGTGACTGGAAGTCGTCTTTGAAGAAAAACAAGTTATACGCTTCCAAATCCAACACTAGATTCTAGGAGTATGCAGAGCATGTGTACCTACCGTTATATGTAATTTTGCCCTAAGCTACATCACAATGCTTACTCTAAACCAAACTATAAGCCTAACCTTAAGCCTTACAGCTAAATTAAAACGAAATCCTATCATTGCACCAACTTGTTATGCTCACCCTTTCACTAACCACATCTTTTAGCCTAATCCCCAGCAATTGCTATTTAGTAGTCCACAGATTACTTGGATACAATGCTGTCATTAGCATCAATGTAATTGTATCTGTGTGACAGTGAATTTTTGTATTGGAGAGGAAGTCCCATTTCAAGACTTGATTGCACAGTTATGGGCGCACAAAAGCCGACCAACCACTTTGTCAGAGGAGTACAAATCTACGGATATAGCTTGAAGGGACCACTTTGAGATAAATGGGTTCTGATAATGACCTTTCACCCAGCCTACTTGAAAGAAGGCTTGTTCTCTTCAGAGGGCTGCAATATGAAGCAGCCATATTGATAGCTAGTACTCTAGAAACTTCAAGATTTTTTTCTACCATCTTACTAATTGTTATTTACTTCCTGTAGCTTGATGTAGTTGACAACATATGTGCGATTAATATGCCTAGATGAGGGACCGTGCTCATGCTGTTACAGGATGCTAGCTGTAGGCTAACTCATAAGGCCTAATTAGGCTGAAACCCACTAAGGATTCTTATTTTCCCCTCTGGAGGTGATATAGTCTTGGTAGCATGCATAAACATTTACTCATACCAAAATGTAAGAAGTCACCAATTTCTCTATGTAAAGGTAATAAATGTATTGAACTTAACTTTTCAGTTTTTTACAGGAAAATACATTTGCTAATAGAGAAACCATTTCCCCACACACTGCTAATATTGCAGGTGTTCCCACTTCTTCCACGGACAAATGCAAATTTTGAACCACTTTCCAATATACCTGATAAAGTTTAGGAATGCTCAGAAAGTTCAAGATTTGCCGGCATTCCCCATCCCTTTCCCATGCTCCTATCTTCGGCCTTCCACAACTCACACATTCACAGTATTTTATTTTGTCAAATTCATCTCTCTGACAAAATCCAACAAATATGCTTATTTTTCTTGAAAGTGTTATATTTGTGCACCAAAAGTATTGTAAATTTACTGAAGTAACTCAACTATGTTTGCAATCTGGTCAGAAGTGTTGTACCTGAAGATTGTATTTATGTATCTTGGAGGCGGCTGTCAATCAATCAACAATAAGCTTTATTCGGTCATCATAACCATCAAACCATCAAATACAATTGATTCAAGATTTAAACGTATACAAAATTTAAAAAACATAAAATTAATAAAATACAATCTTAAGCTTCATGACTTTAAAACTCATAAACCTAATATTAATCATAGGGGATTATTTAAAAAACGGCTTTGTATATGCCACGCAGCCACAGGAAACTTGCTAACTGCAAGAATTAAGAAGTTGGAAGTATCACTTTTTAAAATTCTTAATGCTGTACAACACTGACTCAGACCCAACTCTCGACAGATTACACAAATCCATTTTGACCGTGGCAAGAAATATGCAGGACAGAAGAACATAAAGGGGGTCATTACAACATTGGCGGTAAAAGGCGCTTACCGCCGTGCAGAAGACCGCCAATACACCGCCGCCGCGGCAGTAGTCCGCCATAGCTATTATGACACACATCTTGGAATCCGCCGAAATTCAGACACCCACACAACACCGCCACACCAAAGGTCAGTGATAAACTGGAGGAAACAAATCCTCCACCTCCACGCCAACAGAAACACGCCCATGCTATTACGTCCCATGAATCCACGCGGCGGTCTTTCAACCGCGGTATTCCATTGGCGGTACACACCGCCGCGCTCAAAATACACACACATCCCCCAAACACCGCCACATTGGACAATTACAAATACACACACCTGACACACATATAAACACCACTCCCACACACCCAACACTATATAAAACACACACCCACATCACCCACAAACCTGTACGACCAAAAATCTATCACGAACGAAGGCCAGAGAGATAGCACAGAATAGACAACCCCATCACACTGAGGCACACGACACCATCACCCACACAACATCCACGCACAAAACACCACACACCACTACACTCACCACACTCATCACCACATACACCACCCCACACATCACACACACCACCCCATGGCACGCCAAAGACACCTCCACTTCTCCGAGGAGGAGCTCAGGGTTATGGTGGAGGAAATCGTACCGGTAGAGCCACAGCTATTTGGCTCACAGGTACAGCACACATCAATAGCCAGGAAGATGGAGTTATGGCGCAGAATAGTGGACAGGGTCAACGCCGTGGGACAGCACCCAAGAAATAGGGAGGACATCAGAAAGAGGTGGAACGACCTACGGGGGAAGGTGCGTTCAACGGCCTCCAGGCACAACGTCGCGGTGCAGCGGACTGGCGGCGGACCCCCACCTCCTCCCCCACAACTAACTACATGGGAGGAGCAAGTCCTGGTCATCTTGCATCCTTAGGGCCTCGGAGGAGTCGGTGGAGGATGGGACACTGGTAAGTCAAATCTTAACTATCATATCCCCCACCCTACCTGCATGCTATCACACACCGCCACCCTCACCCCCTCCCCTATCCCTCCAAATCCTCACTAATGTACCCATAACACAAACCACCCATCCCAACACCAAGCCCTGCATGACACAACTAAGCATGGACACCCATCACTAAAGCATGCCCACTGCACATACCCATAACACCCCCCAACCATCATCACACAAGCCCCCACACAGGAATGCTTGCACTGGGGTACACAAACACCCAAACATTGCACACCATTACACACACACATGCAATAATCATGCTCTTATGCCCCTGCAGGAACCCGAAGGACCGTCACCACACCAGAGGGTCCAGACAACACCACACCACCCCCAGAAGAGGCCCACCGTGATGACAGCAGCTCTGCCCTACTGGATCCTGATGACCAGCCTGGACCAACGTGGGCCTCGGGTTGCCCTCGCAGAGGCACAGCCCAACACCGACCTTCCACCCTCTGGTAACACCAGCACAGCACCCACCCAGCGGGCCCAAACCTCCCTACCCAGGACAGGTCAATCAGCGGTGTGTCCACCACTACAGGGAACCCAGGCTAACCACCACCCCAACAACAACATGGACCTAGGGGCAGTGGTAGTGGGCACACGGTCCAGGGGACGGAGGCACAGGAACACAGGGGAACTGGGAGGGCTGCTGTGCGACAGGGGGCGGACAGGCCAAGGGAACCCACTCTCCACGAGGCCCTCCTCTCCATCATGGGAGCATACCACTACTCCCAGGAGACGATGGCGACGGTCCTGGACAAGTTGCAGGAGACCCTGCACCTGCAGGAGGAACAGTATTTGGGGTTCAGGGAGGAGCTCAGGACCATCAGCTCCGCCTTGGGCACCATCGTTGGGGTGCTGAAGGACATACAGCAGACCTTGAGGGACACCGTGGCACTCCAAGGGGCCCATGACACTAGCCAGGATGATGAACTGCCCACCACCTCCGCCTGCGCTAGTGGACAGGACGCCCCGCCACAGGACCACCACACCAGCACCCCACCCCACCCCCTGCAGACGGACAACCACCACGCAAGCGGTCCCTGAGATCCAGGAACAGGACAGAGCAAGATGGCAAGACCCCCGCCAGGAAATGACACCATCCTGATTGTCCTCCCACTGTCCCACTTTGTTACCCTGTCCATACTTAAACTGCCCCAGCTCCACTTCCTATGCCCAGATGGGCAGTGCACCTGTGACACTAATAGACTGGACTCTGCCATGGACATTCCTCCGCCATCACACATCCTCATTTTACAACCCCCTCCCATTTCTGAGCACTTCAATAAACACCCTTGAAACACAAAACAATCTGGAGTCAGTCTGTGATATAGTAAATATGTATTATCAATTACAGTGTCATAATGGGTTTACCATTGTAAGGCTAACATACCTATGTCACACATCACAAGTCCTTGAAGGATGGAAGCAGTTGACACGTAGGTAACCACACCTGTGAAACCGTAATGGAAGGGTACAACTCAGTCACCAAATAGTGATTGAAATCGACAAACATGACAGAGGTAGACGTGTGAAAGTTAATGTAATGTGAAACCAGAAAATATTCTCACCTGTGTCTCACTGGAAGTATTGCTGTATGACTGACTCCCTGTTGTCGTTGTCTTCTTCATCAGCTTCATCCTCATCACTGTCCACAGGCTCCACAGACCCCACAGCTGCTACAACACCGTCATCTGGATCATCCTCCTGCAGAAAAGGCACCTGGCGTCGTAAAGCCAAATTATGGAGCATTGAGCAGGCGATGATGATCTCGCACACCTCCTTCGGTGAGTAGAATAGGGATCCACCTGTCATATGGAGGCACCTGAACCTGGCCTTCAGGAGTCCGAAGGTGCGTTCGATCACCCTCCTAGTCCGCCCATGGGCCTCATTGTAGCGTTCCTCTGCCCTGGTCCTGGGATTCCTCACTGGGGTCAATAGCCAGGAAAGGTTGGGGTAACCAGAGTCCCCCAATAGCCATACACGGTGCCTCTGGAGTTGAGCCATCATATCAGGGATGCAACTATTACGCAGGATGTAGGCGTCATGCACTGAGCCAGGGAACATAGCATTTACCTGCGAGATGTACTGGTCTGCCAAACAGACCATCTGGACATTCATCGAATGATAACTCTTCCTGTTCCTGTACACCTGTTCACTCCTGTGGGGGGGGACCAGAGCTACATGGGTCCCATCAACGGCACCTATGACGTTGGGGATATGTCCAAGGGCATAGAAGTCACCTTTCACTGTAGGCAAATCATCCACCTCAGGGAAAATTATGTATCTCCTTACGTGTTTCAGCAGGGCAGACAACACTCTGGACAACACGTTGGAAAACCTAGGCTGGGACATCCCTGATGTCATGGCCACTGTTGTTTGAAATGACCCACTTGCAAGGAAATGGAGCACTGACAGCACCTGCACGTCAGGGGGGATTCCAGTCGGACAGCGGATTGGTGACATCAGGTCTGGCTCCAACTGGGTACACAGTTCCTAGATTGTGGCACGGTCAAACCGGTAGATGACGATGACATGTCTCTCTTCCATTGTCAACAGGTCCACCAGCGGTCGGTACACCGGAGGATTCCGCCATCTTCTCAACTGTCCCAGCTGACGGTGCCTACGAAGGACAACAGCGAAGAATCAGTCATTATTCCTCCAGGTGTGTACCCACAGTTACACACAAGACTACACCACTCAAAAAACCCTTCCTGTATGTGTGTTGAGTGTAGGCCTAGCTATGTGTGATGCAGTAGTAAATGAAGCCATGTGGGCCCCTGAAATGGCGGCTGCCTGACCTCTAAACTGGGAAAATGGGATTGTGGGGTAACTGCGCTGGCGTTGCACACCATGGCGGTAGGCGGTCGTAGACCGTGGCGCAATGCTGCATTGGTTAACATTGGACCCTATGGGTCCCAGGAGCCGATGAACAGGTGCGCCGGCGGTGATGATGCGCACCGCCGCGGACATCACCGCCATTTTCTATCTGTTCAATCACTAGATACCTGACCTTCGACAGGAGAGGACCTACACTGCAAGTGCTGCTGTGACCTCGGTCTGGAAGCGACGATGGCTGCTGCGTCTGGGGAAAGGGCCCCTGCCTTCACTGCGCAGGAGTTGGAGAAACTGGTAGACGGGGTCCTCCCCAGTACACGCTACTCTACGGTCCTCCAGACCAACAGGTTAGTACACAGGGAGCACGTTGTATGGCCTATGCCTGGGTGGAGAGGGCTGGTTGGAAGAGGGAAGGGGGCAGAGTGAAAAGAACAACAATGCATGGGAATGAATGGGCCACATGGCCAGAGTAGGGAGGGGGCCACTCACAATGACGGTGCAGTTGGTAATGACTGTTCCTCTTCCCCTGTGCATGTCATATAGGTCAGCGCCCACCAGAAGAGGGACATTTGGCGTGCCATCGCCAAGGACGTCCGGACCCTGGGGGCCCACCAGAGACGGGGCACCCACTGCCATAAGAGATGAGAGGACATTCGCCGCTGCAGCAAGAAGACGGCGGAGGCTCAGCTGGGGATGGCCACCCAACGTGGTAGGGGTGCCCGTCGCACCATGACCCCCCTGATGTTCCGGATCCTGGCGGTGGCCTACCCGGAGTTGGATGGGCGCTTGAGGGCATCACAGCAGACACAAGGGGGTGAGTACAACCTAATTATGCTGACTTTACATGCAGTGGAGGTGTCTGGGTGGGGGAGGTGGGCTGTGGGTGGCCCTAGGCCAGGGCGAGTTAGGTAGGCAAGGCCCCTCCGTAATGTAGGCCATGTGGCACTCTACCCCACCTCAGCAGAGTGCCAAGTCGAGGTACAGTTGTCCCTGTGGCATCCATGTGCGCAGATGTCCACCATAGCCATGTAGGCCATATCCCAGAGATTGCATGTGCAGAGGGCAGGAGCACGGCGTAATGCAGGGGGCTGCTGCGTCTGTCTTGTCCACCAACGGTAGCGGTAATCCATGCACTAAAACTCTCTTTCTTCTGTCTCCCCCCCTTTTTCTGCTCTCCCAGTCCTTTTGTATATCAGCATCAACAGGCGGAGGTAGAGTGGCACCGGAGCACGAGGGAGCTGCATCCCACCACGGACTCTGAATGCACCAGTGGGACGGAGGGCGAGGGGAGCTTCACGTCGGCCACCGGATCACCAAGCAGCGACACGGACTCGTTCGCCGATGGGGGCTCCTTTGTGGTGGCAGCACCATCTGTACCCCCCACCTCTACAGGTACAGCCGCCACCTCCCCTACCAGCACCGCCCTCCCAGCAGCCCCTCAGCGTTCGCCCCGTGCCCGCTCACCCAGGAGGGTGGGCATCACCTTCACCCCAGGCACCTCAGGCCCTGCCCAAGTCACCCCTGCTGCCCTCAGTGAGGAGGCCATTCACCTCCTCAGGTCACTCACTGTTGGGCAGTCTACCATTGTGAATGCCATCCAGGGTGTAGAACGAGAGTTGCAACACTGTAATGCATTCCTGGAGGGCATTCATTCTGGTCAGGCTGTCTTTCAGCAAACCCTGCAATCTCTGGCCTCAGCACTGATGGCAGCCATTGTCCCTGTGTCTAGCCTCCCCCCTCCAACTTCCTCCACCCAGACCCAATCTCCTGTTCCCCAGCCCATCCCAAGCACACCAACAGACCAGCATGCACACAAGTCAACTCACACAAGTAGCTGAAGCAAACATAGGCACCACACACACCACAGGCACTCACGCAAGCCTCACCCATGTACAGACACAGCAACATCCACTGCCGCCACTGTGCCCCCCTCCTCCCTCCCAGTGTCGTCTACACACACACCTGCATGCACCACATCTACAGGCACCATGAATCGCACAAGGAGACCCAGCACCAGAAGCCGCTCACCTCCACTCACCACCTCCACTCCCATTTAAACGTCCCCTGTGTCCTCTCCCAGTGTGTCTGTGACTCCCCCTCCCAAAGTACACAAACGCCGGCAATCACTCACCCAACATCCATCCACCTCACGACAGCCTCCAGTACCTGCACCTGCACCCAAAACAGCTAAAGTGACACCTCCTACAACCACCTCCTATTCCTCCACTCCCAGACCCCCTCCAGCTACCCATCCCAGTGTTCGTCAGAAACTGTCCCTCTGTAAAGTTGACCTTTTTGCCCCCACAACCCCCCCCCCTCCAATTCATAAGTCCCGTCGTAGCGCCTCAGCCAAAAAGCCTCCAATACCAGTGGTGCCTGTTCAAGGTTTGTGGAGTGCACCGGCCACCAGGGCAGGCCGTATGACCCGGAGCCAAGGCACTGGTAGCCCACCCCCTGTAAAGGCTCTAAAATTGGAGAGTGGACGACGGGACCGTGTTAAGACTCCTGGTGGGAAAACAACTGAAATGGGATCCAACGGGATTAGAGAGTCAGCTGTGACTCCACCAAAGGTGGGGAAGGGCCAGAGGAAGTCTGCCCAGCCGGTTGTGAGTGTCACGGCGGAGAAGTGCGCCATCATTTCCGGCGGTCGAGACACCACCGCCAGCACCGTCGTCACTGGTCCAGAGACCACCGCCAGAGTCACAGCCCAGGAGGGCCCAAGTATCGTCACTGGTCCGGAGACCACCGCCAGAGTCACAGCCCAGGTGGGCCCAAGTATTGTCACTGGTCCGGAGACCACCGCCAGAGTCACAGCCCAGGAGGGCCCAAGTATCGTCACTGGTCCGGAGACCACCACCAGAGTCACAGCCCAGGAGGACCCAAGTATCGTCACTGGTCCACAGACCACCGCCGGAGTCACAGCCCAGGAGGGCCCAAGTATCGTCACTGGTCCTGAGACCACCGCCGGAGTCACAGCCCCGGAGGGCCCAAGTAGCGTCACTGGTCCGGAGACCACCGGCAAAGTCACAGCCCAGGAGGGCCCAAGTATCGTCACTGGTCCAGAGACCACCGCCAGAGTCACAGCCCAGGAGGGCCCAAGTATCGTCACTGGTCCAGAGACCACCGCCAGAGTCACAGCCCAGGAGGGCCCAAGTATCGTCACTGGTCCTGAGACCACCGCCAGTCACAGCCCAGGAGGGCCCAAGTATCATCACTGGTCCGGAGACCACCGACACTGCCGGGTTCAGTGCCCTGGAGGACCCCGCCTGCCACAGCCCGCTGGCCAATGATGGAACGTCATGCCACACACCAATGCCCAGTGTAGAGAACGTCATGCCACACGCCAATGCCCAGTGTAGAGAACGTCATGCCACACACCAATGTCCGTATCAGAACCACCATGTCAAAGTAGCGCTGAACAGGGCAAAGACCGCTATGGCAAAGCACCGCTGAACAGGGCAAAGACCGCCATGACAAAGCACCGCTGAACAGGGCAAAGACCGCCATGGCAAAGCACCGCTGAACAGTCCTGAACCGCCATGGCAAAGCACAGCTGAACAGTCCTGAACCGCCATGGCAAAGCACCGCTGAACAGTCCTGAACGGCCATGGCAAAGCACCGCTGAACAGGGCAAAGACCGCCATGGCAAAGCACCGCTGAACAGTCCTGAACCGCCATGGCAAAGCACCGCTGAACAGTCCTGAAAGGCCATGGCAAAGCACCGCTGAACAGTCCTGAACGGCCATGGCAAAGCACCGCTGAACAGGGCAAAGACCACCATGGCAAAGCACCGCTGAACAGGGCAAAGACCGCCATGGCAAAGCACCGCTGAACAGGGCAAAGACCGCCATTGCAAAGCACCGCTGAACAGGGCAAAGACCGCCATGGCAAAGCACCGCTGAACAGGGCAAAGACCGCCATGGCAAAGCACCGCTGAACAGGGCATGCACGGGGTAGGAATGCATGGACCGCCACATCAGGCATCCTTATCCCATGTGCAGCTGGGACAGTGACAGGACAGGCACTTTCACGGGGAGACTCATCCAGTCTGGGCACCATTACCAGTGGAGATCTGCATCTACTTGAGAGACTGTGGCTTTGCACTCCCCAGGATGTAACAGTGGGCAAGCCACCCACTGTAGAGACTTGTGAGACTGCGGCTTTGCACTCCCCAGGATACATCAATGGGCACGGTGCCCCGTCGTGGATCTGGCTTTGCAGTCATCCGGCTGAGGTGCCCCCTCTTCCCTTCCCCCTGAGGTGCCTGTAGTATTTCTATCTGATGCCCCGGCAGTGTTCTCTCCGATTGTGGTCAGGTGTCCTTTGTGGGCCTCGCCCATGCATTTTTGGACTGTTGGTGCACGGACATTGGTATGTACATATCTGCACTACTTCTTCAAGTATATATCTGTATATTTTTGTATGACATGTATATGACCACATTACAATGTTTGACCAAATTTCGCATTGTCTTTTCATTCTTCCGGGGGGGTTGTGGTTTTTTACTGTGGTTTTTTGTAAATGCATTGGTGTGTATGTTGTAATATGCGAGGGTGGGGGTGGGGGTCTTTGGTGTGTGTCCCCCTAACTTTTGCCTCCCCCCTTCCCCGTGTCGTAGGTGCAGTACTCACCGTTGTCTTCTGCGCCTACGTAGCTGTTGGTCGTAGAGGAGCAGGAACACAAGGGCAGGGAGTATTTGGAGTTCCGGGTCCATTGAGTGCTCATTCCTCGCGGGATGTGTTCAGGTGAGCGTTTTCCCATTGCAAAAGCTGTTTCTGCCGTGTTTTTATCCACAGTGAATCCGCCCCGGAAAAAGTGGCGGATTGGCGGGTTGTAATACTGTGGGCGGTACATTTTCGTCCGCCTGTCTGTTGGCGGTGACCGCCACGCTGCTTGTCTGTACCGCCATGGCAGTCGGAGTGTTAAAGTGGCTGTCTTTGTTGGCGGTTTCCGCCAGGGTCATAATTCCCTTTTTTTGTCCGCCGGCCTGTTTGCGCTATTTCCGCAGCATTAACACCGTCCGCCAGGGTTGTAATGACCACCAAAGTGTTCTACAGTTTCTGGGCTACCATGACAGACTGGACAAAAGTTGGAAAGTAGAGTAGATCCCCAGCTTTTTGAAAGGGACAGCAGCAGGAGACTCCCAAAGTGAAAGCGTGCATAGAGGCCCTTCCCCAGTAAATCAGTTATAAGATCTAAATATGGTTCATACTGGGGGTACCACTTAAAATCAATGAACAGATTGGTCAACCGACCGTAAGATTTACAACAGATGAAATTGTTTATTACATAGGACCAATAGGCTGTTTTCAAAATAGTCTTGTGATATTTTTCCAGATTATGTGGGTTCTCCCGGAAGCTTCCCAATCCCAGGGTACAAAACCACTTTGATACATATTTAACCAAAGGAATAGTAGCCACATTCGTCTTCTTTCATAAATCAAGGAGGGAATCTCTGTATACAGTAAGTTCCAAAACAGTCCAGATCCTCACCCAGAAAAGTAAAGGTCTTAGGGCTGTCAAATCGGATATACGATAAAATCCAAGATCCAACAACACTGGGATCGAGGGTGTACTACAGGGGCACGCTTTTAAAGCCCTAGCAAAATTATTTTCTCCCACAGATAATCATTTACTCTCAGAAACCCCCCATAATTCAGCACCATAAGAGGCCGCACCCTGCGCCTTTGCCAAATACATTTTAATAGCTGGAGATACAGCTTTATATATAGAGCTTTTATAAAAATGCAGGATAGCGGCCGCTCTATGCTGAAGAAGCCCCACACTTTTGCTAATCTGGTCCTCCCAATGTAGGTTACTTGATATCCTCACACCCAGGTAATCTATAGTTCTCACCCTACTTAAGAGGGTCCCATCCAAATTAATGGTACATCTCCTAAAGGGACCAGGGCTAAACACCATTCATTTAGTTTTGTTAACATTCAACTCCAAACCATAATCCGTGCAGAAAGATTTGAATCTATCAACAAGGACTTGAAGGCCCATAGGGGTCTTAGAAATAAGGAGGGAATCATCAGCAAATAGTATAGGAATCTTCTGCGCATTCAATGTGGGAACATCATTAGGAAAAGAAGCCAGGGTTTGTACCACCTTATTAAAAAATAGGGTGAGTTATATAGGGGCCAACACACAACCCTGACTAACTCCCCTCTGAAATGGGAATTTTTTCTGTCAGCTCTCCTTAATCACCCTATCTCACTTGCGCATATGTGTTTTCATGCAACCGTTGCAAAAGAAAGACCATATTGGTTGGGACACCCAACCTAAGTAATACTTCCCGTAGCTTTTCCCTAGGAACCAAGTCAAAAGCAGATCTAAGATCCACAAAAACAACATATAAATACTGCTTGGTGAGGACCACATATTTCCAATATAAAAGCACAAGCCTAAAGACCTGGTCTATCGTGCTGGTTTTAGGGTGGAAACCCGCTTGCAACAAGGAAAGGACTTGAAGATCTTGTACTCAACTTGTTAACCTCTCCAGCAACTGTTTAGCAAAGATTATTTGAACATTGTCAATAAGACTAATAGGTCTATAGATAGCTAGAGAGTTTGCGTTGCTCTATTTATAAATGGGAAATATTTCAGCCCCTTTCCAAGTGCTTGGAATTACACCACCAGCACAATTTTATTTGAGATAAAATTTATATACCAGGGCCAAATAGTTAATTCAGATTTATATAAATCTCCAGGAATCTTGTCAGGGCCAGGTGCTTTGCCTGATTTTAAGGAATTAATTGCAGCTATAGTTTCCTCTAAAGAGAAAAAAATAGGGTCTTCAAGAGTACAAATATCCTGGCTAAATAAGACAGAGCAATCACTTGAACTGGCCAACAATGGAAAGAATGAATCACACATTTGAGAGTTGCAGGTAGAAAAATTACAGGGATCAACATAGAGTTGAAATGATCCACCCAGCTCTCAGGTTGTATATGGTGCCTAGTACACCTCTTGCCCCCTCTTTGTCCTTTAGACAATAGCTCCCAAAGCATCATATTGTTATTAGTTTAAGTTGCAGTCAGCAGGCCCTGCCAAATGGAGTCTTCGCATAACTTTTTTGCTTGCATTAGAACCTTCTTATAAATACATCTAGCAGATTGAATCTCTACTTGGGAGCCAGACATGATAGCAGATTTTAAAGCAGACTTGGCCTTAGCACAGTCCTCATTAAACCATTTGTTATTGTTCGTAGTGACATCTAAAGGTTTAAGGCTAGACTTTTTATAGAAGAACCTTTGTAATTTCTTCGACATCTCTTCATGGATACTAAGAATGGGAATATTGTCAGCTTCATATTCCTCACAGACCGCCATCTCCTCAATAAACAATTTGTCGATCCCATTTATCAAATAGGGATTGGACAAAACCTTTGGCCAGCAAACCCTAGTGTAATTATTGTTCAACAATGGGGTAGGAGCCCCAGTACGTTGTAAGTTCAATGATCTCCTAAATAAATCCCCATTCAAAGTAAGAAACAATGGATTATGATCACTCTCCCACTGAGGTTCCACCTTCATATCTTTTAGTAAAGGCCACAACCTAACATCCACCAGAAAGTAATCGATTACACTAGTGGACATCCCTTGTTTCAATGTAGGTGCTGTATTTAGGTCAGAGGGTGTACGACCATTACAGGCGCTGAGTCCATACTTTAAACATAAGGAGGCCAACTGGGATGCCACACAAGTACACTGGGGATTATTTGTTAACTGTGGGATTCTCCAGATTTCATCTTCTTCATCCGTTAGTCCATCATTTAAAAAGGAGGGTTCAAAGGTGCAATTCAAATCACCTGCTATTATCAAAAGGATGGAGGGATGCAAAGAATCCAGAAATTCTGACAGTTGGACTAGGGTCTGAGACTCAGATCCCAGCGAGACAGATCGAGCATAGACATTAATTAAGGTGATTTTAAGACCCCAATGGAATGTAAATTGTACTCCCATTAGGTCCACTGAGTCTATTTTTAATAGAAGATGATCGCATTGCAGTTTCTTGTTTAAATGCACTGATAAG
Source organism: Pleurodeles waltl (assembly GCF_031143425.1). Classification (NCBI taxonomy): domain Eukaryota; kingdom Metazoa; phylum Chordata; class Amphibia; order Caudata; family Salamandridae; genus Pleurodeles; species Pleurodeles waltl. The sequence goes on along the minus strand of NC_090448.1, from coordinate 278,647,364 downwards.
ACCCCTCTAGCACGATCTAGACCCTTCTCTGGTGGTTGGGCTGGGGTGCTATAAGAAAGGAGCCCATCTATGTAATTTTTCTCCTCAACCCAAGTCTCCTGAAAGAGACAAATATCCAAGTTACTGATATAAGTAACTCACTCTTGGTCCCCCAGCTTCCTATCAAGGCCAGCTAAATTCCATGTCATTACTGAAATCTCAGAATTGACTAGATCAACCCCAGGGGTAGGGAACCCCCCCCCCCTTCGAGCGCTAATCCCCATTGGTAGCACCTGGGCGCACTTCCTGGTCGGCATAAAGTCAATCATTTACTGACAATCTAGGGGACATTTTGGGCACTACAAGTGGTTCACATATTTGGGCGGGTACAAGGGGGATTTAAAGTAAGACTAATGCCAACCCCTCTCTTATCCCAGAAATGATGTGTACGTGTTGCAAAGTCTAAGTTGTTCCGCCAAAAACCTATTAGCAAGACAGAGATAAAATCAAAGTTTGACCACAAGTGGCTACATCTGGCCACCTCGAGAATATCAGAGCGAATGACCAAAAGACAATTACGTCGGGTACGTAGCCAGTGAATGACTTTATTGGTAAAAAGACTCATGGTTCTCAAAGGAGCCAGATGGCACCTTTGGCACATCAATCATATAGATAGTACTAACTTTGCTTCCTAGGCCTGGGTACTGATCGTACTGTGGAACATCAATATTGGGCTTAGGAGATCTTGGGGGGGGGTCCAAGGGAGCTAGCCACTCCACTCGAAACTCGGAGGGAGGCCCCCCCTGGGCACAACAGCCAGATCATCCGGCCGAGCAGCGACATCAAGGTCCCCCGGAAGACTCCTGGTGTTAGAAACTGTATTATAATTCTGTTGTACCCTTACAGGTTCTATCTGATTACCCTCTGCACAAACGATATGTTGGTTATCTAAATGGGGGTTCATGGCTGACTCTGAGGGAGGGGTATCTGCTTTTGGACCGGACTTGGGCACAACTATACTCCCACCCCCTTTTACCTCCCCCTTAGGTGACTGACATATGCAGCCACACTTCTGCCTCAGTTTCTCCTTTATTATCCCTGTTAATAATAAAACCAAAGACTTAACTTCGTCCACCTTCTGAAGGACAAGGGCTAAATTAACACTCTTGTCAAATGTTTGCAAACCAGCAGAAGTAGAAGGAATATCAGTCGAGGTGTTATTATTAATAACAGCTCTAGCCACAACATGTGTTGTACAACCGGGCGGATCTCCTTCCTCTGTCAATGGCCCAAACCAGTTTGTACACGGGATGTTGGGAACCACCCTAACCACTGGGCTTAACAGGGGGAAGGCCACAATACCCATGGAAGAGACATCCCTCTGGCCTAACGAAGCACCCAGAGCACTACAAGATATTGCTGATGATGGATGCAGGGGTTTTTCCCTAGAAATAAGACAATCCGCACTTTTAGTAATCTCCACAAGGGGGTGAGTTGATTGTGTCCTCTTCCTCCTCGTAAATATTTCTGGGATTTTCCCCTCCCTGAGGATGTAGTGTGTTTAGTTTTACGTATTCATTGCGCTTTAGCTTCAGGCTTTAGGCCTTTGTGCACTTTGCCCTGAATATATTTTATTCATTTGCTGACAGCTTAGAGCCTCTGTGTACTTTGCTCTACATGCTTTTTATTAGGCTTCGTACTGTTATTTTTCAAATAGCCAGTTCTACGGTGTTGTTTTTTATTCATATCACGCTGTTTTGCCTACTTCAGCACTGGAGTTCTCCATAACATATTTACTCTGTGCTTCAGTCAAGGATACAGTCTGGTACATTGCCGATAGACGTGGTAAGAGTTTAGACTTGGCATTCCTGCGTAGGGACATTTTGTGATCACGATGACATGTTAGTTATAAAATCACTTCCTTGTCCCAATACACGCAAGAGGGAGATTCCGACCAGGGAACCACAACTTGACGCTGACTGCCTCGTTGCAGATGCTGAACCAAGATCACAGGTCTTTGCTCAGGTATGAGGGCTGATGTCTCCACAGTGATTCTAATAGGCAAGCTAGAAGCTTAACATGCTGTGCTCTAGATAGAACAAGCAGAGGGAGAGTAGAAACTGTTTGACAATATGATAGCTTTGTTTTTATGTTTTACTCTCCTGGTAACTATTACAATCCTACTGTGTTGTATCGTTCTGGTTATTGCGGCTCACGCCTTACTATCTAAAATACAGTCGTTTTATTAAAACATTATATAAAACTTATACTGTCTTTGTCATTTGTATATGAGATCATATTGGAAATAAGAGAGTTGGTTTGGATCTGAGTAACCACGACTTCCCTGAGAAGTTCCAAAGATGTCATGCGCTCGGCTGCCAAATCATTCCTTCCACATGGGAGAAATGAGGCACTGCTAGTTAGCCGGAGCAAAAACCGGATTTAGGGTGACAGAATTCTTTACACGTGGGTCAGACTCAGTCCCCCACACCGTTATAGATCCTGCTACCTAGAAATCCAGTAGTCTCATTTAGAATAATGAGAGCCCACGCGACATGGCGCCCAACGTGTAACAACTTGACGCTGACTGCCTCGTTGCAGATGCTGAACCAAGATCACAGGTCTTTGCTCAGGTATGAGGGCTGATGTCTCCACAGTGATTCTAATAGGCAAGCTAGAAGCTTAACATGCTGTGCTCTAGATAGAACAAGCAGAGGGAGAGTAGAAACTGTTTGACAATATGATAGCTTTGTTTTTATGTTTTACTCTCCTGGTAACTATTACAATCCTACTGTGTTGTATCGTTCTGGTTATTGCGGCTCACGCCTTACTATCTAAAATACAGTCGTTTTATTAAAACATTATATAAAACTTATACTGTCTTTGTCATTTGTATATGAGATCATATTGGAAATAAGAGAGTTGGTTTGGATCTGAGTAACCACGACTTCCCTGAGAAGTTCCAAAGATGTAATGCGCTCGGCTGCCAAATCATTCCTTCCACATGGGAGAAATGAGGCACTGCTAGTTAGCCGGAGCAAAAACCGGATTTAGGGTGACAGAGTTCTTTACACGTGGGTCAGACTCAGTCCCCCACACCGTTATAGATCCTGCTACCTAGAAATCCAGTAGTCTCATTTAGAATAATGAGAGCCCACGCGACATGGCGCCGCCAACGTTTGGTCTGGCTCTAATGATTAGGTCCGACTGACTCTCTTGGTCTCATATATATTTTGACTCCTCGGTTCCGTATACGGAGACGTCCGTGGGGCTGAGGGTTTCCGCCGCCACGGCATAGGTGCTTCCTGTAGCTTAGTGGTTGGTTGTTCAAGCTTGCACTTTGAAAGGAAAAACCCCGATATTGGTGTGCCTTCTCTGACCTGAAGCCGTTTTGTATAAAATGGCGAATCCTAATGTAGTGAACATAGCAATTAATATGCGACATCCGCTCACGGGACATCTATTGACACATGGACTGACAGTCCAGGGGGGTCCAGTCACTTTTGTGGTGGACGCCCATGCAGCCTATAGAACGGAACCTTTTTATTCTTGGGTCGGATTTCCAGCAGTGGATGGGGGAACAAATACTTTTCACGAATATACAGTTGAGAATGTCCCTGGACAATACAGGGCTTACGCTTATTTAGAAATACCTCTATCTTATCAAGAACACCATAATTGGCTTGATGGCGCCCTCCCACACACAGTAGCACAAGTTAGGTTAGGTCCACTGAGTAATGATGGTCCTACCTGGCCTTTATTGGCTACATATACACCACATCCTGCGGTTGCTCAATTGGCAGTGGTTGAAGTTCGTCGTTTATATACAGAATTAACGGCTACATATAGACGATTAGTTCAGTTTGTCATGCAAACACTACATACGAATGCAGCGCGTGCTGCTCCAGCACACCCACAGGCTGTGGTTCCGGGTATTAATCCGGCCACTGTGCACTCGGTAATGGGTAAAGTGCCGGCTAAACGAGAGGAGACTCCATTTTGGCTGGCGCAAAAAATTAATACGCTGGAAGCAGTATTTCCCCATACGGGACCTCAGGATAAACATAGAATTTTGACGATGTGTTTGCCGTACGGGATGGTTCCTCCGGTGGACCTTTGTAATACCTGGGGCACGGTATTTGCCGCGCTCTACACTACGGCACACGGTACACCGACATTAGCTAATTTACCGGACGTACTTAAACAGATTCAGGATGAATATGGGGCTGCCCCTGCCTTGGATTTGGGCATGCAGTTGCTGGGCAATTTTGCCACAGTTTCTTCTATTATTTTGAGTAATCTCAAAGGAGAGGCAGTAGCACTAGCGGTGCGAATGCGTCTTCGGGATGTTCCGCTGCTTAATCAGGAGCGGGAGCTTCCGAGAATAATAGCGGAAACATATTCTAGTATTGGTCGTGATAGTCTAGGGGCTAGGCCACAAAAACCCCAGTTACAGGGTAAAAATAATAAAGATAATGCTAAACAGCAACAACCTGAAGGTTCGAAAAAGCGCTGGGAAAAGAAACAGCAAACACCTAAGAAAGATGGTGGACAGTCTCCGCAACCGGAGACACCACAGAATAAGTATAATCTCAGGAATAGGGATACTTTGAAGACGCCTGATAGATATCAATACACTGATACACGCCAATCTCGTTCCTTTCAGGACTTCTCGGAAAAGAGAAGTGAGAGAGGTGGGCGGTCAGAGCGGAGGACGGAGTACGTGAAACCGAGACAGGATTCACAACGCTCAGCGGAGGTTTCTGTTAAACAAGAAGAGAAACCGCTGCAACAAAAACAGCAATTTAAGAAGAAGAAAGTGGCAGCTGTCTCAGTCAGACATGCCGCTCAAGAAGAGAGTTCTCTTGACGAACAAGACATGGGCATTAGCACTGTTAGACAGCGCGGCAGAGGTCACAATAGTTCGCCGGAGTCTTCTAGAGCATCTGGAGGTGAAAGCAACTGATGACTTCATACAAGTCGAGACGGCGGATATGCGTGTCTCTGATAGAGTATATGAAGTGACTCTGCGATTGGAAGGGGACATTGACCGTATTATAAACGCCATTTTTTGGGACCATGTGGTAAAATCATATGATGTTCTGTTGGCCGAACAAGATTGGCCACCTGACTTTGTTCGCAACTGTCCAGTTGGGGAGGAGGTTATTAAACCTTCCTTCTCACCACTTGTTCCGAGAGAACTCGCGGAGTCCTATAGTAAATCATGAGCTCTAGCACAGGCTCCCGCCTTGTATAGAAATAACGTGGGGTGGGACAGACAATCACCTTATCATGTAATTCCAATAAAAGACGAACCTCAGCCACAACCGCAATATCCTATCAAATTTGAAGCTAGGGCATCGGTTAGAAAAATTCTTACACAATTGGAGTATCAGGGTGTAATTGAGCCCTGTGTCTTGCCGATGAATAATCCCTTGTTTCCGGTTACTAAACCGGACCATTCATATAGGATAGTGGTGGATTACCGACATTTGAATAGTCATACACGCACATATGCAATACAGAATTCACACAGCGCGGCGCTTATGAATAATATAGTGCGTAAAAAATATAAGACAACATTAGATATCTCGAATAGATTTTTCTGCCAGAATATAGCGCCCGAGAGTCGGGACTATACCTGTTTCAGTGCGTTTGGTTCTCAGAAAATTTTTTGTAGTTTGCCTCAGGGGTATAAGAATAGCCCAGGACTGTTTTCGGCTCGTGTAACTGAAATGCTGCATGAGTTCGACCCTGAAGCATTATCATATGTTGATGACATATATCTGACAGATGATGAGATTCTGCAACATCTAAGGCACGTATCGCGCATTGTTGTGGGGTTTGCTGATATTGGCTATAAGTTTAATTTTAAGAAATCAAAGATTGCCTTCCTCAGCGTCATTTTCCTGGGATATGAGTTGTCGAGTGAGGGAAAGAGCCTAGCGCCACATTTTTTTGAGAAATGTGCTTTATTGCAGCCTCCTAATACGGTTCGGAAGCTCCAGTCCTTGTTGGGGTTTCTGAATTTTGGCAGAACTTACGTTCCTGATTATGCAACGCGTATAAAACCCTTATACGAATTGATTCGCCCGAATTTTTCGAGTAAATTTTGGACGATTGAACATACACACATACTACGCGAATTACAGAGTGATCTCTTAGCAGTTAAACACTTACACACACGGGACAATAAGACACATTTAGTGATCAGGGTGATACCTGGGGCTGTTGGGTTTACTTATGTCACCTTTAATGAAGGGGAGACTGTCCCGATTGCATACAAGTCTCACTTATATTCTGCTGCAGAGCAACGTTTTGCACAAAGTGAGAAAATTCTCACTGCAGTACAGATGGCTGTTATTAAAGAAAGACCGCTGGCCCAGGGTCAACGCATTGTTGTCGTTTCCCCGGTTCCGGCCTTAGAGGCTGTTACAAAAGCGAGTGTTCCTAATTCTAAAGCTTTACACCCGTGATGGATACAATGGGCTACGTCTTTGACAGCCACTGATGTAGATTATGTATTTGACCCTAAACTGCAGACTCAAGAATTTCTTCAATACGAAATAGAATACCCTGTTCCTGCTGGTACATTGCCTATTGACCAATATGAAGTGGTCATGTATACTGATGGCTCTGCGCAACCAGCGGTTGGGACTAAACAACAGTATTCTGCTGCATGTGCGGTGGTGAGCGGCACTATGGAGGGGGAAGTGTTCTGCCCCTGACATACTTATACTAAAACCTTGGGAGATTGCACGGCACAGCTGGCTGAGCTCAAAGCTCTATTGTTAGCGTTGGAGCACGCGGATCCGGCACTTTTAACCTTGCTGGTCTGTGACTCCTACTACTGTGTGCAGTCTTTCAACGAATATTTACACTATTGGAAGATGAATGGGTTCAGAGATTCTAAAGGCAACTCCATTAAACATAAAATGTTGTGGGGTAAGGTTGCGGATCTGAAGGAAACGCTTCCTAATGTCCATGTTCTACATACACTTGGACACCAGCGCGTTGGAATACATGTTGCTGGGAATACTTTGGCTGATGAAGCTGCGAAATCGGCAGTGGCTGTCGCCACTGTGGCCGCAGTGACTCGTTCGAGTTCCAAACCAGACACAGACATTTCGGCTGCCATAAAGGCTACGGCTGATGGCACGACCTTTCCTAAAGGATTTCCTTCAAAATATAGTTACTGCTTGAATGGTGCGCTAAATGCTACTGTTACAATTCCAGGCATTGGTGTACGTGAAATTCCCAATAAGATTGAGAGACCTCGATTGATTTCTGCAGCACATGAGGGGGTGGCTTCTGCACATGCTGGGGTGGCTGCCACGATTTCACTTTTACAGGCTCGTTACTGGTGGCCTGGTCTCTATAAAGAGACGAAGCAATATGTCCTTTGTTGTGACGTTTGTCAACAAATTAAAGCGTCGTCGGCTAGACGCCCGCAGCAGACGCCCCTTCTGATTTCAAATAAACCATTACAGTGTGTGTACTTGGATCATTGTGGTCCGCTGACGCCAGATAGTGCATACAAATATATATTGGTTGCTGTAGATTCGTGCTCCAGATTTGTATGGGTATGGCCACAACGCTCGGCTGACGCTCGCACTGTTATTAAAGATTTGCGCATCTTTGACGATATATTTGCAGTTGCAGCTTTTCATTCGGACCAGGGCCCTGCTTTTGCCTCTAAGGCATTCAGGGACACCATGGCTTCGTTGGGAGTCCAACTCCAATTCTCGTCTCCATTTCATCCCGAGGGAAATTCTGTCGTGGAGCGTTTAAATCGTGATTTAAAGCAGTCCTTAACCCTTAACGGCCAGAGTTATAGGTACGGGTCGTGGTTGGCTAGCCCACCTATATGGAGTACAGAGAGCACTTAATAACTTGCCTAGAAGGTCACTGGGGGGTCGTACTTCATATGAGTGCCTGTTTGGAACACGAATGTATGTTCCTGATCTAGATGGTCCTGGTGTGGAGGCGGCAGATACGCCCTTTGACATAAATGATCGTGTCACTGTTTTGCAGGATTTACAACAATTCCGTGAAGATAACTCTTCTGCCAGTGCTGCCTCCTCAGGAATTAAGGATGAGCCAGTAACACCTACTGGTTGAATACCCAGGATTGGGGGTCTAGTGCGTGAAAAGGTCGCAGTTAAAAAAGAATTTGGTCCTTCTTATCGAGAACCTGTCCCTGTGTTAGGGGTAAGCGGCACGAGAACTGTGATTTTACCGCTGCTGCGAGGGGCCAAAGGAAATCGCTTTGTTTCCATTGATAATGTCAAGTTACAACATGTGGCCGATTCTGCACAGCAGACCAAGAGGGACACCCAGTAGTTCCGGAATCCCTCTCACTACTGGGGAAGAGGTCCCGCTGCAGGTGATTTTCACCAACACTGTTTCCTCTCCGAGCTTGGGGAGAGTGAATGATGATGTTGCGATTGTTCCACTGACGGCGATTAATATGGAATCTTGTGATCAAATTGCTGTACGTTCTACTGACGTTTCTGAACATGTGGTTTATAGCGTGCCACGGCGAGAGCCTCCATCTGCTTCTTCGTTCACAGTTGCACCTTTTGCTAGAACTGCTTCTGGCTGCTTCAACGACGCTGATAATGATGGGTCCGGCTCCTTGTCCTCGATGTCTTCTGTCCACGGTCCACGACGGCTGCTGGGATGGCTTAAACGAACATATTTTGTTTTTCCTTGGAACTATTTTTGGCTGTTTTTGGCCGTGATGACTATTTTATTATGGTTGGGATTCGTGGTTACTTTTTTTCTGATAATACATGGTCATTTTCTTCCTGATCGATCTGACATTGAGCACGTGGAAACTGTGTTAAAACCGCATTTTTCGTCTCATATGGTTCGAAGAGACTTGTCCACAGTGAACATTTCTGCTATACCAGTTCCGGATGGAATTGTGTGGGATAAAGTAATGTTTGATATATATGGTCCCACTGAATTGATTCAAATACCGTATGCCTCAAATTATCAATGAATGATATTGTTATACCTGGCATTGTTTCTGATGATTGGGATGTGAAGACAGTAGATTCTATGCTAACGGATTTGCAATATTATACTGTCTATGACGATGAAGATGCTTACCAGTTTAGAGATAATCATGGTGACATGTTTTGTTACAACTATTATGGACACCACTTTATTCATAAAGCTAGTAGCCCTAAGCCCATGTTTAATTATGTGCAATGGGAACATTGCTCGACTCCTCCACAAGGGAGTTCAAAAACGTATTATGAAAAATTTGGTTATTTTGCTGGGCATGATCCACGTAATGCTAGGTCCTACTATTTTAAAGTTACACCGTATTCTAATAAGCAAATGTTATTGACTGATACTAAATTACTGTATTCCAATTTGTTTGTATCTAAACTGTCGGTCGAGGGATATGAATACTGGTTCAAAACTGTTGACTTGAAAAGTGTTTGGGGTACGAAAAATTGGCAAATGCAAGGCAGGGACACGTTATTTAGAGCATGTATTATCCCTGTGCAGATGATTTTCCTCAATGACACAGTACAACAGACTAGCTGTTTGGGCTTAGCGACGATTAGGGAGTTGACTTTGCCTAGTATACCTGTCCCTTCTAAATTAAAAAATTGGCAGCACTATGTGAATGCTACTTTCAGTGACTTTACACATTGGGTCCAGAATGGTACGCTTAACACTTCATCGTTACATCCAGGCGGGTGGTTATTATGGCCTGTAGACACTAATATGTGTCATCAACGTTTTGTCACCTCTTCAGGACTAGTAGGGCAGACCCTCGTTACGTTTCACCAGAACATGCTGATATTATAACTACATACAGTGTGGGGAAGCTTTGTCAGCAATGGTTGAAGTCATCCACGCTGGATGCAGTTAAGTCACATCTCATGTTACTGTCTAATAATACTGATTTACAAGATTTTTTGTCAGGTCCCAAAGTACCACGGAAGAAAAGGTTCTTATACGAGGTTTATAATGAGATTTGGAAGCTTTCACAACAAGAGGCTGCAGCCCGGTTGAGGCAGATTGATCAAGAAAATCTGATGCAGACTTTGTCTGTTGTTGATAATGGCATGCATACCCTTTCTGAACGTGTTTACACGATTGACAGCATTGTTTCCTCTGCCATTGACATTATTAAATCAGACATGTCTTCTTTATATCATGGGCAGAGTCAGACGCGGTCCATCATGCAGCTGGGTTGGACTCTTCAGACCTTGAAGGCGGGTCGCGTTCCATGGCAGCACGTTCGTGCCAGAGAGATTTTTATCTCTTTTAATTTGACTCGTCAACAACAACTGATGGCTAAAAAGGAAGCGACATATGTTATGTTAAATATTGAGAAATTAGAGAAACTGCCTTTCACGGTAGCTGAGATTCCGTCAGCTGAATGGTTGATCCATGGGGTTATTAATTTGCCTATCTCTACTTTGCAATTTACTTCGTATTTGAAGCACATTCCGGTGGGTAGATATGAACTATTGGGAGACAGTTACATACACGAGGTGTGGGACCTTCCCTTTCAGTACAGATGTGTTAATGGTTTGAAGGAGGTTTTTCTTAGCGGCAGCGAATGTAAAGCTTCTGTCAGCCATTCAATGGTTTGTAAACAGCTGTCCGTGCACGGGGCGTGTAACGCTTCGATTGCTAACTTAGCTTGTTATCTGAAGGGAGTTCCAGTCCCGGTTATTAAAAACACTTTCCAGGTGCTTTCTAACGGCAGTTACATTGTTCTTAACAGCGAACGCTGCTGTGGCATGCGTGCCGGAATAGTTTACATCGTCGTTGTCAACATGGCCGTTACGTGCTGCGGGAATGTGTTGTTTCCCCCCACTCAGTTTAGGGAGGTAGCGGACATCTGGCCTCATATTGCTACTTCCAAGGTTGATTTCGACAAGTTGAGTCAGCTAAAAGCTTTATTGTTTCAAAAGCATGTGGCCCTTACATCTGCTAGCGAGACCTACGCACTTCAGGTGGCAAGGTCATCGGCGGAGATACAGTCCCTTTTGAATACTAACTTTCCAAATCACTTCGGTGAACTTGTGGGACGTATATTTAATGCATCCAGCACTGCTGGTATTGCCCATTTTTTCAAAGTCGTTGGTGTTGGTTTTGCTCATACCTTCTCTTCCATATTTGGTTTGATACCTTCGGCTATACATTCTATTTTCGGAAGCATTTTTGGGGGTTTCCCGATTACTTTGGCTTTATTGGCTGGAGTCTTGCTGTTGTTGCTATTTTTTCACAATGGCTGTCCGTCACGACGAGATCCTGTATTGCTGCTCCCATCAGCGCAGCTGTGTCGTGAACGCATGATGCAGCATTTTGGAGCGACACTCCTGGAACATTTGGAGTGCGACTCGTCTCTGTCATTCAGACCGGTTTTGGATTGTGTGCAACCCGTGTTTCGATGCCTTTGGTGCTCGTTTGAACATGCACTGGCTCTCTGTCTCTCATTGCAGCGCCCTCCAATGGTCGATACTGATCTGTTGATGTTCCCGATTAGGGCTCATTCCCAGACTTGTGCACTACGGATGCGTTTGCTTCGTGAGGCAGTTTATGAGATTCCCTTCCTGGAGGAAGATGGTATTGTCTCTTTCATAGGCCCTGCACGGGGTGCCGCCCTGAATGGTTTTGGGGCTTTGGATCACACCTGCTCCATGGTACTTTGTGGCGTGGATCTTCCGATATTGACATATATCGAAGTGGAGGAGCTCCTGCGTTCTATTGCTTCTATCTGACGATTGGATTTTTTACGAAATTGACACTATATTGAATTTGGCTTTATGATCACATGTTACCTAAATTTATGACTTTGTTGTCTTCTCACCTTGTCGAAAATGTTTTTTAGGTATTGTTTATATTTAGGGCATCCTTTTATATTATTGGAACCACTTGCTACCGACAAGGGGAGGGTGTAGTGTGGTTAGTTTTATGTATTCATTGCGCTTTAGCTTCAGGCTTTAGGCCTTTGTGCACTTTGCCCTGAATATATTTTATTAATTTGCTGACAGCTTAGAGCCTCTGTGTACTTTGCTCTACATGCTTTTTATTAGGCTTCGTACTGTTATTTTTCAAATAGCCAGTTCTACGGTGTTGTTTTTTATTCATATCACACTGTTTTGCCTACTTCAGCACTGGAGTTCTCCATAACATATTTACTCTGTGCTTCAGGCAAGGATACAGTCTGGTACATTGCCAATAGACGTATTTAGACTTGGCATTCCTGCGTAGGGACATTTTGTGATCACAATGACATGTTAGTTATAAAATCACTTCCTTGTCCCAATACACGCAAGAGGGAGATTCCGACCAGGGAACCACAACTTGACGCTGACTGCCTCATTGCAGATGCTGAACCAAGATCACAGGTCTTTGCTCAGGTATGAGGGCTGATGTCTCCACAGTGATTCTAATAGGCAAGCTAGAAGCTTAACATGCTGTGCTCTAGATAGAACAAGCAGAGGGAGAGTAGAAACTGTTTGACAATATGATAGCTTTGTTTTTATGTTTTACTCTCCTGGTAACTATTACAATCCTACTGTGTTGTATCGTTCTGGTTATTGCGGCTCACGCCTTACTATCTAAAATACAGTCGTTTTATTAAAACATTATATAAAACTTATACTGTCTTTGTCATTTGTATATGAGATCATATTGGAAATAAGAGAGTTGGTTTGGATCTGAGTAACCACGACTTCCCTGAGAAGTTCCAAAGATGTCATGCGCTCGGCTGCCAAATCATTCCTTCCACATGGGAGAAATGAGGCACTGCTAGTTAGCCGGAGCAAAAACCGGATTTAGGGTGACAGAATTCTTTACACGTGGGTCAGACTCAGTCCCCCACACCGTTATAGATCCTGCTACCTAGAAATCCAGTAGTCTCATTTAGAATAATGAGAGCCCACGCGACATGGCGCCCAACGTGTAACAACTTGACGCTGACTGCCTCGTTGCAGATGCTGAACCAAGATCACAGGTCTTTGCTCAGGTATGAGGGCTGATGTCTCCACAGTGATTCTAATAGGCAAGCTAGAAGCTTAACATGCTGTGCTCTAGATAGAACAAGCAGAGGGAGAGTAGAAACTGTTTGACAATATGATAGCTTTGTTTTTATGTTTTACTCTCCTGGTAACTATTACAATCCTACTGTGTTGTATCGTTCTGGTTATTGCGGCTCACGCCTTACTATCTAAAATACAGTCGTTTTATTAAAACATTATATAAAACTTATACTGTCTTTGTCATTTGTATATGAGATCATATTGGAAATAAGAGAGTTGGTTTGGATCTGAGTAACCACGACTTCCCTGAGAAGTTCCAAAGATGTCATGCGCTCGGCTGCCAAATCATTCCTTCCACATGGGAGAAATGAGGCACTGCTAGTTAGCCGGAGCAAAAACCGGATTTAGGGTGACAGAGTTCTTTACACGTGGGTCAGACTCAGTCCCCCACACCGTTATAGATCCTGCTACCTAGAAATCCAGTAGTCTCATTTAGAATAATGAGAGCCCACGCGACATGGCGCCGCCAACGTTTGGTCTGGCTCTAATGATTAGGTCCGACTGACTCTCTTGGTCTCATATATATTTTGACTCCTCGGTTCCGTATACGGAGACGTCCGTGGGGCTGAGGGTTTCCGCCGCCACGGCATAGGTGCTTCCTGTAGCTTAGTGGTTGGTTGTTCAAGCTTGCACTTTGAAAGGAAAAACCCCGATATTGGTGTGCCTTCTCTGACCTGAAGCCGTTTTGTATAAAATGGCGAATCCTAATGTAGTGAACATAGCAATTAATATGCGACATCCGCTCACGGGACATCTATTGACACATGGACTGACAGTCCAGGGGGGTCCAGTCACTTTTGTGGTGGACGCCCATGCAGCCTATAGAACGGAACCTTTTTATTCTTGGGTCGGATTTCCAGCAGTGGATGGGGGAACAAATACTTTTCACGAATATACAGTTGAGAATGTCCCTGGACAATACAGGGCTTACGCTTATTTAGAAATACCTCTATCTTATCAAGAACACCATAATTGGCTTGATGGCGCCCTCCCACACACAGTAGCACAAGTTAGGTTAGGTCCACTGAGTAATGATGGTCCTACCTGGCCTTTATTGGCTACATATACACCACATCCTGCGGTTGCTCAATTGGCAGTGGTTGAAGTTCGTCGTTTATATACAGAATTAACGGCTACATATAGACGATTAGTTCAGTTTGTCATGCAAACACTACATACGAATGCAGCGCGTGCTGCTCCAGCACACCCACAGGCTGTGGTTCCGGGTATTAATCCGGCCACTGTGCACTCGGTAATGGGTAAAGTGCCGGCTAAACGAGAGGAGACTCCATTTTGGCTGGCGCAAAAAATTAATACGCTGGAAGCAGTATTTCCCCATACGGGACCTCAGGATAAACATAGAATTTTGACGATGTGTTTGCCGTACGGGATGGTTCCTCCGGTGGACCTTTGTAATACCTGGGGCACGGTATTTGCCGCGCTCTACACTACGGCACACGGTACACCGACATTAGCTAATTTACCGGACGTACTTAAACAGATTCAGGATGAATATGGGGCTGCCCCTGCCTTGGATTTGGGCATGCAGTTGCTGGGCAATTTTGCCACAGTTTCTTCTATTATTTTGAGTAATCTCAAAGGAGAGGCAGTAGCACTAGCGGTGCGAATGCGTCTTCGGGATGTTCCGCTGCTTAATCAGGAGCGGGAGCTTCCGAGAATAATAGCGGAAACATATTCTAGTATTGGTCGTGATAGTCTAGGGGCTAGGCCACAAAAACCCCAGTTACAGGGTAAAAATAATAAAGATAATGCTAAACAGCAACAACCTGAAGGTTCGAAAAAGCGCTGGGAAAAGAAACAGCAAACACCTAAGAAAGATGGTGGACAGTCTCCGCAACCGGAGACACCACAGAATAAGTATAATCTCAGGAATAGGGATACTTTGAAGACGCCTGATAGATATCAATACACTGATACACGCCAATCTCGTTCCTTTCAGGACTTCTCGGAAAAGAGAAGTGAGAGAGGTGGGCGGTCAGAGCGGAGGACGGAGTACGTGAAACCGAGACAGGATTCACAACGCTCAGCGGAGGTTTCTGTTAAACAAGAAGAGAAACCGCTGCAACAAAAACAGCAATTTAAGAAGAAGAAAGTGGCAGCTGTCTCAGTCAGACATGCCGCTCAAGAAGAGAGTTCTCTTGACGAACAAGACATGGGCATTAGCACTGTTAGACAGCGCGGCAGAGGTCACAATAGTTCGCCGGAGTCTTCTAGAGCATCTGGAGGTGAAAGCAACTGATGACTTCATACAAGTCGAGACGGCGGATATGCGTGTCTCTGATAGAGTATATGAAGTGACTCTGCGATTGGAAGGGGACATTGACCGTATTATAAACGCCATTTTTTGGGACCATGTGGTAAAATCATATGATGTTCTGTTGGCCGAACAAGATTGGCCACCTGACTTTGTTCGCAACTGTCCAGTTGGGGAGGAGGTTATTAAACCTTCCTTCTCACCACTTGTTCCGAGAGAACTCGCGGAGTCCTATAGTAAATCATGGGCTCTAGCACAGGCTCCCGCCTTGTATAGAAATAACGTGGGGTGGGACAGACAATCACCTTATCATGTAATTCCAATAAAAGACGAACCTCAGCCACAACCGCAATATCCTATCAAATTTGAAGCTAGGGCATCGGTTAGAAAAATTCTTACACAATTGGAGTATCAGGGTGTAATTGAGCCCTGTGTCTTGCCGATGAATAATCCCTTGTTTCCGGTTACTAAACCGGACCATTCATATAGGATAGTGGTGGATTACCGACATTTGAATAGTCATACACGCACATATGCAATACAGAATTCACACAGCGCGGCGCTTATGAATAATATAGTGCGTAAAAAATATAAGACAACATTAGATATCTCGAATAGATTTTTCTGCCAGAATATAGCGCCCGAGAGTCGGGACTATACCTGTTTCAGTGCGTTTGGTTCTCAGAAATTTTTTTGTAGTTTGCCTCAGGGGTATAAGAATAGCCCAGGACTGTTTTCGGCTCGTGTAACTGAAATGCTGCATGAGTTCGACCCTGAAGCATTATCATATGTTGATGACATATATCTGACAGATGATGAGATTCTGCAACATCTAAGGCGCGTATCGCGCATTGTTGTGGGGTTTGCTGATATTGGCTATAAGTTTAATTTTAAGAAATCAAAGATTGCCTTCCTCAGCGTCATTTTCCTGGGATATGAGTTGTCGAGTGAGGGAAAGAGCCTAGCGCCACATTTTTTTGAGAAATGTGCTTTATTGCAGCCTCCTAATACGGTTCGGAAGCTCCAGTCCTTGTTGGGGTTTCTGAATTTTGGCAGAACTTACGTTCCTGATTATGCAACGCGTATAAAACCCTTATACGAATTGATTCGCCCGAATTTTTCGAGTAAATTTTGGACGATTGAACATACACACATACTACGCGAATTACAGAGTGATCTCTTAGCAGTTAAACACTTACACACACGGGACAATAAGACACATTTAGTGATCAGGGTGATACCTGGGGCTGTTGGGTTTACTTATGTCACCTTTAATGAAGGGGAGACTGTCCCGATTGCATACAAGTCTCACTTATATTCTGCTGCAGAGCAACGTTTTGCACAAAGTGAGAAAATTCTCACTGCAGTACAGATGGCTGTTATTAAAGAAAGACCGCTGGCCCAGGGTCAACGCATTGTTGTCGTTTCCCCGGTTCCGGCCTTAGAGGCTGTTACAAAAGCGAGTGTTCCTAATTCTAAAGCTTTACACCCGTGATGGATACAATGGGCTACGTCTTTGACAGCCACTGATGTAGATTATGTATTTGACCCTAAACTGCAGACTCAAGAATTTCTTCAATACGAAATAGAATACCCTGTTCCTGCTGGTACATTGCCTATTGACCAATATGAAGTGGTCATGTATACTGATGGCTCTGCGCAACCAGCGGTTGGGACTAAACAACAGTATTCTGCTGCATGTGCGGTGGTGAGCGGCACTATGGAGGGGGAAGTGTTCTGCCCCTGACATACTTATACTAAAACCTTGGGAGATTGCACGGCACAGCTGGCTGAGCTCAAAGCTCTATTGTTAGCGTTGGAGCACGCGGATCCGGCACTTTTAACCTTGCTGGTCTGTGACTCCTACTACTGTGTGCAGTCTTTCAACGAATATTTACACTATTGGAAGATGAATGGGTTCAGAGATTCTAAAGGCAACTCCATTAAACATAAAATGTTGTGGGGTAAGGTTGCGGATCTGAAGGAAACGCTTCCTAATGTCCATGTTCTACATACACTTGGACACCAGCGCGTTGGAATACATGTTGCTGGGAATACTTTGGCTGATGAAGCTGCGAAATCGGCAGTGGCTGTCGCCACTGTGGCCGCAGTGACTCGTTCGAGTTCCAAACCAGACACAGACATTTCGGCTGCCATAAAGGCTACGGCTGATGGCACGACCTTTCCTAAAGGATTTCCTTCAAAATATAGTTACTGCTTGAATGGTGCGCTAAATGCTACTGTTACAATTCCAGGCATTGGTGTACGTGAAATTCCCAATAAGATTGAGAGACCTCGATTGATTTCTGCAGCACATGAGGGGGTGGCTTCTGCACATGCTGGGGTGGCTGCCACGATTTCACTTTTACAGGCTCGTTACTGGTGGCCTGGTCTCTATAAAGAGACGAAGCAATATGTCCTTTGTTGTGACGTTTGTCAACAAATTAAAGCGTCGTCGGCTAGACGCCCGCAGCAGACGCCCCTTCTGATTTCAAATAAACCATTACAGTGTGTGTACTTGGATCATTGTGGTCCGCTGACGCCAGATAGTGCATACAAATATATATTGGTTGCTGTAGATTCGTGCTCCAGATTTGTATGGGTATGGCCACAACGCTCGGCTGACGCTCGCACTGTTATTAAAGATTTGCGCATCTTTGACGATATATTTGCAGTTGCAGCTTTTCATTCGGACCAGGGCCCTGCTTTTGCCTCTAAGGCATTCAGGGACACCATGGCTTCGTTGGGAGTCCAACTCCAATTCTCGTCTCCATTTCATCCCGAGGGAAATTCTGTCGTGGAGCGTTTAAATCGTGATTTAAAGCAGTCCTTAACCCTTAACGGCCAGAGTTATAGGTACGGGTCGTGGTTGGCTAGCCCACCTATATGGAGTACAGAGAGCACTTAATAACTTGCCTAGAAGGTCACTGGGGGGTCGTACTTCATATGAGTGCCTGTTTGGAACACGAATGTATGTTCCTGATCTAGATGGTCCTGGTGTGGAGGCGGCAGATACGCCCTTTGACATAAATGATCGTGTCACTGTTTTGCAGGATTTACAACAATTCCGTGAAGATAACTCTTCTGCCAGTGCTGCCTCCTCAGGAATTAAGGATGAGCCAGTAACACCTACTGGTTGAATACCCAGGATTGGGGGTCTAGTGCGTGAAAAGGTCGCAGTTAAAAAAGAATTTGGTCCTTCTTATCGAGAACCTGTCCCTGTGTTAGGGGTAAGCGGCACGAGAACTGTGATTTTACCGCTGCTGCGAGGGGCCAAAGGAAATCGCTTTGTTTCCATTGATAATGTCAAGTTACAACATGTGGCCGATTCTGCACAGCAGACCAAGAGGGACACCCAGTAGTTCCGGAATCCCTCTCACTACTGGGGAAGAGGTCCCGCTGCAGGTGATTTTCACCAACACTGTTTCCTCTCCGAGCTTGGGGAGAGTGAATGATGATGTTGCGATTGTTCCACTGACGGCGATTAATATGGAATCTTGTGATCAAATTGCTGTACGTTCTACTGACGTTTCTGAACATGTGGTTTATAGCGTGCCACGGCGAGAGCCTCCATCTGCTTCTTCGTTCACAGTTGCACCTTTTGCTAGAACTGCTTCTGGCTGCTTCAACGACGCTGATAATGATGGGTCCGGCTCCTTGTCCTCGATGTCTTCTGTCCACGGTCCACGACGGCTGCTGGGATGGCTTAAACGAACATATTTTGTTTTTCCTTGGAACTATTTTTGGCTGTTTTTGGCCGTGATGACTATTTTATTATGGTTGGGATTCGTGGTTACTTTTTTTCTGATAATACATGGTCATTTTCTTCCTGATCGATCTGACATTGAGCACGTGGAAACTGTGTTAAAACCGCATTTTTCGTCTCATATGGTTCGAAGAGACTTGTCCACAGTGAACATTTCTGCTATACCAGTTCCGGATGGAATTGTGTGGGATAAAGTAATGTTTGATATATATGGTCCCACTGAATTGATTCAAATACCGTATGCCTCAAATTATCAATGAATGATATTGTTATACCTGGCATTGTTTCTGATGATTGGGATGTGAAGACAGTAGATTCTATGCTAACGGATTTGCAATATTATACTGTCTATGACGATGAAGATGCTTACCAGTTTAGAGATAATCATGGTGACATGTTTTGTTACAACTATTATGGACACCACTTTATTCATAAAGCTAGTAGCCCTAAGCCCATGTTTAATTATGTGCAATGGGAACATTGCTCGACTCCTCCACAAGGGAGTTCAAAAACGTATTATGAAAAATTTGGTTATTTTGCTGGGCATGATCCACGTAATGCTAGGTCCTACTATTTTAAAGTTACACCGTATTCTAATAAGCAAATGTTATTGACTGATACTAAATTACTGTATTCCAATTTGTTTGTATCTAAACTGTCGGTCGAGGGATATGAATACTGGTTCAAAACTGTTGACTTGAAAAGTGTTTGGGGTACGAAAAATTGGCAAATGCAAGGCAGGGACACGTTATTTAGAGCATGTATTATCCCTGTGCAGATGATTTTCCTCAATGACACAGTACAACAGACTAGCTGTTTGGGCTTAGCGACGATTAGGGAGTTGACTTTGCCTAGTATACCTGTCCCTTCTAAATTAAAAAATTGGCAGCACTAAGTGAATGCTACTTTCAGTGACTTTACACATTGGGTCCAGAATGGTACGCTTAACACTTCATCGTTACATCCAGGCGGGTGGTTATTATGGCCTGTAGACACTAATATGTGTCATCAACGTTTTGTCACCTCTTCAGGACTAGTAGGGCAGACCCTCGTTACGTTTCACCAGAACATGCTGATATTATAACTACATACAGTGTGGGGAAGCTTTGTCAGCAATGGTTGAAGTCATCCACGCTGGATGCAGTTAAGTCACATCTCATGTTACTGTCTAATAATACTGATTTACAAGATTTTTTGTCAGGTCCCAAAGTACCACGGAAGAAAAGGTTCTTATACGAGGTTTAT
This sequence comes from Pleurodeles waltl, assembly GCF_031143425.1. Taxonomy (NCBI): domain Eukaryota; kingdom Metazoa; phylum Chordata; class Amphibia; order Caudata; family Salamandridae; genus Pleurodeles; species Pleurodeles waltl. The sequence goes on along the minus strand of NC_090448.1, from coordinate 278,627,017 downwards.
AATGAGATTTGGAAGCTTTCACAACAAGAGGCTGCAGCCCGGTTGAGGCAGATTGATCAAGAAAATCTGATGCAGACTTTGTCTGTTGTTGATAATGGCATGCATACCCTTTCTGAACGTGTTTACACGATTGACAGCATTGTTTCCTCTGCCATTGACATTATTAAATCAGACATGTCTTCTTTATATCATGGGCAGAGTCAGACGCGGTCCATCATGCAGCTGGGTTGGACTCTTCAGACCTTGAAGGCGGGTCGCGTTCCATGGCAGCACGTTCGTGCCAGAGAGATTTTTATCTCTTTTAATTTGACTCGTCAACAACAACTGATGGCTAAAAAGGAAGCGACATATGTTATGTTAAATATTGAGAAATTAGAGAAACTGCCTTTCACGGTAGCTGAGATTCCGTCAGCTGAATGGTTGATCCATGGGGTTATTAATTTGCCTATCTCTACTTTGCAATTTACTTCGTATTTGAAGCACATTCCGGTGGGTAGATATGAACTATTGGGAGACAGTTACATACACGAGGTGTGGGACCTTCCCTTTCAGTACAGATGTGTTAATGGTTTGAAGGAGGTTTTTCTTAGCGGCAGCGAATGTAAAGCTTCTGTCAGCCATTCAATGGTTTGTAAACAGCTGTCCGTGCACGGGGCGTGTAACGCTTCGATTGCTAACTTAGCTTGTTATCTGAAGGGAGTTCCAGTCCCTGTTATTAAAAACACTTTCCAGGTGCTTTCTAACGGCAGTTACATTGTTCTTAACAGCGAACGCTGCTGTGGCATGCGTGCCGGAATAGTTTACATCGTCGTTGTCAACATGGCCGTTACGTGCTGCGGGAATGTGTTGTTTCCCCCCACTCAATTTAGGGAGGTAGCGGACATCTGGCCTCATATTGCTACTTCCAAGGTTGATTTCGACAAGTTGAGTCAGCTAAAAGCTTTATTGTTTCAAAAGCATGTGGCCCTTACATCTGCTAGCGAGACCTACGCACTTCAGGTGGCAAGGTCATCGGCGGAGATACAGTCCCTTTTGAATACTAACTTTCCAAATCACTTCGGTGAACTTGTGGGACGTATATTTAATGCATCCAGCACTGCTGGTATTGCCCATTTTTTCAAAGTCGTTGGTGTTGGTTTTGCTCATACCTTCTCTTCCATATTTGGTTTGATACCTTCGGCTATACATTCTATTTTCGGAAGCATTTTTGGGGGTTTCCCGATTACTTTGGCTTTATTGGCTGGAGTCTTGCTGTTGTTGCTATTTTTTCACAATGGCTGTCCGTCACGACGAGATCCTGTATTGCTGCTCCCATCAGCGCAGCTGTGTCGTGAACGCATGATGCAGCATTTTGGAGCGACACTCCTGGAACATTTGGAGTGCGACTCGTCTCTGTCATTCAGACCGGTTTTGGATTGTGTGCAACCCGTGTTTCGATGCCTTTGGTGCTCGTTTGAACATGCACTGGCTCTCTGTCTCTCATTGCAGCGCCCTCCAATGGTCGATACTGATCTGTTGATGTTCCCGATTAGGGCTCATTCCCAGACTTGTGCACTACGGATGCGTTTGCTTCGTGAGGCAGTTTATGAGATTCCCTTCCTGGAGGAAGATGGTATTGTCTCTTTCATAGGCCCTGCACGGGGTGCCGCCCTGAATGGTTTTGGGGCTTTGGATCACACCTGCTCCATGGTACTTTGTGGCGTGGATCTTCCGATATTGACATATATCGAAGTGGAGGAGCTCCTGCGTTCTATTGCTTCTATCTGACGATTGGATTTTTTACGAAATTGACACTATATTGAATTTGGCTTTATGATCACATGTTACCTAAATTTATGACTTTGTTGTCTTCTCACCTTGTCGAAAATGTTTTTTAGGTATTGTTTATATTTAGGGCATCCTTTTATATTATTGGAACCACTTGCTACCGACAAGGGGAGGGTGTAGTGTGGTTAGTTTTATGTATTCATTGCGCTTTAGCTTCAGGCTTTAGGCCTTTGTGCACTTTGCCCTGAATATATTTTATTAATTTGCTGACAGCTTAGAGCCTCTGTGTACTTTGCTCTACATGCTTTTTATTAGGCTTCGTACTGTTATTTTTCAAATAGCCAGTTCTACGGTGTTGTTTTTTATTCATATCACACTGTTTTGCCTACTTCAGCACTGGAGTTCTCCATAACATATTTACTCTGTGCTTCAGGCAAGGATACAGTCTGGTACATTGCCAATAGACGTATTTAGACTTGGCATTCCTGCGTAGGGACATTTTGTGATCACAATGACATGTTAGTTATAAAATCACTTCCTTGTCCCAATACACGCAAGAGGGAGATTCCGACCAGGGAACCACAACTTGACGCTGACTGCCTCATTGCAGATGCTGAACCAAGATCACAGGTCTTTGCTCAGGTATGAGGGCTGATGTCTCCACAGTGATTCTAATAGGCAAGCTAGAAGCTTAACATGCTGTGCTCTAGATAGAACAAGCAGAGGGAGAGTAGAAACTGTTTGACAATATGATAGCTTTGTTTTTATGTTTTACTCTCCTGGTAACTATTACAATCCTACTGTGTTGTATCGTTCTGGTTATTGCGGCTCACGCCTTACTATCTAAAATACAGTCGTTTTATTAAAACATTATATAAAACTTATACTGTCTTTGTCATTTGTATATGAGATCATATTGGAAATAAGAGAGTTGGTTTGGATCTGAGTAACCACGACTTCCCTGAGAAGTTCCAAAGATGTCATGCGCTCGGCTGCCAAATCATTCCTTCCACATGGGAGAAATGAGGCACTGCTAGATAGCCGGAGCAAAAACCGGATTTAGGGTGACAGAGTTCTTTACACGTGGGTCAGACTCAGTCCCCCACACCGTTATAGATCCTGCTACCTAGAAATCCAGTAGTCTCATTTAGAATAATGAGAGCCCACGCGACAAGGGTTCCACTCTTAATTGGTGATATTGAAGAGTTGCTTTTTAAAATTGCATCGACCTCTTCAAATAGCAGATCAATTTCGCCCAAGGAGTTAATTCCTTTGCTGGTTGCAGAACTCACTTGATTACTAGAGCGTTTTCTAGATTTAATACCACTTGGTAAAGCTGGGGCGTCTACAGCTTTACGTTTCCCCATCATTAGATGGTAACGGTCGGGGGGTGAAATAACCCCGTAGCTCTAAGGTTAAAATTCCCCAATACACTTACTTCTTGCAGGCAAAATATAATAAAATGTGCCCTGCCCGGCCTCTATCAGGCGATGACAGGCCCGGTCTTGGCCCGGGCACACGCCAGGGTGTGGGAATGCATTGTTATGAAGCCCCAAAAAGGAATGGAGGAGTCTGGGGGATGTAGTCCCACCCTGGGCTAACTTCAAGCAGCAAGTCTCTGACACGTCCCGCGCAGTGGGGACAATGCGTTGTTATGAAGCCCCAAGAAGGAATGGTGGAGCCTGGGGGATGTAGTCCCACCACGGGCTAACTTCAAGCAGCAAGTCTCTGGCGCGTCCCATGAAATGTCTTTAACTCAAAGGGAAAGAGTGAAAAACAGCACAGGAAGCAGAGCCAGCGAGTAATGACAAGCAGATCTAGTTATGTTGGGTTCCAGGCCAAAATGATCACAAGGCAGGATTTGAGCCTGTACGAAGAGTGGTAGAAAGGTCAATAGTTTTTGGAACATCATAGCTTTTTATAAGTTCTCACCACGTCTTAAGCCCAAATAATTAATTACCGGGCTCCAAGCGCACCAGCGTGGAGTAGGCCCCATTTGCGTTTGCAGGAGCAGACAAGGTGGTGGCCAGACAAGAGACACGGGGGTCAACAGATCACTCTGCACGCCCGGGGGGTCCTGCGGTGAATCTCAGAGGGGCCTAGGTTCGGAAGCCCCGGTGCTCAGAATCAGCGGGCAGGGGATGGTGGGGGCCCGCAGAAGGTGATGCAAGCAAGAAGCTGGTAGAGGCCGGGTGAAAGTAGGCGGCAGGGTGCGCCACAAAGCGCTGCTGAGAGGTAGACACGGCTTCCGCGCAGGCTGAGCCCACCATGGGAAGGGTCTCCTCAGCAGCCCTTTACCCACGGACCGTCGGCTCTTCTCCTCCCAGGGCTGCTCCGCAACAAGCGATGCGCTGGGGAATCCCGGTGTCTCCCATCTGCGCGCGCTCTTTCTGGAAGGCGGGATTCTCGCGGTGCTGGGAGGGGAACACGAGCACTGGTCACCAGGTCCGAGTCTAAGTGAGTGTGTGTGGAGGCAGCTGTATGTCAGAATATCAAGTACAAAACAGTGCCTCACAAAAAACATTGTTGCCAGAATATAAAGTATAAATAAATATTGTGAATGTCTATAAATACCTACTGGTGGTCATTAGTACGTAGTTATAGTTAGGACCATGTTTCCAACGGAAAAGCATTTTTTGACTCGCCTATATCTTTGGCACCGTTTGACAAATCTTCACAAACTTTTCCACAAAAAGTGTGGAGGTGATTCTTGTTCCACACGGGAAGTTTAGGGGTGATCTGTCAAGCAGGGTCTGAGAAGGAGGGGCTCAAAACACTGTTTCCTATGTTAATTCCCAAGGGACCATTGAACAAGACTACAGTCCAAACCACTATACACCATATTTGGAAGAAAGCTAGCTGTTAGTACGCAGATTGTGCTTTGGGGTGTGTGGTGTATATCCGTTCAGTAGTTTAGGAGAAAATAGAGGAAATCCAAATTTGTATATCTGAGGTCGCAAATCATAACACGCTTGTGCAGGGAAATGCTCTGATTGGCTGCCAACACTTCAACCAAGAAGTGTAGACAGCCATCTTGGGACTTGGCTTCAGCCAAGTCCCACAAATAAATGTAAATAAAAGGAAAAGGGTTCAGGGTAAGGACACCCTGACCCCTTAACTCTAGAGTTGGGGTCCCACATGGACCCTGACAGAGTAAAAAAGCACTTCAAATGTCTTTTTACAGGGATTTCGCGATGTTGTGAATTCATGGTAAAAATAGAAATAAAACAAGTGCAGTCTCCCCCACTTGTTTGAGTAAAGTCCCTGCGTGGGTCTGTTCCCGGCGCAAAGTAAAAAAATAAGGAGAGGACTTATGGTATCCCCCTCCTGAGCTTTTCAGTGCCCCCGGGAACACCACCTCCCTGGGGCTTAGTTTTCATTTAATGCTGGGGGCACGCAGCTCACCCTCCCCACAGCCACCTCCCTGGGGCTTGATTGTATTTCAATGCGGGGGCACATGGCTCCTCAGCCCAGGGGGCCACCACCTCCCATTTCAATGCAGGGGGTACCCAGCACCTCCGCAGCCCGGGGGACCACCCCCTCGCTGGGTCCCTGGGTCTGTTTTAGACCCCACAGGCCCAGGGACTGCCACCTGATCCAGGCTGTTTCTGAAAATGTGGGTGAGGGGCAGTCCCAGGGATGGACACCTATAATTTAAATGCCGGGGGCCTCTCTGCCCCTTTGCAGCCCTGAGGACTTCCTCTTCCTTGGGGCACATATTCAAATCAAATGCGGGGGGCACCTGGCCCCCCCTGCAGCCTCATGGATCACCACCGCTCTGGGGCTTAAAGCAAAGTTTGAGGGGAGCCACTTGGCCCCCTTGAGGAGCCATAGATGGCCCTGGGAACTGCCACCCCCCAGGGTGGCCCTTGCATTGTCTCACGGTGCCCACCCCCAGGACATAGCTGTTTGCTTTCTGCAAGGGAGAGCTGTGTTACAGCTCTGCCTTGCAGATAGCAGAGTGGTCTGTCTTCCCTGCATGCAAAGATTCGTGCAGGGAAGACAGATGAAAACATTGTTACTGCAGGGAAGGAGCGGTTATTAAAAACAACTCCCTGCTTGTGGGAGCAATGCCGGCTAGCACAGGATGTGGGGGGCTGGCTAGGACTGCGGGAGCCTTGAGGCTCCTGCCGCGGTCTTGTCACTGTTTCTCTGCACCCTCACATACCCACACACTCATGCACCCACTCATCAGACCTGTTGAGACTCTGATGTCCATTCCCTCGCAGACCTACCCAGACACAGATGCACCCACTCTCAGATCCACTCAGACACCAACGCACCCACTCACAGACCCACTTAGGACACAAATCCACTCACATACTCACTCAGACCCTCATGCACCAACTCTCACACCCAGACAATCTGACACCCAGAGACACCCTCTCACACCTATTTTCACAACAAGACACAGACCCTTTGATGTGTGGCAGGGAGTTGGGTGTTTATAGGGGCTGTGCGCGGGGGTGGTTGAATTAACATAGTAATTAAAATTTGCTTACGTTAAAAAAAAATACATTTCCTGGAAAAAAAACAAAGGTTACAGGGACATTATAGTAAGGAAATGGTATTTTAAAAAAACATAGAAGTTCACTGAAAAAAAGGTTACAGGGACATTATAATTAGGTTCTGAATTTATTTGTACAAAACCACAGAAATTCAGCAGTTAGTTCCAGTAAATATAACTCACGCTCTAAGGTAACTATAGCTTGTGCCCTTGCAATGCACTGTTAATTACCCCAGTTAATACAGCACTCATGACGGCTTCTATAACGTCATTAGTAAAAATATAAATGAAACATTAGCAGTCAAATTATTGAAGAAAAAACTGTTAATGGAGTGGGCGCGAGTTATAGTTACCTTAGGGCAGGAGTTATAATTACTTGAACTAACAAATTCTAACTCCTGAATTTCTATGGTTTTGTACAAGTAAATTCAAAACCCAACGATAACGTCCCTGTAACCTTTGTTTTTTTCAGTGTATTTCCATAGGTTTAAAAATAATTCTATTTCCTAACTCTAACGAACCTGTAACCTTTATTTTTTCAGTGGTTCTTAACTACATTCCCCATTACCTTGAAGATTATATATGTAGTCAAGTTACATGTGGAGTTTACAAAAATAAATCTGTACTTACCTATATATATAATTACCTTCACAATATTTTGATAGTCGATATCCTGGTTACAACATTTTTAAAAGGATGTTATTTAAAACACAGTTGTCCAAATGATACCGACTAACCAACAGGTTTATGATCTGCATCCTTAATACCTAATTAATAATTACACAGACCCATATTTTCTAACAGAATATTTGCATTGAAGTTGCTGCTCTGACCCCACACCAGTTTGTGGGGCTTGTCAAAATATGATCGTCGCATGATGATTCAGGATGCTGAGGGCAATACGCTAACACTTATTTACAAATGTGAACACCCCGCAGGAGAGCCTAATATGCCAGCTTTTGTGGAACCAACATGAAAACTGGAAGAGCAAAGTTGAGTCTGCATTATTGAGAGTTTAGAAGGCGGTAGCTCCGCTCACCAAGCAAAACTAGTGTGAAGCTCAGAGAACTACTTCATATCTATGAATGGCATTTTCTATTACTGTTTTTACTACATTTCTTCTGAATACAATGCTATATTTGATTTGATACCGATACATGATCCATGGCAGTGTCATGGGTTTAGGGGATGTATATTGTCTTTAGCTGCCACAATGACCCTAGGGGATCATAATACATAGATTTTACTGACAACTGTAGTGGGTACCTATAATGATGTTGTGGGATATTTAATTGGGAGGAGAAAATGAGTCATCACACAACGGACTGAGTGTCACAAAGAATTGATTGTCTATATATGGAGTTGGGAAGCATAACGTCTGAAATTGGCGGATTTCTCCATTGCTCATGCAGCTTCTAATACCACTGTGCTCTAATAAGCACTGCCCCACAGAGGACCCCCGTTCTTCCCACTAGCTAACCCAAAAAAGTGCCAAGGCTTGGATTGCTAGGTATTCATCGCTTGAGAATAACTGCTGAACAGCACATGAAGTTCTTTCAAGATTCATCAACATGTTACAAATAGCCCACATGTTTAAGTTCCTCGTAAGCTGTACTAGGAAGAAGACATACTGGATATCATGCCCACTGTGGAAACAACACACAAGATAGTCCAGGAAAGCGTAGCCAACACACATGAGAATGAAGAAGAATACAAATACTTGGTGAATACATGTACATTTCTAGGAACCTTTTTGTGACATTACATGTATCATGAACTACTTGAAGACTACTCATTTGTTTTAGATGGTGCACAGTTATTTTCACTTCAAAATGCGGTCTATGCATCCCATTACGAGGTTCATGTACAGCGTTGGTCCAATTTTGAGTCAGTTGTCAACTTATAATGGACCCTCTGTTGTTCCTATGCATATGTTAATTACTGTCCCTTTTGCTGGTGAATTCTTTAATCCAAACCACCCACTTATTACTAAATTATGTGCCTCATCAGGTAGTTGATAATTTCTCAACTTGCAACTGGGAGTCAAAATGAGCATCGACCACAACAGAAAATCAAATGTAAACTTCTAGAGAAAGGTGAAATCTATCAAACCCATCCAGCACATCCTCTATAGCTGAAAAGAGGAATGGACTGTACTGTACCTACCATATATACAGGGCATCCCATTATTTTTTATACTCCATATACTGCCTTTTTCAAGTCAATAACAAGGAGTTCATTATTTGGCATCTCAAAAATGCATGCAAGTTGCTGAACATAACAAATTCTTCGGATGTACCCACCTACTTCACTTCAACAGTATTCTCCTACCGTTAATGGGAAAGGTGAAACCCCCAATGCAAACTGTAAGAATCAAATGATAGTTATTGTGTAGCAATGGCTGACTTTCAGAACAAGGGCAATTGGTGTTAGATTAGTCACCTAAAGTGATTAGATCCTTACTTAAAGAAAAACGTTAAGCTTTCGGAGCACATTCTCGGTTAAGCGCATTACCTTTAAAGAATATTTATTGATTTAAACATATTCAATGCTGACTATAGAGTAATGTTGTAAGGTTCTGTAGTGAAAGCTGGGTGTACCAATGGAGTTTCTGTTTTGTTACTCTTTGTGTAATTTGAATATCATTTTCTTTAACTCAAAATACCTACACACAAAAATAAATCGCATCGCTCTACAAACCACTAATTTCACATGGTTTTAGCACTTTGTATTTTTGTATTATCACATGTGCAAATCTAAGCATTTACTATTGTATACAAGGGGCTCAAGTGATGCAAGTAGGATGGGATGTGCATTTTTTGTCTTTAGCTGTCCATTTGGATGACTAATCCGGTCAATTTGTAAATATTGTACATTACTCATCAAAGTGGTCCAGTTTTCGTTTTTTGTTTTCTAATAATCTGTGTTATTAAAAACCTAAAACCTTAAAGGGAATCATGTACATCGGTGTGTGTAGGCTGAAGCAGTTCCTATAGATTTGTCAGAAGAGGTAGATCATCCTTGAAATTAAAATAGCTGATTCAGCAACAGATCCTACAATACACAGATTTTTTCTTTACCCTTTTTAATGCCGAAATTGAAACATTTACCACCACTGAAGTTGTAGATGTGTTGGAAAAAGTCAGAACATGGCAAGGTATACTACCAGTGTGAACAACCAGCGCTTTATTGCATTTAAGAATGCTATGTCAGTAGTTAGTACTGACTACACAACATTTTTTTTATTGTCTGTATCAACAGACATGGAATGATGGAATTACAGGTAATGTAAGGAATGAGTTTCATTTAAGCCTTATTAAAAACAAATCTCATTACTGGCAGCACATATACATGAAGCACCATGCTAACAGTCTGAACTGTACCATTTTCCTCAAGGCTAAAAGTAGAAAAGACTTCCCCAAAACCACCCCTTTTATGCAATGGCAACAAGGCTGGACTGGCAAACTCAATCGAAAGACTTTGGATATGTTAACCAAAGTTGTTCAGCACAGTTCAACAAATTCTTCATGCTAGATATACAAGACAGACATATCTGATAGAGATGGTAGTGGAAATCTAACATTTGTTAAAAGTAACAACACTCGGATAAGCATCCAAGGATTATTACTGCAATGTACCATTCATGGACTATACGATTTAGATAAGCGTATATAAACAATTCTTTCTTGTCTATTTTATTCTACAAAGCCCTCGACATTTCATTTTGTATACTGATCTTCGAATGCAAACTCACAAGATTTACATTTAACTAACTTTTTGGTGACAAAGGCGGCCGTGACTCTCATTCCTGACAGCGATTTACCCAATACCTGGTACTACTTTTCATAATGAAGGCTTTTCTTTGAGAAAAAAAAACATGTAACAAATTGTCTTTACATCTTGGCACCTTGTAAAGTGTTTTATACAAAAGTTTAATAGATTGACACCCCGTCATTATTCACTACTTCACTGATAAACTTTGAAAGTGTGACCCTGGAATTCATCATGCAACATATTTACTGTGGCAGGAGAAAACACTTTCGATAACTTTTTTTCTTCAAACGTATGAACCTTTTTTATGACAGCCAGAAAAAGGCAGTGGTAAGATTACAGAGGATGTGGGAAAGTATCAAAACCAGTTTAACACAAAAACTGTACAAAATGCTTTGATCAATGACAGATCAAAAAATGGTCAATTATTTTACAATGTAAAAGTAAAATGATCCGGGATGTTCTCCTACATGTCAGCAGACGTCATCCAATAGTCTTAAAGCAAGGATAACCAATAAAATACATGTGCAGCATATTCTGCAGTTCTGTTACATACAGTAGTTTCTTCGAAGCTATTTTAGTATAGGTAATATAAAGCAGTTGAACAGAAAGCAAATGTGTTTTGACAAACAGGTATGCATTTATTCCTTTATGAGAACGATCTATAAAAATGGCCCTCATCCCTCCCCAATAAAGACAGAGGCTGACAGACACATTGGGATACATATGTACATTAAAATAAATCATTGTCTAAAAGAATAATTCTATATTTAGAAAGATACAGAATCAAGATCATGAAAAGGAAAGTGAAATTAGCTTGAAGTGAAGCCTGAGATTTTGTGTTGGTTCTCCAGCAAGGCTGCAAGATATCTTAAATGTAATGTTTCTGCCTTATTTTTTGCTATAGTCTTTAGACCAAGCATGCAAGACATACATCTAACTGCAACGAAGTGAAATGTGTTTTTTTTACATAATCATTATATAAAGGCTTTAACTGAGGTATGCATACCTGCAGTTTATCATGATGTTATCTTGACTCCTTTTTAGCTAAACACACTGATAATAAACTGATCCTACCAGCTTCGTAGCCACATTGGAATACTGAACTAACTGGCAAACATACTAAGATTGCTTCTCACAATCACGCATGGGTACTACCTGCACATCATCAAGCTTGCCTGAATATAATTTAAAACAAAATAATATGTCAAAGCCACCACAGACTGCCCTTGTTTTCAGAGAAAATGTAGTTGTGCAAAAAAAGTAACTGCCTACTAAGACTGGAGAATAAAAACTGTATGTGTGGATGTGGGTGTTAGTCCATTCCAAAACATCAACGGAAAGGGAAAAATGAAAAGAAATCAAACAAATATATATTTGAAGTTTTTTAAGTCAGCAAACATGCCACTAGTTTAAAAATGATTAAAGAATGAATTCTAAGAATATGACTACATATTTTGGTTACAGTTTTGGAAGCATTCTCTATCAGTCACAACAAAAATTATTTTCGTGGTAGTCAATTTTATGCAATGCCCATTTGCTTTCCAGGGTGGGCAATTACACTGTGGACTTCTGAATCTGTTAAGTGTGTAGACCAAAAAGCCCATTATTTGTTTTAAAAGTATCTAATATGGTCAATGTAGCGAAACATTAATTAAAATAACTTTGGTTCATAGATCTATTGGTCTTTTTAAAGTACTTAAAGGAGCAGTTTTGTTAGCAATAACCCTTTGTCTTGTCACTCCACTGTACATTCCTCCACCCCCTTTGATCAACAATAAGAGGATATTTGGCTTCATAATATAAAGCATATAACAGAGAACATAATTTACCTTTCTATAATCTCTTTGGTAATTTTCGAAAAAAGGACAGCAAAACTATAGATAAATCTCTTTAAAAAACTTTGGATGCGAAATAAAAATATAAGCTACAATTCTACATAAATAAGTGAATGAAGTGGCTGCAGAACAAAAAAAAGGCTTGCAAGTATTGGCTGTGAAGTATGGAATACTGTCTTACTAGAAGGAAAGCTCTAGTTCTGCCATTTTCTTCCACTTGCTGTCTTCCTCCATTAACTGGCATAAAATTTCATAACAAACATAACCGCAGTGTAGAATTTGCAGAGCTGAATTAATTAACACATACATAATTGGGCTCAATCCCTATTAACTCCAATTACAAATTTAAAATGAATCTAATTCACAGATTAATACCAGCAAGCAGTACTAAATTTGTAAATGCCGAGACCATAACCACATACAGAAAGGTACTGTAATTAAATTACATATTTTGCTTGCAGCTTGCAAATTCAAAAAATGAAATTGTGTGTGCGCGTCTGTGTATAATCATTTGATAATCCTAGCCGTTTATAACATTCATTCGCTGGCACATCAAAACAGGTGTTAAGCCGCTGTAGGACAGCCTATAAAGCCAAGAGTGAGTGTAGGATGTTTGTGCTGTTGATTTGATTGTGTTCCCATTTGTGTCAAACAACTACTGCTTTGTGACATGAACCTGTGTTGCTTCATGCACTGTTCCTATGTCCAATTGTCTCTGTCTCAATTTTGCAGTACTTGAACATGCAAGATAGTGCATCCTCATTATGCATCGTGCAGCATGTTGGGGACCTTCTTACATTTAAAAAAATTACCAAAATGGAATGATTTTGTGTGTTTAGACAAAACCTGGTCAACTTGGGTGACACCTGGAATGAATGACAGCAACTACAAACAATTGAATGACATTCTGCTTCATATAATAAAACAACTATTAACATTCATCACGAAGTAGAGAAAACGTACAGCCTCCTAGAGGCTGTGGGCCTTAGCAGAGGCCTGAGGTCAAAACTTAAAACGATGCGGTAGAAGCAAAGGAAAGGAAGTACATTAAAAAGTTTGGGATAATTATTCTGCCTCCTGTCTTCCCAATCCCTTGTACATACATATACAGTAGTCCCCATCCCAAATGGAAGCAAAATAATTAAAGGCAGTGATAATCAAGTTAACATGCAGTACTGTGCAAATACGTTGTCCACTGGGATCCTTAAAATCTGCAAATGTTTGATTTGCAACTTCAAAGTACATGCTTAGTTTCGAATCTTCAATCTCTCTGTTAGCAGGACTGCAGTCCAATTTCTGCTGCTAAGTGTGAGGAGGTGAATCCGTTTAACAAATTTACAACACTGATGTTGACTGTAAGAGAGGAAATTCCCAAGTACCAAACAAGTCCATCCAATGCACAGAGTACAAATTCCTTTTTTCAACAAAAAGTAGAAAAATCAAAAATGCTCCCAAATAGGATACTTGATGGCACTAAGAGTTAACACGTCAGATTTGTCAAAATGAACTGTGAACCCTCCTGGCTGTACAATGGAGCGATCTCAGTAAAATTTGACTTGTTTTTCCAATCTTCATTCTCAGGACAGTGAAAATGTAGATGTTTATTCCAGGTCCTCATTTACAGGTTCGTCTTCATAATCTCGGTCTGGATCAAACTCAGGACTGTGATTGGCTGTTGTCACTAAGGACAGAGGACCTTCATTCTCATCTGGGTCTAATGGCTCTTCTTTCACATGTACACTATGCCTGAAACAATAAAAGGGCACTAGTTAATATAAAGCTGTCCTAAAAATACTTCACTTATATAGTAATGCAGGGACAACAGAAAGGTAAAGACACCAGGATGAACAAATGTATCTGAAAGCAGTATGACTACAAAAATAAAAAGCATACTGTAAAAATCGATTTAAAATGAAGATTCTTATAAGTGACTGTTTTCTACAAAAATGCAGATTTTTCTTAATAACAAAATTAAAGGGCTGCTAGGGATCTGCAGATAAACAGATGAAATTACAAACACAAAAAAGTGGGGCAGTGAATTGTCAGGGCAGTAAGCTTAGGGAAGCTGGGCTAATCATTTCTCGCTGTGTGTTCTGCTTCTCTAGTTAACATGCGGAACCTATGAGCTAACTCTCCAGAGGACGACCCCAAGCGAGGTTCCATCATTAATCAACTTCAAGCAAACATAGAGAAGAGACACCAAGATACATGCTTTAAAGCTCAAATTAATTCATATTTTTACAAACTGTCAATAAGGAAAGAAAAGGCCTGCCAGGGAACAAAAATGGAAAGGAAAAAGGGTTGCTAAAGACAACAATATAATTCGAAGGCTGAGTCCTAACGAGGATAATAACACTGTCAGCTGTAAACAAGCCAAAACATGATCTCCAGCTCGTGGTGGGCAAAAGGATGCAGTCAGGAGATGAGATCTGCCAAAGTTCTCATTACAGGCTAGCAGATGAATAATACACTGGGGAATGTGGTTTGATTCCACAACACAGACCTGATAAGAAATGCAATGTTCCTCTTAAAGTATACTTAAAAGCCTTTAATCAATGCGAATGTGTTTTGGAGTGATGCTTGTAATTTGCAAAATGCAAAGAAGCAAACATGACTCTTTTAAGTACTGTTGTATTATCTCCTCGTGACCAATGCAGCGGGGTACATCTTAATCGTCTACAACGTTATGTTACAAGGATCCAAAGTGTCAAGCTTGGAGGCACTGAACTACACAATAATCTGTCGTGTGTGTTGTTACTCAAGTGGCTGCTGCACAGTGGTTTGCACAAAAGTCCAACGACCGAAGCACTTAAAACGCATCCACTGGTGACAGTCACCATCATAATCTTACCCATCAGTAGGTATCACCAACGGTCTGTGGTGGTGTGCTGAGCATCTGAAGTAAGTACACACTAGAACAATGTATGGCTGTAAAACATGCCACTGCAAAAGCTGTGACATTGGCTGCTACTCTGTGCTTGTCCAGGCGGACTTTATTATATAAAGAATAGGTTCAGGTTTCTAATATATTGGTCCTCTGTGTAGGCAGAAATCCTTCATCTGTTACAAAGAAGTCTACTCTGCCCCAGGCCTTCTTTTAATGTATGAATTTACGTATATGGAATTTCTGTAGCATGAACCTAGTAAAAAGGCAGTGGAGCACTGTACATGGTCAAAGACAAGCATAAAGACTAATACCCTGTGATGCAGTATTCTTAAATGAGCCGAGTCTTCAAAGAACACTATATTAAAACACCTCAACTTTCCACAACTGTCTGCCTTTCCCCTTATTCCTTGATTTTATGCTTATCTTTGACCATGACCACAGCTCCGCTGCCTTTTGGTTAGGTTTGTTAACCACAAGTAATGCCCCTTGAATGATACCAAATGGTACAGCAGTGGGCTGGTGCCTGTGTCTTCCATATAGTCTGTTTCCTGGTTTACTTGGGGACATACCCATGCAAATCATAGCACAATTTTCAAACTAAGGAATTAAGTTGTTTGGCCGACCTCTTTCTTGAGGGAGGTAGACATAGTGCACAAACCCAGGAGAGGGTATGGGTTTAGATTCCACCCACCCTCTTCCACCCAGAGGTAGACCACTAGAGTCCTGCACCTTTATAGTCTGCATGGTTGATGGCAGGTAGTACGGATTTTTGCTTACACCTCAACACTGTGGAGCCAGTCTGTATGATAAAGACAGCTTATTTATTAATCTGTATAGGGAAAACGGTATCAACATGTAAACATCTATATGTTAAATTCATACAGGTAGTAAGTATTCATCAGTGGCCTGAGTGTAGTTGTGAAATTCAACGCTATGGAATCTGCAGTTAATTTTCAGTTGTCACATCAATACACTTATCATATCAGAAGAAAAATAAGCTTTAACATTGCATTGATATTTTTTGGAATAAGGGCTAAACGTTTTGCCTCATTTTTTAAACATGACAAATGTGTATTATCTCCATTATAGTGAGGGGAAAGAGGAAAAGGAAAATTAAGTTTGAATGTATGTAAATATACAAAAAAACTAAAATCAGGAATATGAGTGAAAGCTCTGTAATGAGAGGTGGGGAACCAGAAGTAGAAAAGGGGGTGTTTATTCCATACGTAAATCACCCATGACGCTCTGCGACCAGCCAGCTTAGAACCCAAAAGAGAATGTATGAACTGCTGTTGCAATCCATGCTCGCTGGGCAGAAGACATGTTGAATACAAACGGGTTCGTAGCAAAACACATGCATGTGTAACAACCTGTTTATAGAACAGTGTGGCGCACGCCGCTACGCTACACCTACATCACCTTCCCCCCTACAAACGAAAATGGAAAAAAAAACACACAACGGAAGACATTTGAACAAAATAGCTCAATAACAGACAATTAATACATCACAACATATCTGAATTTGGCTAGTATTTTGACATCACGTGCACCCGTCGGCCTTCCGTTTACTTGTCTAGATGTCAAACCCGGAACAGATGGAATAAAAGAAGACCCTTCTGCAACAGTCCCGACACCTACGACCTGATCTAATGGTAACCCCTGCAGGACGTACTCATGAAGCCCAATCCGATTCAACATTTTTTATGGGAGATCGCAAAGCCCTCCGTCAAATTCTGTAATCTCTCTTTGGGCTTCCAACCACACCCATGTCACGTCAGTCACTTACATTGGTTCATGGGCTTGCCTTTTAAAATCCACTTACTTTCATTTGTGAAAGGCATGCATACGTCATGCCTTTTCCGGTGTTTAGCCCACCTACACAGCACCGGTTAACTACTAAAAACATACACGAGGCTCAATATTTTCAGCATGGTGCCTGGACTACTTTATCTGTTTATTTTCCACGCAGAGCGATTGTGCTGCATTTTACATAGTGGGATCGCGCTGCGTCTTTTTTCTCTTCGAGCAAATGCAAGACCCATTGCATTGAAAATGCTTGTTTTCATATGATGTCAGTCTACTACTCAGAAAGTCTTATATTCCTCCATCCCTTATTGTTAAGTAGCACTGCACACTTTCCAAACTTGCTGATCATGACAGGGGAAGAAAAAAACTTCACTCTCCCTTTCTAACTTTGACAGGGCTTTTAATCAGCACCCAGACACCCTTAACTATATCATGCCTGGAAACATTGTGCCTCTAGTCAAATTTTTGCTTCATTTTAATTTGCCTTGAAGTGACATTAAAGACGACTTCTTCCTTGTTCACACAACCATCTTCCCCAACCTTCTCTACTTTTTTTCTAGCTAAGTAGAAAACAAGGCTGTATGAGCACTTCTTCCTCCAAGTAATGAAAATTGAGTTAACCTTGTAGTGCAGTGTGGTGTTGTAAAATAGCACCACATTTTTTGTTTTCGAAACATTTTCACATCCAGATTTTAAGCTAAAGCAGTCTGTATCCCCCTCTTAATGAGTCTGTGTCCTCTCTCGGCCAACCCATTGGAGAAAGGTGAGTACAGTGCTACTTGAAGATGGGTTATGTTAGGACTTTTCAAAAATGTACACATGGGCTCAGAGGCAAAGTGTATTCCATTGTCAGTGATGATGCTCCTTGGATATAACTGCTCCGAAAAATCCACAGCTGAATATGTATCAGGTGACCTAACAAATGAAAAGTACATCTATTTGGAGAAGTAGTCTACAACCAAAATCAAATACCTCATGTTGTCAGGTAACAAAACATACGGCCCAGAAAAATCTAGCCCCCGTTTCTTCCATGTTGTATCTGGGAAGGCCACCAGATGTAACCATGTTTTGCTAAATCTCCAGTGCTTGTCCAAGAGTAAGCATTCAGAGCACTTGTGTATCATGAATGTAACTTGTGAGTCAATGGCAGGCCACCAATAGTGTTGCTTAATGCACATGGTAGTTTTGGTAGCACCCAAATGACCCAGGTGTTCTTGGTTAAAGATGGCACTACACAGCTTGGTGGTTGGAACATATGAATCTCCCCTCAATAACAGACCATTCAGCATAGACAGACCATCTGCAACTTGACCAAATGACTTCAACTCACCCACCATATGTCTCTTTTTGGGCCAAACTTGGGACAATGTAACCTTTTACCTTACTTAAGGTTTCATCATTCTGATAAGCCAACATACACTCAGATACCATCAGTGGAGATAAAGTGCAAGTTTGAGTGACTCTACCAATGCAGCACATTTCATGTCATCCAAAATGCATCTATCATCCGTGTCTTCAAAGGGCATACGTGATAAACAGTCCTCACAAACATTTTTCTTAAGTTTTGACAAAAGTGTAGTGGCTTATGGTCCATGTGTAACTTGAATCTGCAGCCCACACTTGCATCTTAAACCTGTGAACAGCTGAAAAACACAGGCCAAAGCCTCACGCTCTATGGCCCTGTATTGTTTCTCAATCTGTCTTAAAGACCTTGACGCAAAGGCCACAGTCAGTTATTTCCCAGACACATTCTGACTCAAGATGGCGTCTAGGTTCCCTTAACTGGCATCCAAAGTGATAGTGGAGGTGTGACTCTCCTGGAAAGTACTCAATGCAGGTGCCATATCTATGAGGCTTTTAACTTCATTGAACGCATTTTCTCTATCAGCAGACCAAAATAATTTCTGTCCTTTCCTAAGCAGTACTCTCAGTGACTCCGCTGCTTGGGCGAAACTGGGTACAAAATGTGCATAGTATTCAGCAAGGCCTAGAACGGTGTGCAAGGCATCCCTGTCAGTAGGAGCCTTGGCTCCTTTAACGAACTTCATGAGGGAACATTTTGGCTTGATCCCTGATGCAGACAATAAGTGGCCTAAGTACTCCAACTAGCCTGCAGCAAATTTGCACTTATCCCGCCTAATCGTCATACCCCTCAGTGATAGAATAGTGAGGAGCCATTTCAAAATCCAGCATGTCTCTCTAAAGTGTGTGCGAAGACCAGGATGTCATTCTGATAAGCCTGCACTATCCTGATACTACCAAACAGATTGTGCATGAGTTCTTAAAATACACTAGCAGGCTGACACTAGTCCAAACTGCAATCTCAGCATTTGTAGGTGCCAAAGAGCATGACAAAGGTAGTCAGTTCCTGGGACTCCTTCGCCAAAGTCACCTGGTGATAGACTGACATTAACTCAATTACTGAGAACCGCTTCGCCCCACCCAGGTTGGCCAGTAGTTCCTGGATTTTGGGAAGGGGGTGACAGTCCACTAGAATTTTGGAATTAAAGGGTTCTCAAGTCAGCCCAAAGCCTGATCTCACCTGACCTCTTTCATACGACTACAATCGGTGCGACCCAAAGTGACCTTTTGAACATAAATTCTGCAACATGAGCCTTAACTATTCCCTGAAGCTCAACAGGATGGGTCGCACCTTGTGAACAACAGGCTGAGCTTTATCCTAATGGAATGTTCAAATCCTCTTGCTTGCCCACAAAAAAGATACTTGAATTCTTCCAGTACTTCTTGTAAAGGATCCAACAAGCTATAGACATAGTTTGCAGGTAACTCTCCCAGTGCGACTGTAACATCAGCATCTGGCTTTAACAATAGCTCCATCCTAGCCAGATCCTGCCACCCTAACATGTTTTTACCTTTTAAGGCCACAACAATTTTAGTAAATGTTTCTCTCCCAAGGCAAACCACCTTGGCAGAGAAAAATCCCAACATCTCAAATTCTATTTCTCTGAATGCCTTTGGATTGGCATCAGTGGGTGTCAGAGGCCTGTCCAAGACCTCATGGAACATGGTGTCCCTCAGGATAGTGATCGAAGAACCTGAGTCTGCTATGACCTGTAATTAAATATCATCAATTATTGCCTCACATGCGGTACCCTTGACTGGTGTACAGATATAATTGTATTCAATTGTCAACATTCCATTGTTAATTGACTATGTGCACGAATCAATCTCAGTATCCACACAATCAATTGAGACTGGGGTCTTGTTACTCCTGCATGTGATTTGAAAGTGGCCTATCTTGTAAAGTTACTGAGGTGGCTCTTCGAACCACACCTGTAGCATGTATAAGAGGTTTTTTTTCTGTACATACTTGTATGTTCTGTTCTTGGTGTTCACAAAACACACGGGCTCCACTTGATGATCCCCTTTAACGGCCACCGCACTCACAAAAGCGTCTGAATTAAGTACTTTGGACGAAATGGAGGATCTTTCTGTAATTTTGGACAAGTCAATGACCTCTGTGAGTGTTGGGTTACAACAACTCAGCAGGCTTTCCTGATTCTCCCTGGACGAACAGCTGTACACAAATTTATGACAGATGTACGTGTCCAAGTTTGGGCCAAATTCCTTAGGGCGGAGATGTACTCCTCAATCCCCCTCTTCAGTAGCTTGCTTACGTTTAAAGAAGTTGTGACGTTCCAGCATAACACTGGGCTCATCTGAGAATTGCTTGCACAGGTGCTCAACAGTTTCAATATATTCATTCCAGCATGACTCGCCTGACTGACCACGGGGCACTTGAATGGGAGGTAAATGCTGATAGATTTGCTGAGCAACTGCCAGACAGTAATGCAAACTTCCCTTCTGAAATATAATCGCCTGCCACAATGTGACTCTCAAACGGTCTTAACCAGTTTAAGGCTGGCTTCCCTGGTCACCCTAAAAAACGAGGTGGTTTAGTGATTTTTTGAGGTTTTGTCATACTGCCAAAGTTACACAGTACCAGTAAAACACAAACTCCAAATACCTGCCGCATGAAGATTTACTATGCTGGGAAACTCCAATGTAGACTTCAATGAAGAAGAATCCACCACATGTGTAGCTGTTGGGAGGATATTGGCGAAGTAATTAATCTGCATTTTACCAGATGTTTAACCATGTGTGCCTGAAAAACACAGCCTAACCAGAAATGACTGTTTGTAGTATTGCCTGCCAAACAAATGCGGCCCAAAGATGCATGATGACATCTCGCCATGACGTGCACCATTGATCGCAGCACAACACTTGACTGAAAGCATGTAGATACATGAGACAGCAGGAGCCGTGAGGAAAGGCAGGATGCATGCCAGACAGGACTTCGCTGCTTGAATTATGCACCTCACTGCGGTGCACCGTGCTGCTCCCACAACGGTCCGAAGCCTGAAAGTGCTGGTAGCACTGGTGAAAAAGTTGATAGAGGAGCCATGGCTGACACAGGCTACTGCCAGTGAAACTTGAATCTTGAGTTCTAAAATGACATTGATGGGCAAAAGTAACACATCATGTTTCTTTATTGACCTCCCAAAGGCATACAACTAACTTGACCAAACGTGAGAGGTGCCAGTTAACGTTTGGTGCAAGTAGGTAAAGGTTTAGGTGTATATCGGAGTAAGGTTACTTATAAAGTGGAAAAACTGGATACACCAGAACTGAGCACTCTACAAAGTTGGGGGGTTACAAGAATGTGCTTTGTGTACTTTGGTTTTCTGATACCTTCACTTTCTGCTAGGGGATATAATACGTAACTTTACTGAAGACATCACACAGTAATACCTGCGAACAATAAATATGTAGAGGGAGCATTCATTTTTTACTATAATTTTAATGATTCCAGATTTTATTACCACAGGACCCCCAAACCTGGTGAACTCCTAGGCCTAATTCAATGGCAACAAAGAGTGTCAGTTCACACAGTGTAGTTTTTGCTACATTTTTAAAGGCATGGCTATCAGACCAAATTTGGTTGAATTGTATCTATTACAAAGGACAAGAAAACATTAAATTGTTTTCGAAACTTAGTATGTTTGTTTGAGAATCTTGGGCCATATGCACGAACACATTTTCACATAGACACAGAATGGGCAAAACTGCTTGCTACATCTGGCCCCGGTCACTTATTAAGTTCCTCTAAAATTAAAATGCTGCAAAGAATACTTCTGCTTTATCAGGAGCAGGAAAGGTAAGGCAGAGTATGGTCAGGCTGAGTTTACAATCTACACCAATTTAAATGCTTTATTCAATGAATGTTTCTTCATCTCTAAACAATAGCACACGTTAGGAGGACACTCCCATAAAAATTGATCTAGAGGAAGCAAATGCATATATTCATATAGATGAAGACCAGGGTAATGTGTATTATGTGCCAGTCATACAGTATATTAATTTGTCATGTTACCCTATTGGACTTTTTTTTGCGGTGGCAGATATTCAGTAAGGTGCAAACAATGGTGGTAGCTCATTCAAAATACAGGAGATGGACGCAACTGGTGGACACATACCATAGTACACTGACCACTGGTCTCCAGAAAATGGGAAAAGGTCCAGATGGTGAAAGACTAATGGTTACATCATAAACTGAGGTAAATCTAAACTTGACTAAAGTGCGAGTGTCTGGGTACTTAAAGACTGATAAAAGAGTTCTGAATAGGCTTTGGAAAAACTTCATCCTTATTGGAGATGGGTATTTTATCTCTTTGCATTATCAACTAAGCTGTCCTTTCTTGCTTAACCAAGTTATAAACACAAAGTTGCAGCAACCCAGTGTACGCAGGTAGAACTATGTTTATGATTGACTCCAGTCTTGGGAACATTGTCAAGGGAATATAACACACTGTGCAACATTTTTTAAGCCACTCCACTTGGACGAGGGTGACGCTTGTAAAAGTGGAAACCTTGGTCGTAGAATAAAGACAAGACAGGCTCTTTATGCAAGTACTCGAAAACTGAATTGAGAAGCAAGACATAATGGTACGTAGATCCTTTGGCCCTGTTCCGTAGGCATCCCCAGGCATACTTAGAAGCTGATATATATTGCTGGGAGGGCTATCTAGAGACTCCCAGCACCATCCAGTACTGCTCACAAGAATCATTTAGAGCACAATACTATATTTCCTATAAACCTATACATTTTTGATCCTAAATCAACTTGATGCCTGAGCGCAAAAGCACTCCTCACATACTGTTTACACATTTTTATTTATGGAATTTCACTGTTTTAATAGTTAAACAAATGAGGCGAAGCACAAAGACTAGGCTAGCAAGACATGGACACATTCAAGGTAGTTCAAATCTCCAGGAACCCAAACAAAAATAACTATCTAAAAATTCCTTTGATTTAAAGGCCACCTCAGAATCTCCTTCAAATGTACGACACGGATTATTGCAGGACAATGAAACATCACTTCCATCACCACAAATCCCTAAAGGTGTGAAAATAATGGAAACATGAAAATGTCTCAGAAATGTCTAGGATTCCATAATGAAATAAGGACCACTCACTTCAATAATCCATTTGACCAACTCTTATAAATTCTGATCATTTGTTTAAAGCATTCGTAATGTGAGTAACCTGTATCATCATATTTAAATGTAAAACATTAAAAGTATGCCTCCAAACAAAGTGATATGG
This sequence comes from Pleurodeles waltl, assembly GCF_031143425.1. NCBI lineage: Eukaryota > Metazoa > Chordata > Amphibia > Caudata > Salamandridae > Pleurodeles > Pleurodeles waltl. Next base: position 278,603,813 of record NC_090448.1, on the reverse strand, counting down.
TCTTATTTAACTAAAAGAGTCCAGTGAAACAAAATCACGTATTTTGGGCCCGTTTACTATCACATATTGTATTTGGGCCACTACGTTTTGAATGTAGGTCTTCATTTTCGAAGGCTGATAATTTAAGCATATCAACGAGGCAAATTAACCAGAATGCAACTATAACTACAGCTGTGATTACATTTAGAACCACATCACCTATACGCCAGTGCAATCTTAATGGAGCAATAGTTACAATCAATCAAGTGTACCGTACAGAGTAGTTTCTCTTCCAATTAAGATGGCCAATGTGGCGAAGTAACCAATACATGCAGCAGCATCACAGGCACACCTTCAAAACTAGACTGCCTACAACTCTAGCATCAATTTTTGCTGCCAACGGCATTAACTGTTGTCTTTGGAGATTTAACTCTACCAAAACCTCAGTTCCACCAAAACGTCTTAAAATACCTCTCAAGAGCCACCCCACCCTCTCTTCTGTACCTTTTTTGTTACAAACTCAGACCCTGTAAAATTCATGTATTGAAAAGCAGAGCCGCCGCACCGCCCTTTGCTTCTTGTGGTAACATATATGTATTTCACAGAGGACTGTCCACATAATGCCCCTACTAACTTTGTCTTAGGTAATTTAAACAAAAATCTATAAATTAAGCATTACTTCACAAATGTCATCATTCATTATTGTATAAATAATAAATAGTACTGGATGCCAAGTATTAAGTTTTGTTTACTACGGGTATCAAGAGTTGAGAGAAGGGAAAATCTTCTGTACCTAAACACAAGTGCACTTGAGGTTTTTGAAACATGGCAGTCTGTGTTTAAATGAGAACAGGAAGAGTAATTTGGCAACTCAATTGCTAGATCAAATTAATTAATATTATTTTAAAGTTGGTGAGTGGCCCTTGTATGTTCGCCAATGTTCCATATTTGAACTTCTCTATGCTATTTTCCAACTTAGCTCAACAAATATATGTCTGGTTAATTTGTAAACTAAACTTCGGTGTAATCCAATACCAGAATGTGGCATTTGGCTATTTCTAGGCGTGGTCAAAAAATTCTGCTCTGCCGGCAAAGTTTTACCCACTTCCAGCAAAACTCTGCCAACTGCTGCATGGCAGAGTTTTTTCTTGCATGCAGCTCGCAAACGGTAAATCAGCAAGAGCAAGTGAGAATTTGTACCGCTAAGTGTGATTTTCAGGTGCTCGAATGCCTCCCGGCAAGATTTCGCTGCCCTGGCGGTCGCAGCAGGTGGCAATAGTCTGTGTTGAGAAAGCTCCTGCTTGAGTAGAAAATCTACTTGAGTGGCAAAAAGAAAAGCCCTCTGGTAAGCCGCATGGTGCTGTTTGTGCTGATTTTACAAAGCTCCTGGCGCTAAAAATCAGAGCCAGCAGCATGATGTGCCCGAATTCCGCCTAGTTGCGGAACTCTGCAGTACCTGCATAGTGAAATCCCTCGAGTTCTGCCCACCCTAAGCTATTTCTTTAACCAGACAAGTGGGAGCTAAGGATCTGAAGAAATAGGTCATTTGCTTAGAATTGGAAGATGTGTTGATGACTCCCCTTACAGTCCCATTCCAGCTGATTTAGATGTTAGGTGTATGTGGACTTCCCTAGGTGTCCTAACATCTATGTCAATGGCATCAAAATGGTTGCAAGTTATGAGAGTTACTCCGACGCCATTCCTGGTGGCATCCATTCTGCCTGAGGCTATCATGTTACCCAGGGCAGTCCCAGGGATGAAAAAGTCCACAATGGTCCCAAAACTCTTTGGAGAAAACTCCCAGTGATACAGGGACATCAGGGCATTTTTGTTCTGAAAAACACTATGGGCCTGATTACAACTTTGGAGGAGGTGTTAATCCGTCCCAAAAGTGACGGTAAAGTGACAGATATACCACCAGCCATATTACGAGTCCATTATATCCTATGGAACTCATAATATGGCTGGTGGTATATCTGTCACATTTGGGACGGATTAACACCTCCTCCAAAGTTGTAATCAGGCCCAATGTCCTGACATTCCTGCTGTCTACCACTGCAGAAGTTATTTCAGCACCCAACATCACCAATGTGCAAGTGATTGCACTGATCTCTTATCCGTTTTGCAATTTCTGCCAGTAACATGTTGAACCACAATGCTTTTAAAGCTTTCAAGTTAAATCCAGTGCTTAATCATAGCAAGTGGTTACTGCTACTGGCTACCGGCATACTTTTTTGGGAAAAGCACTTTTTTCCAGTTTGGACATTTTCCAAGAAAGAAAAACACACAAACTGGAAAGAAGAAGGACGGAATAACAAGTACAAAGGTTAAAACCGAGAACCAGCATGAGTGACATAAAGGGAGAGGGTGTGTCTGGTGGTGAATTAAAGAGGCATGAGGTCAGACGCAGGCTTCTGAGCAGAGCTTTGGGCAGCTGACACTCATTCTTTCATAGCCTTTTAGAGCACTGCTGAGAGCCATACCAGTTGTTAAAGACACTGAACTTGTGTTATAGGCCCTAGCTTGTATAGCCTGAGGCAGAGGGGTTAAAGGGCATTTAGAACATTTCACCCACTAAGGGTGGAATGTACTAAATTAAAAAGGGAAAAACATGAAGACAAACATTGGAATGTTGGCGCTCTGGGCTTATAGCAGCCATTTTAAACCCCGGAGCTACTCCATTGTCTTAAATGGAACTCTCTGCTTTCCAACGTTCTAATACAGCCTTATAACTATAACTTGTTTTTTGTGCATACTGCAAATAAGCACCCAATCATGTAGATTTTAACCAAGATACAGGCCATCCTCTGTACTTACATTGCTTGCATGGGAGAGCGCCCGGGACTGCTGTCGCTCTCAGTGCTATTCGAATGGTCCATCACTCCATTCAGCTCTTCTCTCATTGCACTAGCAAAGTTGCTCAGTGTGGGATTCCCCATGGAAGCTGTAGTGTATAGAGGTATGCTATTCTCAGCCATTGATGCCTGCAGATGAAACAGCAAGATATCATGACAAATCAATCTCCATAACCACATGGAATTTCATTGATGTGTTACAAAACATTACTCCTTTCAAACCAATATTATATTATCCAATTAAACAGTGTTTGTATGAAATCATTAAGATACATATACTCTCCTTCACACAGTTCTATTGTTTTAGTTTAGGGAATATTATGCTTAGTATGAAAACTCTTTATGATAATGGAGGCAACACTTTTCAGAATGCACATTCAATTGAATAAGTGCCAAAGTGGAATAAATGACCCTTCTATGGCTAGGCATACCAACTAAAACAAACCTAAATACAACTGTAGGTTTACTGTGCTAAAGTAAAGTCATTTATGACACAGGTGATTTGGAACGTTTTTGCTTAAAACAAGCACCATCTCGTTTCTCAAAGGAAACAAGGTTAGCACACCCAACTATGCTGTGGGATTGCATTTCAGGAGTAGCTGTTTTTACTTGTCACAATCTCTACAGACTTCAACAAAAACAAATTAAATATAAATGTACACAGGTGAAGAAGGTAGGCAAAGGTTTATCTAGTCTGGCAGTAATAACTGGCTGAGAGCCTTGGGGTCATTATGAAGAAGTTGCCAACATTTTTAAGTGCCCTATTCTCAACTCTCCTAACTGGCCTTCTATTCGATGCAAGCAGGGATTATGAAGAAACACCCTTGGGACCCCTTCCCCTTTGTGAATGGTAGCAAAAATATTTTTCAGAGCACTGCCTGTTCTGAAGAAAATGAGAAGAAGACTTTCCATTTTTTGTATTTGAAATGCATCTCGTTTTCCTTTAAGAAAAACGGGCTGCATTAAAAAAAAAAAACTGCTTTATTTAAAAGCAGTCACAGACATCTGCTGTCTCCAGCAGGCCACCTTCCCTGTGAGGGTGGCCATTCCCAATGGGGTCGCAAATTGCAACCTACCTCATGAGTATTCATGAGGTAGGTCATTTGCGACCCCATTGGGAATCGCAAACAGTGTCATTGACACTGTTGTACATCAGGTTTTGCGAGTCGCTCTGACTCGCAATTTGCGAGTCGCAAAACCTGAGTTTTGTACATGTCGCCCTTAATGCTAAAACACTGACAAGAAATTACGCTTCGATTGATGTTAATTTAATCAACATTTTATTTGGTATTTTCCTTAAACGGGGACTACTTCTATTAGAAGCTTTCGGTGTAAAGCCTTTCAGCTGAAATGCAATCTGACATGTTGTCAAATATGTATGCAGATAAATTACAATATTACCCTCTGGATCTAGGGAGCACTCATTGATCTAGACTAAATGCATGACAACAAGACATAAACTATTTTTGCTTACACATTATTCACCACCTAGATCAAATCAATTTTCTGAAAATGGCTCCAATACGTACTTTTGTTCTCGAATAAACAGTCTCACACATTAATTTTTAAATATGAGTCTTACATTTCTGTTTTTTAACTTTTTTGAGGAAACAGATTTGCTTGTGAGAAAGAGTATTGTCACGAAGAACAATGCCTCACAATTAGACTGACAGTATAACGAAAAATTTGAAACATTTTAAATCTTGATTCTAAACGTCTGTAATCGACAACTGAAAAATATGGGAGGCATCTTAAGCTTTCCACTTTTAGTTCTCCAATTTGTAGACATAAAACTGGTTAATTTTACTTCTTAAAACAGATTTAGGCTTCCTGAATTGGTGAGTGTAACATTTTCGGTGCCCTTCAGTTTCCTTAGGTGTTCTTAGAAAACACAAAAAGAATTGAAAATAATGACAATCGATGAAACATGTTTTGGAAATAAAGAGCGGTTGCTGTTCCAGTGATGAATACTAATTGGAATTAGTCACACGCTTAACAGAATCTGATGGAATAGGGGATCATTTCATTTTTGCCTTTCAGCCTCATGAATACAACATGTGCTTGCGAGCTCTACACTAATCAACAGAGAGAACAGCCTTTAAAAATCACACTTCACAAGACCCAAGGGAGAGTAAGTAACTAATGAATGGTATTTACAGTTGCTTCATTGAAACAGTCTTTCGGTTTATTGCTGTGTGTCTTATAGTTAAAAGGAAGGCGAAAGGAAAGGTCCTGACGCCTGTTACCTCTTCCTAACAACATCACAGCGAATTCTACAAACAAGTCTTGGGAATTTGCTGAGCCACCAGTAGATAGAACACCTTGCTGATTTCCACCTGACTGCTTTTGGTACTAATAACTGTTAGTGATATTGTTGACAAGGAAACTATGTTGATTTTTTTGTGGTGCACTCCCACCGCGCTCACCAAAAGTGATGAAGTGGCTTTGCAAAACAACGTGTTTCTGCCAAAATAAAAGTAAAGAGGATGCAAGTAGATTCGATTATTGATCCAATTCAACAAACTTAAAGGACACAGTCAGGGAGGACATAAGATAACCTTAAGACATCAATGGCCTAAAGAGCTGACCATTAAAGAAATGTAGGTTATATAAACATGCATAATTCAGGTTAGGAACCTTCATGCGGTAATTCCCATACCTAAATTCGACATTATGACTACTTGCTGATGAAAGGAAGTGTAACTTACTGAACTGCTGTAAAGGCTTTCGTGAATAACCAAGTTTTGATGTATTTCCTAAACAAAAGGAGAAAGTAGATGAGCCTGATCTAAAGGAGGAAAGGAGGTTGACATACAAAGCTCAGCTTAAAAGAAGCCCCCCCCCCCAAAAAAAACAAAACACCGAAGACTAACATCCTAGCTTTGAACTGTGGTTCATTCATGCATAAAATTAAGGAATTAAAATGAACTGTGTTCTCCCTATTGAAACAGGATAGTATGGCTCAAACGCATTTGAAAAGTTATACCTATAGGTTTAGAATCACTTCTAATGTAGACTTAAAGCTTGACAATAATTTTCACACAATTCAGCTGTATTCCTCAAAAGATGGTTAGAGCTCTACAGGCGTATCCTAAAGAGTGTATATGGTTCACATTTGTGCAGGTGTGAATTCATTTGTGCAAGCAAGATGTTTTTTTTCTCCTTTGGGGGGGGGGGGGGGGGGAGTGGAGGGGGAACATTTCTCCCCATATAAAAATATTCCTTGTGCAAAACCAACAACAATTTTGGGGACATTCCATCATTCCTGCTAAGTAGACTCATGCACTTGACAGGAGTACATTTCTAACCACAGCCATGAAGGAAATGGGTCAGAAAAAAGTTAAGAAAAAACTCCTGAGTTAGTCTTCATTGAAAAATGTCACTGACATCTTCACCCTGAACTAGGGACTCCAGACCCATGTGAATATATCTACTGAAACATAATATTAATCCATAGCAGGGGAGTACTTTCTGTAAGTAAAAAGATAACACAAGTGTAAATTCAGAGTTTGTAATTTGCAAATATGAATTTGCACTTTTAAATCAAGTGATATGCACACCTAATATAAGCTTAGGTACTCAAATGTGCACCTAACTTTTTAAACCAACGAATAGTCACTTTCAAATTGTGATATGCATCTGAAACCATCTACTTAATATATATATATATATTTTTAAACTACAGGTCTCAAGTATTTCCATTTTAGTGTATTGCCCAGGTAGTTTAGCTGCATTTACAAGCCTTATTTTTTGGAGAAATGTTCACTATAGTTTAGCTAATGCCATTTGATTTGCCCTGTAGAATTAACTGGTGATTGTTTTAGCAAACAGGAGAAACGTCACGTGACTGAAAATGACATCAGCACTCAGTGAGAAAAGGAGAGGCAGCTGAACAATTAGATACCAAAATAAAAATGAAAACACCAAGCTTGGAAGAAAAAGCATTAGGCCAGCCATCTCAGGGGAAAAAAATCAAGCTTTGATCACAAATGATTTGATACAGCTAACAGCTGCTTAAGAGAGCACATGGTCTCATTGAAGTTGCCATATCTATGGCAAAACCTGTGGTGACTACAGTAGTACAAACTCCTGCACCTATTTCAGATTGGGCTGATTATGTAATACCACAATTAAATTGTGATAATGCAACATTAAATCATGTGCAGTCTGTGACAGGTAAACACTAGGAGAAGTCTGGTCGTAACAACATGGAAATAAACGCACACAAACATGCAGTAGTACAAGTAACTATCAGTTCGCCAAACTGTTTCTACTGATAATCTAATTCGTAAGATTACCACTGCGTCAGGGAGTTAGCAGTAAGAATATACAAATAATTTTAAATATTTGAAGAGGTGCACTTGTTATAAAGTTTGTTAATATTATAATCTTTCCTACAATCCTTATAAATTCTACTGCCCGGATCACATAATTCATAATTTTCTGTATTAAAAAGTATGCCTTTTTGTGCCTTTGTTTTGCCTGTTTGCTCCCCACAAATGGCACGTTAGTATGTAATTATACTGAATGCACTCACAAAACTTAGCCTAACTTGACCATACTCAATGATTTATTATCTTTCCCTCATCCAAAGATCCATATTCACATAGAAATAGGCAAAGAGGCAGATTAAATAACAAGACCTCAAAAGAAGATCATTCCTGGACCTTAATTTTTTCCCCTGAAGAGTGAACATATAACTGTCCCAATTATGAGGCAGCATTCGTATATATCACAATGAACTTTTCGTGGCCAGTCCATGCAAGACAGATATCTTTAAAAGATATTATTTCATAAACCATCCAGACATGCACTTCGTGTTCATGTGTGTTTTTTTGTGAGTTTGTTTGTAGACCAGCCACATTTAAAAAAATTAAAAAATATGCTGCCCCTTTAACGCTGTGAACAGAAGGTTATGCTGCGACACTATATTCTATCATTCAACACATTAATAGCTGTGCTAGAGTAATTACACTTTCGGTATTTTTGCCGCGAGTGAAATTCAGAAATAAGAGTATGGAAATTATGATACTACTGATAAATATTAATATGTGAACTTTTAATTTTTTGCCACTATATTCAAAATGTGAAGCAACTAGCTAATGCTGAAGAAGCCAGATATGCGTTTGCCTCCAGGGACTGCGATGCTTTATGCACTTAAGAAAAAACTTTGACAGGATTAAAATTTAATATCTAATTAGAAAAGGGCTAATATATTTTGAAATGCATGGTGAAGACACAAGCATCTGCGGATCATTTGGTGCATTCATTATCTTACCTGTAAAGCAGCATTGAGAGGAGTACTGCAGTAGGCATGGCCGGTCTGTATGTTTTTAATAAGAGATGGGCTACTGCATGAAAACATATGAAAAAGAGGGGTCAAATATGTCATACGCCGCTGTTAGGTTTTACTAACTGTATTCTGCATCCCCTTACATCGCCTGTACGAAGACACATGAGCCCCAAAATTGAACCTTATAAGCTTAGTCAGGTTAAAGAAGCATTCTAGTATTCCTTCTAGTCCCAAGTTAGTCAAGGGTCATAAAATCTATAGTGCTTACTCAGTAGTTGTAACCCCACGCCTCTTAAAGTTCTACTAGATAAAAGTGGGTGTTGATACCTATCTAAATTTACAACATTAAAACTGGAAATCTTAGTTGCCTCCAAAATATCAACCCTAGGATGCCAAACCATAATCCTGTACCCTAAATGCCAAATAACATTTGAAATAAAAACTGTATTTTTTAGGTTACATACCAGTATCTTTCCTCTCTGTAGGCATTAAGTAGAATTTACTACAGTTACTACACAGTGAGGCAATATTTATACGCACAGTAAATAACACATCAGCATAATTCAGATAGTATTCATTTCTGTCTCGGTAAGTTGTATGAATGAGGTGAGGTAATGTAATTTGTATCTGTTCCCCAGTACAGCCACCTACATAGACTTTTTATTAAATTAATGGTGTGGTCACAAGAAATAGGGAAGGTGAGTTTTATGTGTTACCTTCTTCATAATCAAAATGTTTGATGACAGAGTGTGCACTGAAAATGTTACAAAGGAAAGCAGTGTTCCAATAGCTTGACTTGCCAACATTTGCATTTACATTTACTGCTATGAATTTACAACTTTAGTGGCAGTTCATGCCTTTAATTTACAAAAACCTTAATTTCCATAACACAGACTGTGACAGTCCTACAAAATCTATTATTTGTTATGTTTGTGAAAATGTTGTCTCATTTAATTTGGCAGTTTTATGTAGGTAAGGAGAACCTTTACGAACTATCTATCTTCAGATGTCCATAAACTTTTGTTTAGTATTTCAATGCCTCAGATATTCATGAGGCTTACCAAGATGTTTGGGTGGTCTATGGTTTCTTCTTTTGTAGAGTAAGAATGCATAAATGCTGATTAGGGCAGTGGAAAGTCACACCTTACATTTCTGACTCAGATTTGGCCACAAGTGTTATAGGCAACAGTATTCTATCAAGACTATCAACGTAGTATTAAAAACTACTCCAGCAACTTCGATCGGGTTTAGTATGAGCAGTCAGAACGTGTGCTTCGTGTTTAAATGCATCCATTTAGAATTTTGAGAGTTAATAGTGGTTTAAACAGTGTCTCCTAACTCACATATTTGCACTTCATTTGACCAAGGTTACGAAGTGAAATGCCTTAGTTTTTACCTTTTCATGAAATCTTGAAAGAGACGTGCAACATGTGGTGAAAAGAACTCCTTTGTGAGCTATTATCTATAGAGATAAAGTTAATCAAATCACAATTGTTTAACTATGTAACTGCCTTTTGTTGTTCTGGCCAAGTGAGCCAATCAATCCCCTATTTGCTTCAAGCAATTTTACTATATGTGTAATGGATTACTTGACTATTTTTCTAAACATATCTTTAAAGGGGTTTGGGGCAATCAGTTTGCCTCTAATGATGGGCTGGAGATAAAATATTAATGCTCTTTTAAGGGGCCTTCGAATCGTAAATGAGCCGTTTTCTGAATGACATGTAATTGTTGTAACTAGCTTTTCTTGGATACAAAGATGATGAGTACAACCTCTTTTAGCCAAGACCGATGTTTCTTTAGAAACAGACCATTTTGATGATACTGTCACTTTATAAAAATCTAAATTTGTTAACAGTGCTACAAGCTGTCTAACACCGAGGTTAATGGAAATTCATTAAACAGCAGAAGCCCCATTTTCACGGAGACGGTAAGAACAACAAACAGCAGCAATGGATTTATTTTGTTCTTTCAAAAGGGTGTCCATTATGTGGTTCTTTAGGAAGCAGTAGTTGGTTAACTTAGTTGTAGTGCATACATTTAATTTGTAAAACAAAACACAAATTAAGGGGTCCCTCCATGTGAGGGGATTGCAATGTCAAGTGCAATATAAATAGTAAATTTAAGGTAGTGCACTTCAACTGCCTACATGTCAAACTAGCTCAGCACGTGCAGAGCTTTCTTAGGAGAGCCGCACCATGCTAATATCTCTCATATGATAAAGAAACTCAAGTTGTTTTTTTTGTTCTTAGTAAAACGACATTCATTACTATCAATGATACAACTGATAACTATTGCTCTCAGATCAACTTCTGATTCAAATACAAATGTTTTTTGTGCTACTACTACCAGTAGTACTTTAACTAACAGTACTACTGCTGGCTGATCCAATACCACTTCTAGTACCAATATTTGTAATACGAGTAAGACTACGTGAACTAGGACTACTCGCAGCAGTATAACTTTTACTAACATCATAATAGAACAATAATACCAGGGCTACTAGTATAGATGCTTTATTAAAATTACTACTTCAACTGCAAATAGCACTTCTAGTATACTACAACTACTTTTACTACCTGACATTACTGGTGCTATTAGCACTAAGGCGGCTAGTACAAGCAGTGTAATGCTGGTTACCGCAAATAATACCAATATGATATTAGTCTATGCTTTATTTTAGCGTTTCTGTTTTGAGAAATTCTTTTTATGATGTAGTGTTAGTGCACACAGTACCACACATACTCGCCAAGACAACTAAATAAGTGCACTTTGTGGTGCAGTTTTACATGATGATATCTCTTGGACTTGGTAGAGCCTTCACAGTAGCTACTGATTAACAGGTCACATGGGCGATGCGTCCAAAAGTAGTAAAGTAATCAAGTATGTAATCAGTGACATAATCAAATTTTCTTTACTGATTTTAAAAGGGGAAATGGCAATAAACAAAAGTTTCAGATTTTAGTACACAAAATAAACAATATGTATTGTGATGTCCACGTATCTTGCGTTTAGATTGAGCACCTTTTTTCTACTACACCTCTAAAACTGTTAGCAATGTCACTGTCAGTAAAGATATATTTTAGACTCTGTACAGTTTGAAATGTGACAGTGGAGCGTGTGGAATACATGCGACAGAGATGTATCTGCAACCAGCATGTGAAAGTTTCAAATTTGGCTGCCAAATTGGACTTTTTCCGTCTGTAATGGTGTCATATAAGGAAGTGCCACTGAATTAGACAATGATAAATGGATTCATTGAGCATCACTGCACAATTACAATTGTAGTGAGTGCTACATAAATGCTGAATGTAACCACTGTTTTGTCTTTTTCTGTGATTTTATGTGTCAAAAAGGGTGTGTATAGGTCTGAAAAATTCAGTTAAGTTATTTCCTTTAAGTATAGGAAGCAGTGGTTTTTACACTTCAACACAAACACTGTAATCCAAAAATACAGAGCAAAGCTTTCAGATGACATTCAGAATAACAAGTAAGCATCGAGGCTGCTATTAATATTCTCAAATGCAACTTTTATACATATATAAAACAATTTGTAGAGAGGGTGATATGGCGATATGGTGAAACACTGAAGTAAATGCGATGCGCAAACAAAGCCAATCATGCAAAAGCAAAGCACATAGCAGCAGGAAAAAAACGAAATCAAAGCAAGTAAAAGCTCTTACTGTGCAGCAAGCTCGTCAAAGTGTTCATCAGGGCAGTGTTTGCGAGGACGGCCTCGTTGAACATGTCGGCCACGTTTAAACTCTTCATCATCAACAGTCCAAAAGGACCCAAACTCATCCTCTACTCTGATAAAGCACTTATGCAGAGAAAGGTTGGTGCGAATGGCACCCTGGGACAAACGTAGCCGCAGAGAAGATGGAAATGAAAACAAAGGGAATCGGACACAGAACGGACACCAAACACAGGAAGGTGGGGAGAAAATAAAATGCAATAAGAATAAGCAAATGGTTTGTGCGGGTTAAAAGCACTGCCGCCTAGAAGCAATGAGCATGTGATGCAACAGACACCAAGCAAGCAGGGACACGAGATGCAATGATGCACAAACAGTGATGAGATGCCTTGTTTCCCAACTGCAGACATGAAGCCACCTTTTTGCTAACACCATCTAGCAGCCACAAGCCTCTATGTTAAGTAAAACGTGAGCATGATCCATGCTAGGCTAAGAAGTTCAAACAGGGTGGACATACCCACTGATCTTTTGTGGCCTTCGTTTTTGGAATTCTAGTTCATCCACTGTCCAAACTGCCCCTTTTACGTTTTCTACTCGCACAAAACACTTGTGAAGGCTAAGATTATGGCGCACTGCATTCTGCAGCAAGTATAAAAAAAGAAAATATTCAAAACTTTCTGCAAGAAAAAAACTAGTCAATATGCATAAACATCAGATAACTTTTCAATAGTGTTTGCATGCAATATTGGCAGCACATGTCCATGGCGAATAGAAATGGCGATTAAATGTATAGTCAAGTGTACACTTTTGGTGCATATATTCCCACATACCAAACACACACACGCACAAAACACAACGATGTAAAAGTAGCCCAATGAAATGTAATTCACTGGCAAAAGAGCACATTTTAATATTCTAACATTTGCAAGAGAGCAAAAGAATAGGGAACTATCGGTTGTGGTGAACCATTAAGTCCACTTTAAAGGATGCATGTGACATTTTCAATTTCAGTGCCATTCTGCTACCTGAATGTTACAGAATATGAAAAGAATCCTATATCCGCACAAGCGAGAGATTACAAAACGCGTGAACAAAGGTCATTAATTGAAGATTTTATGATATTAAATGATATCACTCATGTTTGGTTAGTGGAAACTCTAAATGTCATACGCCACTTTGAGGAAACACTAATCAACTAAACTGAGCTTAGAACAAAAATCAATAATGAAATGCTTAACTGCACTTGATTAGAAACCACCAACTTAGATGGCAGTTCACCCCTTAAATTCAAGGCTTCGATTACAAACAGAGATGGGACCTAGTTAACACAGGGCCAACCTCCCAGCAAATAGTGTCGTCACAAGCTGAGTGCACTTGACTGTGAGCTCTTGCTGGGTCTGCTGTACAGTGAGCCTGTCTTTACGGTACAATCAAGCTCAAAGCCAATGCCATAGCCATGTCTATGACTACCAAAAGTCCATCTGTGAAGTATAGCTATGGACGAAACCTACATCTCATCACACTGCTGGTTTCTCATCAGGGTTGATGTCAGCTAACAGGAGGAGTGACACTTTCACAGCCACAAGTCACAGACTGGCGCAGAAAAAACAAGATGCTCTAAGAATGGACCAAGTGCTCAAGGCCATTATCACAATTTTCAATTCAGTTCCATAATGTAAAGGATTCCTGGCAAAGGGGCTGGACTAGAAGGGGTGGGTCAAGGAGGAGTTGGTTGAAGTAAAAGGGCAGCTATTTATTTAGAGAACACCGGGGGGAGACATAGATCATCCTCCCTGCGGGAGTAGCAGAATTCAAACAATTGTAGGGAAAAGACAGGTGTGATGATGGCAACACTTGCACACCAATAGTTTTGCATTGGTACTTCTCCATATAAGTTAACAAGGTTTGTTGTAGGGGCACGAATATCCCAAAGGACCTGACCTCTCAGAGTTGGTTTGAGACAACAAGGACTAGATGTCTATAGCACTGACAACCAATGCAATTGCCTCTTTCATCTAAGTTTGTAAAGCTGACATAGTGGGATTCTAGGATATATATGATACAGTCACACAGTATTTATTTTAAGACTCGTGAATAAACAAGATAAAAGCACTTATGATACACAGTAAGACTCTTGGCTAAACATGATAGAGGTAATCGATCTTTACAGTGAGGCACACTTTGATAAACATGCTAAAAGGACTTAACCTTACTACTGAACTCTAGAATTAACAAAATAGAGGCGTTCAGTCTTTGTAGTGTACGTTTGCATACACATTAAAGAATTACAGTCTTTGAAATGCACTTCTCAACAGTGATTGCTCTACAGGAGAAGATGGACCTAGCCGAACAGCAGATTCTGAACATGCTTTGGCTATATGATTTCCAAACAGTGGTGGTAACCAAAAAACATCTATCCAACCACAAATTTGAATGCTGCATTAAGAGCAGAGTAGAATGAATGAGATACAAGACTTGGTAGGCACTGGACAAATTGGGAGCCTGGACAAGGCCCAGCAAAGCCAAGCCCTGTAAAACTGTGTACTGAAGTATGGTAAAGTCAGTCAGTCAATTAAAGAGTGGAAGGTCAAGGCACCATGGGTTAGAGGGTGATAAAAATAAGACAACGTTTAAAAGAGGGAGTAGACTATTTTGTGTGTGGAGCCTTACGTAGGCAGTAGTTCATTTAAATACCGGAATCCAATCCGAAGAATTAAGATATGCTGACTTGCCCTTCCTTGTAGAATAAATGGGGACGCATTGCTCATTGTTATCGGGGCGTAGCTTGGTCAGTAAGATTGGGGAAGGGGGAGTGCTTCAGATTTTCCAACATTCACACTGGCGCATAATGTTAAAATACATTATAGGACAAGCAGGCCGCATGAGAGGGGCTTAGGGGTCAGTGAAAAAGGGAGAGGAATGCGGATTGGTAGGGGTACTAAGTGAGAGAAAGCACATTATTAAGTGAAATAACCACATTTTTGAAGTCTTACCAAACAGAAAAAGGAAGAGTGTATTTTGTCTGTTTTTGTCTGTGTGTTAAAAATTCTTGGTGAAATCCGACAGACACCTCACCATACCCCACCGAAAGCACCTATACCTGACTATTTGTTGCAAAATACATTAGGGGGGTGTAACACTCCATACACCCCCTCCTCCGAAGCTATAACCGTTCCCCCATAGTGTTTTTTTCCAATAAAGTGTACTATGGTGGCCCAGTACAAATATGCTTGCAACTAATGTAATATATTGAAAATATAGAAACGTTTCAATATCAGAAACACATGAAAGGCAAAAATGCCATAGTATAAAAGAAAAGGTTATGATTTTTTTGAAACATGTCTTCAGCGCACCTGCCTTTACCAATACTGAAGACACTAATGCGGAGAAGGGAATAGATTTCTAAAATATCTTTCATTTGGGCACTTTCGCATTTGATCACTCAAAATTGCTAAATGCATCACTCAATCAAAAAATAGTGGGTGAAGTTCTGTTGTTATGGGCAAACAAAGTACACACATACACAACTACTTATCACGAAATACCCACTTACAGGCTTTCAAAAAACGGAAGAAAATCAAATTAATACAGGTTACAAATAATAGGGTGAGAAGCAGGGCGCAGTTTAGTGATCCTTTCAATAAATTGTCCCATGACTTAACATTCAAGAACAGTGATGTCTCACCTTAAAATTTAAATTTCAATAAAAAAATAATTGTGGCCTGCCACGATTAAACGATTTATCACATTAAGAAAACATCAATAATGTTGTGTGGAAGGAATGCAACATAGCATCTATTGTTCAAATGCTCGATCATCAAAGTAGACTTAAAACTATGAAAGATGTGTTCTAAAAGGGGCCCAAATACCACATAAAGAGTTGCTTCTTTACAATGATTTTTTGTTTTTTTAAATCTGCGAATCAGGAATAGGAGTTTGCAAAAACTGAAGAGGATGCTTCCTCTGTAGGCCAAAACCAATTTTCCATTTGAAGTTAATCATGGGTGGGGCATGAGGTAGGTGTGACTGGCAAATAAAAAAGTGACTTGTAACTCATATGATACATGTGAGCAGATAAAACTAGATTCTTCAATGGCTTTGAAGTTACTAATGATTGATCTTGATGGTCAGTTGTCTATTATCCAGGATCCACCTGAGATCATATGTTTAACTACAACAGGCAATGCGACTCATGCTTGCTGGGGTTGATATGGTTCTTCAAAAGTAGAACAGAATTTTATTCGGCAGCCAAAAGGTTAATTTTAGAATTATGTCACAGAGAATGTATTTCAAAGATATCTTACAAGGCTAACATGAGGAGTGAACATAAGGTACAACTAGGAATGTGTTTCAGCTACAATATACTTGGTGACTTTATGCTGGTCTTTGACTAGGTCCAACATCCCCCTTTATACTTAGCTAGTTTTGCACTACAGAAATAGCATATACATACAATTGCTTCATATGGGCTATATCAATATAACCTAAAGTACCATAGGTTACTTTAAGATTGAAGAGTAACTATTCTTGGGAATTAGTGATACAGATTCCTTCTGGGCACAGTGATGTTATATTTCTCTAACCTCAAAAGACTTGGAATGTGGATTTGCATTAAAAAGTGTCCAGCCGCAGCAAAAGTAATCCAATTATGTTGCATGTCAGAAACTGGGTGCCAATTTGCAATAATTGTTCTGTATGTATACTTTACTCTTAATGTACTTCTTAGTTTCCAGGAGCACGTTGTGCCTAAGTGAGGCAGCTTTATGATTTGAGTCCCTAGTAAATTGTTTTTAACTGCTTACCTCCTTAGATCCAAATAATATTTTGTTAAACTATGAGGTAACTTAAAACAGTTAGGAAAGGACTGTGAAACATTTCAATTGTAACCAACGACTGCAACAGGAAGTTAAAATAGGAGACCAAAGTTTGCAATCAATGTACCCCCTAGATATTCTAATTAAAATGCCACTGAAAATTAATAATTAGCAAAGAAGAATTAAGAAAATGTACGGTCTTTTTACATAGCTAGAAGAAATGTACAGGTTTTTACTACTATTTCCAAGCAGAAATGTTTACACTGCCTACCACAATACGGAACAGGTTCTGATCCTTCGGTACAGATAATTCTTCAGAATACACACAGGTGTCAAGGTGCTTACCTTCCATGTTGCTGCATTGCGCCTGAAGTAGGCAAACATCCTTGTGAACCAATTGTAGATTTCGTTTAGTGTTAGCTGTTTTTCTGGAGATTCAAGAATTGCCTGCACAATGACATTACAAATCACATGAAAATAAAAAATAGTATAACTCGAAAAGCATATACCATCCTAAAAACAGGGAGCCATTTCACGAGCTAAACCAAAACAAGACGTCCCTAAAATTATCTTAGATAATTATTTTTTTATTCAGTTGAAACACCTACGACCGAATTGTGTAATTGTTTTAAGTTTTTGTTACTGTTTCCATACGGAAATAGTTCATTTATTAGTCATTCGTGCAGCAGAATCAAAGGGAAATGCAAAATATTTTAACAGCTGATTAAAGCTCAGTAATTATTTAGAGCTCAGATTAAATCTAGGGATCAAAGATTACTGTAGCTTGTGATAATTGACTTGCCATCTTTAAACAGGCTCATTTTCACTGTTGTGTGAAATGAATTTCTTAATAATCACATTGTATTGTAAAAGTTAATCAAGAGCAATTAAGATATATGATTCCGTTTGCAAAAATATGCACTAGTACGGTTTAAGACCTCATTTTCCACCGGATTTGAAGAGTATTATTATGCAGATGTTAGAATTAGACATAGTTACATTCATATTAAATGTGTAGGAATTGGCGTGAATTTGTAGACTGGTAGGGCATATCAAGCTTTAACAAATGCTATGAAAGCGGTGTCACAGGGTTTACATACCTGCCTAATTAAGGAAGCATATGTAAACGGAGGTCGCACTTCAGCATTCTTGTAGAATTCTTGGTTCTGCGCAATATCTGCAAAATGAGAGGCTGTTAATGAACAAGAATCCAATCCTCTTGCACTCTCCCCCAGCCCCCACTGAAGAAATTCAAAGAGTACCTGAAGAGATAGGCACGTTGTACTTGTCAGAGTACCGCCTTCTGATGGGAGTGACGTTGTGCATGCTGGTAGTTGTAATGACGGATGGTCCCTGGGTGACTGGAGTGATGGGAGCAGTGGGGGTGGTTGGGGTGTGAGGTAAGCTCTGTGGGGACGCCTCAGATGCTGTCTTTGAAAGTGTGACACTGGATACAAGATTCAACTGTCGGAAGAGAAAAAGTGAATTAATGTTTTAAGTAATTATAAACTAGTGTGGCTACAGGCGCAATACACGAGGGAAGGAGGGAACAAGCGAGGGAAGGAAATATATCGCAAGAGGGACTGCACACTATGGATAAACATGTTTTTTCTAATAATACCGAAATTGAACTTTAGCGATGCCTAGGTGGACCATGTAATTCACAAACAATAAAATATATATTTTTTATGATTTGGCATTTCAGTACTTAGATATTTAAATTCAATAGCACCTTTTGAAAAAAAGCCATCAAAAAATAAAGGTCCAGTTTTTGTAGCTCCAAGTTTTACTGCTGCCCCAAATCTAACTGCAAGCTGGAAATCTGCACAAGTTGAAATCTGTGGAGGTTATTTGTACATCCGACTCTCCTTCACCTTGCAAAAGAAAACAAAGCCATCTGTCCATGCTTCGGCCCCAAAACTGAACGAACTCCCACCTAACATCTTTAAGACACTATATACGAGGGGCATGCTTGTGCTCTGGTATCTCCTATGACGTGCTGCTGATACTCACTGAAATTAATAACTCTAGATTGAGTTTCTTTAATAGCAGCAGCCTGTGTGGCTGGGACAACAGCTCACCTATATTTTCTTTAAGTCAGACAGTTCACTGCATTGTTCAGCTTGCCCAAGGAATCACTAAACATTGGCGTAAAGGATCGAGAGGACACTCACTAAGAATAGCTTTATATTGGTTTAGGTGAAATGTAATAACCTACCTACTCTCCCATTTTTATAAATATATTTGCTTATGTGATAAAATCAGAAAGGAGTTTCAGAGAGCAGCAGAAAGCTCTGACCAAGTAAACGTGGGTGCAGGGATTCTAGCCAAGACCAATGTATAGGCATCAAGAACTGATGAGGTACAGACTGGAAACAAGTACTTTGGACAGATCTAAGCACCACACTTCACGTAATTACTATTAGAGGCATAGGAAGAAACTGGTTTGCCCAGAATCTAACCTGGTATTCAAGGCTGAAAGCAGATATTACAACCCACATCTGAGGATGCAAGGTCAGCACTATAGCCACCAACCGATATTTCTGGTCCAATATAAAGTTTCCAGGTACCAATCAACTAATACCCACCACTGTAAAAACTCAAAGAGCATTATGCACTATCTCCTTATGCTGTCATTTTTTAGACGTGCTATCAGCATTGCAGTTTAATTTGACTTTTAAAAGAATCGCTAGTCACAATGACAACTTACATAAATCGAATATTGGACCTTTATAAATTGCCTTCATTGAATTGCATAATTTCATTGACTGATTATTAATATTTGCAACAGTCTGTAAAACAACCAGATGTACGCTATGCACCACTTGCAACAGACCATTCACTTTGTCGCATGCTTTGCACGGGCACTTCATTGTGCTTGTTTATTCCTCAGTTGTATGCGATGTAAACTTGTAATATTTATTGTTGCAGAAACTAACTCAGGAAAAAGGTGTTGCTGCTGTTATACGTTTCTAATCTAGCCTTATAGCCTTATGCAAAAAGGTAGACTAGTTATTCAACATCCTGGATCCTAGTCAACAGCCCCAGCTGCAGGTAAGGGCTTGTAACAAGGGGGAGAGTCTTAAACAGCGGAAAGGCACAAGGGTTTTAAGGGTGTTAGAACATTCCACCTAGTGGGCAGAATGATCTAAACTAAAAGGAGAGGAACAGGAAGACAAGCATGGGAATGTTGATGCAAAAGGCCTACGCTGGCCATTAGTAGCCCTGAAATAAGTGATTGCGGTCAATAGAACTCTCAACATTCCAATGTTGCAATATGACTTAATATCAAAGTCGCATTCAAGTTAGAACAATATACAATTCACTGTGAGAGTCTATCTTTTGCAAGGGGCGTCTGACATGCAAAGTAGCCATGAGGCCAGAAATCACATCTTTTTACCAACTGGGGTCTGATGCCTAACCCTGTTCTCTAAAAGGGGGACGCATTAAGGGAAATATGACCTGCCGATCCTCTTCATAACCTGAACACTGAGGTAGTCTGTACCTCCTGCGATAGGCACGCTGGTATCCAAAAAAACACACGGAGATTTATTCATGGTCCATATTTTCCTCCTTGTGAGAGGTGTGGCCTGTAAAACAGCATGTCACATGTTTCCTTTTTCTGCCAATCACTAAGAGAACACTCTGAAAAATCTAAGATGCGAGTCTCTCATTTTTGTCATTGAAGGTCCTGGTGATGTATCAGGTATTTGGGTTGTATGTTGGAATAATGGATGCTGTTACTTTGCATTTTTTACAACGAATGTGTCTTAAGCATGCATTCCTTTACCACGCATATGGTTTCAATGGCATGCCTTAGGGAAAGAGCTGGAATTTGGTGCAGTATAATTTACTACTCCGGCTCCAGTCTGTGCTACAGTAGGGAAAGTGTTGGACTTTAAAGTCTAATGCTGCTTTCCCTAAGGCATGTTGCTGTAACGACATGCGTGGTAAAGGAATGCGTGGTAAAGTCGCATTCGCTATTACAGCTGTTATCTAACAGCAGAGCGTGGTTCGGCCTTTGTTATTAAAGACTGTTTCCCGGCATTTGCACTGGTCGAGAGGCTATAGCAGATTTAAGGCTTGGCTCTGGGATAAACATGAGCATGCCCAACTGTGGAAGACCACACTGACAGTAGTATAGATAAGGCGTTGTTCCTGGTTCCAGGAAATAGGCTCAGAGATCCTGAGTCAAGGCTCAGTACTAGACAGCAGAGAAATCTGGCTGAGGACGTTAAACGTCTATCCTCGGTTTCCGGACCCCTTTTATCTTAGGACTAATACTGCTGAGAATACATAAATGGGCAAGGGAACCACACTTGTGCCAGGGGAATAAGGTCCAATTTGCACATGAAAGCTGGTGTGGCACGCAGAATGTCTCACTCATGACAAGTAAGTGAACAAAGCAGTGGGGAAATCAGCACCTGGCAACCTGGCTCTTTCAGGTACAGAGAGCTCATGAAACTGGATGGAGTCTGAGTTCAACACACCCTCCCTTTATCTAGGTCCAGACCTCCACAGCCCATGGCTCGCAATTCAGTAAATCAGGAGCTTCCTTTCGCTCTCTCCTGGAGATATTGTGGCCAGCTTTTCAGGCAGGCTGGAGTGGTGTATTAGGTATTCACATGCGCATGTGTGTGGTTATCATGTCAGTTTAGGACTTTCTTTAATTAGGCACAGAAATGAGAAGGATCACTACCGGGCATAGTTGTATAGTGGTCTCTGCCCCAAATCACTGTTGAGAGATTTCACAGGCTACTCTTGCTAGCCACCGGGTCTGGATGTATAATTCTTCTGCTGTCTTTCATTCAGCTATAATCCAAACAATGTGATGCTAGCAAGTCAGAAGGTGTGCTTGGCACTTTTCTACTTTCACCTGCATAGGAGTTGCTCTGGTAATCCTTTCAGGCTTAAGCTGGGCACCAGGAGTGCTGCTCATGTACATAGTTGTCTGATTCGTCACAAAGTTCTTTTTCAAAAGCTATGGCTGCGATGGAGGGATTGAAACATAGTATGGGGTGTATGGGCTCCTCTTCCTGCACTTGGAAAGCACTGTATGAAGACTGCACTACCATGGCAGGCATGTCTTCTTTCATCTTAGAATTAGCTGTTTTTTCAGCTTGCGCATTGAAGACACTCTCTTAGTACAAAAGTGGTCAGTGTTTCATCTAAAAGCATGCGCCTTCTTTCAATATACCTAAGCATCTACTACACACACTTACATTTTCAGATCAAATCTCCAAAAGAACACTACAGGGAGTGCAGAATTATTAGGCAAATGAGTATTTTGACCACATCATCCTCTTTATGCATGTTGTCTTACTCCAAGCTGTATAGGCTCGAAAGCCTACTACCAATTAAGCATATTAGGTGATGTGCATCTCTGTAATGAGAAGGGGTGTGGTCTAATGACATAGACACCCTATATCAGGTGTGCATAATTATTAGGCAACTTCCTTTCCTTTGGCAAAATGGGTCAAAAGAAGGACTTGACAGGCTCATAAAAGTCAAAAATAGTGAGATATCTTGCAGAGGGATGCAGCACTCTTAAAATTGCAAAGCTTCTGAAGCGTGATCATCGAACAATCAAGCGTTTCATTCAAAATAGTCAACAGGGTCGCAAGAAGCGTGTGGAAAAACCAAGGCGCAAAATAACTGCCCATGAACTGAGAAAAGTCAAGCGTGCAGCTGCCACGATGCCACTTGCCACCAGTTTGGCCATATTTCAGAGCTGCAACATCACTGGAGTGCCCAAAAGCACAAGGTGTGCAATACTCAGAGACATGGCCAAGGTAAGAAAGGCTGAAAGACGACCACCACTGAACAAGACACACAAGCTGAAACGTCAAGACTGGGCCAAGAAATATCTCAAGACTGATTTTTCTAAGGTTTTATGGACTGATGAAATGAGAGTGAGTCTTGATGGGCCAGATGGATGGGCCTGTGGCTGGATTGGTAAAGGGCAGAGAGCTCCAGTCCGACTCAGACGCCAGCAAGGTGGAGGTGGAGTACTGGTTTGGGCTGGTATCTTCAAAGATGAGCTTGTGGGGCCTTTTCGGGTTGAGGATGGAGTCAAGCTCAACTCCCAGTCCTACTGCCAGTTCCTGGAAGACACCTTCTTCAAGCAGTGGTACAGGAAGAAGTCTGCATCCTTCAAGAAAAACATGGTTTTCATGCAGGACAATGCTCCATCACACGCGTCCAAGTACTCCACAGCGTGGCTGGCAAGAAAGGGTATAAAAGAAGGAAATCTAATGACATGGCCTCCTTGTTCACCTGATCTGAACCCCATTGAGAACCTGTGGTCCATCATCAAATGTGAGATTTACAAGGAGGGAAAACAGTACACCTCTCTGAACAGTGTCTGGGAGGCTGTGGTTGCTGCTGCACGCAATGTTGATGGTGAAAAAATCAAAACACTGACAGAATCCTTGGATGGCAGGCTTTTGAGTGTCCTTGCAAAGAAAGGTGGCTATATTGGTCACTGATTTGTTTTTGTTTTGTTTTTGAATGTCAGAAATGTATATTTGTGAATGTTGAGATGTTATATTGGTTTCACTGGTAATAATAAATAATTGAAATGGGTATATATTTTTTTTTGTTAAGTTGCCTAATAATTATGCACAGTAATAGTCACCTGCACACACAGATATCCCCCTAACATAGCTAAAACTAAAAACAAACTAAAAACTACTTCCAAAAATATTCAGCTTTGATATTAATGAGTTTTTTGGGTTCATTGAGAACATGGTTGTTGTTCAATAATAAAATTAATCCTCAAAAATACAACTTGCCTAATAATTCTGCACTCCCTGTAGAGGGAAAATATTAGATGTGTCACACTTGTTTATCAAAGGGCTTCCAACAACACTTTCTCACCTAGGCACACAGCAAAAAAAGAGGTAACAGTTCACTTCGTATATATTCAAGGAAGCGTTCTATTGAGTTGTCTATTAAGGTACGCACTGCAGAACTAGAAATCACGTGTGCCACACCCAAACTTTCAAAATAAACATGATGTAAGCCAACTTACAAACATCCAGAACAGCTCACAGATCTATACGTCTGACTGTAATATAGTTGTCTAACATAGTGAACCTGTAGTTTTAGCACAAAGACTCCCTACACACAAACAAAAAAAAGAAGGCACTGCACGGAACACAGCATATAAATCTAACACGGGACAGATAAACAATGAACATTTTCAGGCTGTATCCATCATGATTAGCTGCAAATTAACACAAACAATGGAGGCTTACAACATAAATGGTTAGACCGTTTATGCTTTCTGCATCATGTGTTTTGAGATGTCACCGAAATACTGCAAATACATCAACAACACTAACTACCAAGGTACGATCTGCACTGCAAACACCAAGTACACACTGCACATCTTTCAACATAGCTACTTAAATAACATAGCAATAACATCTGTCTCTAAACGCTAACCTTCAGGCCTTCGACCGGCTTAGCAGACATATAAGCATTTGAAAAGGTCCGCAGGACCCATTTTTACACGCACAATGACCCAGTTATCCAAAGAAACCTCAGAAGCTCATTTTCCATACAAACCATTCACTCATCCAGGCGTGTTACACTAAATCATAGAGATGGACAAGAGCACAGTAGCTGAAACAGACCATCATATGATGGTAGGGACTCCTGTGGGTAACGGGACACTCAGAATCATGTGGAAGAGCAGCTGACAATGCTAGGATGTGATACCGGTGACTTACAGGCGCTATACAAATGCCAATAAGACGACAAGCATTCAAAATATATTTTCATGGCACACTAATCTGACCACACACATGCCTGCTTCTTCAATTAAAATACACTATCCATCGATGGATTACATTTATATGGACATTTGCCAAAGATCAAGTTCCTACCTTATGATTTTCCTCATTAACACACTAACCATGACACTGCAGGGTTAATAACAGGCAAGCGCACATCGATCTGCTGATCTACAGCATATCAAAGGAAATCTGCATTAACCACACACCAATTGATCATATATTTCAACAAGCATTGGCAAGTCCAATCTGAAGTTAGTTTCTGATCTTTTTGGCTTTGCCAAACCATATTTTGTCAGTGAATGTTTTTTGTAGAAAGGCATGTCCTCTATGAAAACAAACACCAGCTAAAAGACTAAACCTATACATATATTTTTATGTAAAACACACATTGTAACAGTGCTCCTGGCACTAAAGGAGGCTTTTCATTGTGCTGATGCGCACACTGTGAAATGCCATCATTCACAGTCAAGCAAGCCAGTGGGTGAAGTGGGCTGACCATGTGCTCAATGCCGTATTGAACCCAAGAAAAATATGAATGACATTGCAACACAGCAGTGGGTAAACTGGGCTTACTGAAAGCTTATTTTACACTAACTATCTATAGATCTATCTATCTATAAAACAAAAGGTTACTGCCAAAGCCAGTCCTAAAAATTGATCGCATGTAGACATGTGCAATTCATATGGCATCTGCATTCTAAGGGTTTGAATTTGTTGCTAGAGCAATGGACGATATATTCCATCTCTGATACAAATTAGCAAAATAAATTCATAAAGGTCAATGATGTACAATCTAAGAATGTAAATGGTGTTGATTTCTTTTAGCTTTTCTCTATATTATGTAGCAAAGAATGGGTGTGGGGAAGGGTTGAGGTGGCGTAGGGAAATGGGAGTGGCATAGTGAGAGCACCCCAACAGGCTTGACAAATGACACTGTGCTTCACACCCACTGCTGAGCTGTCACTAATAAGCTACAGATGAAGCAGCCAACCTAGGCTAATTACCAGATAAAACTGTGTTGTAAGGGTTCTAATTAGAGGATGCGTATAGAGGTGATCTAATAATTAAACACTGCATTCGAATGACCCCATCATCATCCATATGCAGGGGTGCAAGATGTCACTAGAATATTTTGTAGAAACAGTAATTCTATTTCAAGGTGAGAAGCTGGTAATATCTGTAATAGCAATAAGGTAAACTAAATATAATACAGCTCCTCAAGAAAGACAGCAGTCTTTAGCAACTGTGGCTGTTCCAACTCGGTGCCAAATCTCAACAGCAGAGCTGCAATCAAGTGGAAATTTGCTGACTGACCTCTCTCTTGCTATTAATTTTAAGGAAAACTAATGACATATACATATTTCCCCGAACTTGTTTTAATTGCTAATTTGCCAAAGGACCTCAGTTTGCAAATTAAACCTGACTGCATTCTGAGCGAAAATTAAGTGCAAAACGCTGGGAAAGTGAGCCGACGGTGCTTCATCTCTCGCAACCATTTCTAGGCTGGACTAACAAGGTAATGAAATCCTGACCTTGTCAAGTCGTAGAGGAGTCAGTCTTGGCATTATTTTGTTTGATGCAATAATAGATTACTCTCTAAAGGAGATTCGAGCCAACTGCTTAGGGAACTAAACAAGAAGAAGGTGAATGTATGAACATAATCAACCTACATCATCATCTACCTGCTTCATTAACTGTCTAACACTTCAACTGAGGGGTAATTGGCAAATGATGAAGCCTAGGAAAATACAACCTCTCATCTTGATCCATCTTCTCTCTAAATATATCCCAGCTGTTGATTTTATTAAGGTCCGTCCAATCCAAACCTGCAATTCAGTATGTTGTGCATGTTCTTTGACTGAATATATGTTGCACATCCTATTTTACCCAAGATTCCAAGCAGTAATTAATTATTTCAAGCAATTTGAATGTCGACAGCAATTAGTTCAGTGGATTCATGAAAAGGTTATGGCAACAGGGATAGAAACTGAAGGGGAAATTCTGGGGTAGGTCGGCTCAGTGTCAGTAAACTGCAGGACCAGAATAGCAACCATTAAATACATTAGGAGCCTGATTCACAATGGTTTGACACACAAAAATATTTGTGATAGTAAATTTCACATTCTGAGTCAGAGATTCACAACTAGTGTTATTTCCGTCTCACACAGGGCACTTAGGAATGTGTTAAAGCAGAAACTTAAAAACTCTTTACGACTCCTAAATGCTACCCATATCTGACCCTTAACCCCTTACTACGCCAAACCCATTCTTATTCCTGACCCCTAACAACTTCATAATACCCCTAAACAATACTCATCCTGAACCCGAAGAAACCCCTTCCTACTCCTAAACCCTAGGCACAGAACCCTAACAACCCCTTACTATCCCTAAATACTACCAATCCCTAAACCCTAAGAAACCCCTTCCTACCCCTAAACTCTATGCAACGCATAACCCTAAAAACTCCTTACTACCTGCTAAACACTACTTGTCCCTGAAACCTTACACCCATATATTTAATAAAATGTTTTAAAAATATTAGAAATGACTTACAAAGAAATTGTTATTCTTATTTTTTATTACAAATTCCACTAAATTTTTATTGTTACGTCATTTAAAAATATAAATGATTTACTAATAAATTCATTAAATTTAATTTAAACCTTTATTTATAACGGTTACAAAATAACACAAATTCTTAACATTACAAATATATATGTTTATTGACATATGATATATACATATTAATTTATACATATATATATATATATATATATATATATATATATATATACATACACACACTCATATCAACATATATAATATAAAAATGAAAAGATTAAATACACAAATTAGGAGCGCAATTTTATTGTTTTTGGGTTGGGGTTGGCCCTGCATATGGCAGTGGGTATTTAAATCCATTACCCAGGTCCGATCCCATTCTTTGAGGCAGTGAGGGAGTAACTTCAAAATTTTGTTTGTAAAAGGACAAATTTTTCTGTATCTCAAAACACATGGTACTTGTGATAAAGCTCATTTCTACCTCATTTACTCTTGCAGAATTTTCCATCTTGTAAAACTTTTGCATAATTAAATTTGGCATATTGGAGTAAAGCTAGAAATTTAACACTGTTGTATATTCCCATTAGTATTCATGTGATTCCCTGCCACAGCCCTCACAATTAGAAATCTACTCAGAAGAAAACCTTAAATAATCAATTTCGACTTTTCTTATCTGGCTCCAGTAAATCAAATCTGAGAACATTATTAAATGTATAAAGCAGTGGTTCCCAAACGTTTGACATCTGTGGACCCCTGCTTTATCATTACAGTAACCTGGGGAGCCCCAGTGAATCATTACTGGAACCAGAGGACCCCCCCACTGAATTATTAGTGAAAGCTGGGGATCATATCTGTTAAGATTACCTAATATTCTAAGCAGTCGCGGACATCCTGAGGAGGCTCCGCAGACCCCCCAAGGGGTCCCGAAACCACATGTTGGGAACCACTGGTGTAGCGTACAGGTCCATCTGTGTTTCCACAAGACAAAAGGGCAAATCTAACCGAAAGATGAGAGAAGCTCTGTGTGTGTGTACACACACAAATATTCCCTTTTAAAAAGTGACAGTAAGGAAAGCTACATTTCAGATAAACCTACATTGTAATAACCAATGAAACGGACCAGTTTTGGTAACTGACATTACCTCCACCCTAACAAAGCCTAAATCTCTGACCCATGACACTGAAGTGTGACTGTAGGTCTGTTATGTTGAGCCAGATGGTATGTTATCTTAACTGAACAACTTCACTGAAGTTTAGTGTTTAACATAGAATATTTGAGCAATAAGATTAACAGGCTCTGCACATGCAGCCACAATACAGCCAGATGCCCTATATAGCCCATAAATTTAAATAGTCTTGAAAAGTTTTGTTGGGTGCCCAACAAACCGTATTAAGAATGTTTAGAGTTTAAGTTGATCTCAACAATTTTCTATTGACCACCAGTAAATGTACAGTGATCGTAACAACAATATAGCGGTGACAATCTGTGGTACATAGGTGAAGTCTGAAGACTTCACAAAATCTGTAGGTGATATGTGCTTGCAAACACCACGTGCTTCATGAATGTCTGACACAGAATTTGGACAAGGCTGTCATTTCCATGTAAAAGCTGCTTTTTTCTCAGGTAATTATGGCATTTTCCATTTCCCCTGATGTACAACAAAATGGCATGAGAAAAACACTTTTTACTGCCTTAAAAAGCACAAATGGACTTCTTTACACATGGAAACAACTCTCTAAATAGTCATGATATCTCAAATGTGAAAAATGTCAAGGCATAAACCATATACACAGATGTGCTATTTATTACTACTACTATTGAGAGAGGAGCTTTGCCTTGTGTGTGATGACCCGCTCCTCACACTCAACAATATCGATCAATAGCATATTACACTCTGCACACACACACACTTATTTATACATATGTGTGGAAAATATTACTTACCAGTAGACATCTGTTGGTGGCATGTAGTGCCGATGATTCAGATACTGTGCATAAGCTTGCCCTCTACTGTTTGGGTCGGAGTGGTACAACTTGTTTTTCTTTGAGGAATGTTTTTGAGTCAAAGTTTGAGTGACTCCTCCTATCGGTGACAGTGCGCATGGGCATCAAGTCTTTTGATCGATTGTTTTCTCCGCCGTCAGGCTCGGACATGTGCTCCTATCGCTGATTTCTCAGCTCGATACAGTCCTAAACAGGTTTTCTCGCAGTCTTTATTTCTGCGACTGTATTGTTTTCAAACAGGTTTCTTTCTTACACTGTAACCTCGGTTCGATTTTCACTCTCAAAACCGACCAGCCCACTCTTCGGGGCCCGTTGCGCCCCTTTTCGGGCCTACATCCTACACAACACTTCTGGCTATGCCAACCAACGACCAAACCTGCAATGCCTGTCAATCTTTTTGGTAAAAAAAAGTGCTTCAGGACAGAAGAGCTGGTCGACTCGAAATGGCATCTCAAACTCCAAATGACACATCAGATATTTTCGGGGAGGAGCACGGGCAGGAGGAACCACATAAAGAGGAGGCCTTTTCAATCCAGGACTCAGGCTTCTATAATTTTATATTACACATTTACTTTGGACTACTTCAGATTAAAAAGATGTTTTTTTTTCACAACGGGAAATGCTTATTGTAGTAGTAAGTGGAACAATTAACTATACCGTTTTGCTGTCTTTAAAAAAGAGAAAACACTAAATCGTGTAGAAGGACTAATTTTAGAAACAAATATATGCTTTAATTCTCTCTGGTGAAGGGACAGAGTGATTAAGCTGTTCTTAGCAAAGTGCAGCTAACAATTGTCAATAATTAAAATTAGAATGCTCAGGTTTTATAACCTTTCATAAATGGAATATTGATTAAACACCGGGACAATGGAAAACTGATTGAGGAGAACATTTAAATAGTTTGTGTATTCAAAGATATAGGCGGTCATTCCTACCTTGGCGGGCGGCAGTCGCCGCCCGCCTGGCGGGAACCGCCAGAAGACCGTACCGCGGTCAAAAGACCGCGGCGGTCATTCTGTCTTTCCCGCTGGGCTGGCGGGCGACCGCCAAAAGGCCGCCCGCCCGCCCAGCGGGAAAGCACCAGCAACGAGGAAGCTGGCTCCGAATGGAGCCGGCGGAGTTGCTGGTGTGCGACGGGTGCAGTTGCACCCGTCGCGATTTTCAGTGTCTGCCAAGCAGACACTGAAAATCAATGTGGGGCCTTGTTAGGGGGCCCCTGCAGTGCTCATGCCAGTGGCATGGGCACTGCAGGGGCCCCCAGGGGCCCCACGACACCCGTTCCCACCAGCCAGGTTCTGGCGGTGAAAACCGCCAGAACCAGGCTGGCGGGAAGGGGGTCCGAATCCCCATGGCGGCGCTGCTTGCAGCGCCGCCGTGGAGGATTCACAGGGGCAGCGGGAAGCCGGCGGGAAACCGCCGGCTTCCCTTTTCTGACCGCGGCTTTACCGCCGTGGTCAGAATAGCCCCAGAAGCACCGCCAGCCTGTTGGCGGTGCTTCCTCCGTCCCCTACCCTGGCGGTCTCGGACCGCCAGGGTAGGAATGACCCCCATAGAGTGCTTGTTAGAATGGTACATGTTCTCTTCACCTATGGAGATAACCAAGGCATTACATTCCTCTTGACTTCATACTGCAAGATCCATATGAGTTTTCTGGCCTGTTACTTAAATGGAGACAGGGTGTGTTTTATGTTACTTCTTTTCCATGTGAATCAAGTGAGTCAAGATAGGGGTGCGATAATCGTACTTCATATACTTGTGTATTTTAGAGGGAATTCCATGTTCAGCTGCATTTGGTAAATCAATGAACACCCTCACAACATTTAAGGATTTATGAAAAAGTCAACAGAACAGTTGATGAAACTGGGAGCCCAAAATATTTTTGACTTTAAACCTCGGGAGGGAATTAAGTTGAAACATTTTCTAGGAGTCAAGTAACACTCAAAAACATGTTTTCTATAGTACTGCATAGAATATCAGGTACTTAGGTGGACAGAATCCCTAGGTCTCCAAGTGGAAAAACCATGTAAACCTAATACTAGTCAGCTAGCAATACAGGCCATTTGCCAGCATACCAGCTTCTTTTGTTTTCCTTCGTTCCTATCAGTGGAATGGGTTCTGTGTTACCTACCTTGGGTGCTTATTAGTGTACCCCAGAAGCTCACCACATCTTAAGAGATCTCACAGAGACTTAATGGTGCCCTCCAACTGCGCACCCCAAAAGCAAAACAAACACTGATCTACTTTTTAGCAATGTGAGTCATTCCATTACTGTCTCTAGAAAATCACTGGGGCTCTTGGAGCTGAAGGATAAAAAATGATTTGTATGTAGAATGCCAAATTTACATCAGGCCCATCTGCCTATTGAAGAAAGGTTTAGTTCCCCATTAGGCTGCAACTTCCAATCAGAGGACCACAAAGCAGAGCTCTGGTGACCTTGTATAACTGGTGATTGCTACCATTGGGGGCAAGTATAACACCTTGAGAAAACAATACTATTGCACACATTATCCTCTATAAAATAATCTAATTTAAACAAATATCAACAAATGAAGGTGCTGCGTTGGAAGGGATCCTGCCCAGATCCCGCAAACGATTCTGAAAACTAGCTAGAGCAAAATAGTTGTGAACTAGTCCCAACACAAACTCTGGAGGCCAAATAGGCTCAATCTGTACATCAAATATAATCTTGATTTAGCAGTTCTTTCAGAAAAAGTTCTCATTTATTCACTTTGTTGTTTACATTAAATCTGAAGTCCATCCAACAATAAGTCTTCATAATGTGAAATCAAACTTGATGGCATTTTTTTCAAGCAAATTCATTTGAATCCTAATGCATTTTTGGTAAATACCCTTCATCAGGAGAACTGTGAGAAAATTCAACATACATACAAATCAGGCTGATGGTATTGCTTAACAGTATCAACAGAAAAGAGCTAACATGCTCTTTTTTAACCACATGATGAGGGGAAAACACATGATTCTTCATGCAAAAACAGTGTGTGTGGTATCTGAAACCATGTCTCAATGTACAAGACTGTGACACAAGAAAAATGAACTAGATAGTAATGGTTTTACATCACGACGACTGTCTATTCCAAATATATTAACACGCACAATGTAGGAAAACACCAAAAAAAGGGCCCAAAAGAACATGCTGCCATAGTGAGCATACCTGGTAAGTGCTCGCAAAAATATATAACCGGAATACCCTACCTTATAACCCTGCTGAAAATCAAAATGCAGTCAATGCGAAATAAAGTGTCAAGTGCTGATAAAAGAAACCATGGTGTACCGCCTCAAGACACACCTGAAAAAAGTATGTAGAAAATGATGCCTAGTGAACTCACAACATTCCGAAACTGCTGAACGGCAACGGGTAAAAATACCGTGGCATCCAATACAAGAAATGAAGAAGCTTACAAAATAGACTTGGCTATACAAACCGACTCACACTTGTGATGGATACTACCCCAAAAACGACTATAGTACTACATACCCGCTGCATCATGTTCTTCTGGAGGCTGCTCCTCCAATGGCTGACAGAGAAGCCCCATCTATTGTGGCGTGCACATATAAAAGTAAACTGATAACGACAACAGTACATTAGTAAATAAAGAAAATGCCATTTACTTCCTCCAGTGCGCATAGCTAGGTGCCCCAGAAAAACCCATGGAATAACCCTCTCTGGAGGTAAAATACATTCTTTCACTGAAAATAACTGTGGTATAAACAAAAATGAAGAAGTTCTAAAATTAAAATGTTGTTGGCATGTAGGGCCTCTTAGTTGAAAAGTGCCCATTCCACAGCTTCATTCCCCTCATTATGGGTTATGGACGTGTACAATGACGTTACAGCCAACAAGTATCAAAATCATATTGAATGGTGGACAACAATCTCAAAAATTCTGTGGTATCCTGAATATATGAATGCCACTTCTGAACTACTGGATGGGTATATATCAGTTTTACACTCACCATTCGATTGTTGTCATGCGTTTACTATGGGTTTAAAAAAAAAAAAAAAAATGCTGCCTTTCTCCTCTTTTTTAATTATCAATTATTAATGATCAATTTTAATTATATTTAATGTACAGATTGAGCCTATTCGGCCTCCAGAGTGCATGTTGGGACAAGTGCACAATTATTTGGCTCTAGCTAGTTTTCAGAAGTACAGCACCTTGGCCATAATATTTACCTTGATGAAGGCACCTCCTTGACCCATAGGTAATGCCATTAACTTTCCACAACAGCCACTGATAGTTTTTACTCTCAATTACAGTTTACTATAGGATGCCTATTCCTGCAGGGAAAGGCAACTTAACAGAGTAACCAAGCCAAAGCTAGTGGGAGAGGTCAATCAATCAATCAATCAGTGCTTGTAAAGCGCAACTACTCTCCTGTTTGGGTCTCGAGGCGCTGAGGTGTTGGGGGGGGGGGGCGGGAGTGTAGCGTTTACTGGTGAGGTGGTTCTTAAAAAAGCCATGTCTTTAGTTCCTTCGTGAGCTGAGGAGGGAGGTGGTTTGTCTGATGTGGAGATGAAGGGCGTTCCAGGCGGTGGTCCTGCGCCTCGGAGCCCCTGTATTTTCCACCATATTGCTTTCAGTAAACTATGAAGCCCATGGTATCTTGATGACCAAGTACAGTGAAGGCTACTCACGCAATCTAGTTTATGTTGTACTTTATATACTTGGGACAAAATTTAAGAAGACAGCCATAACTTGTGCATGATGTTATGTCACAACCAGATATTGTATGTTACCTGCATTTGGGACAGTAACAAAATTTTCCTACCCAAACAGGCAAAACATACGTCTGTCAGAAGGACCAGCAGCAAGCGTATGGTGTTTAAGAGTGTTAATGTGTTATGTATAATAAACCTGGTTATGGACCCTATTCAAATCCTAGTAGATGCTTCTCTTTTCCACCATGGGGACAGATATTGTTAGAAATGGGGGTATCTAGTTGGAAGTGGTTTGCATCCTGTCCAAGAAGGGACCCTCACACTAGTCAGGGTAAGTGAGTCATAAAGATAAGATAACCCCTGCTCACCCCCTTGGTAGCTTGGAATGAGCAGTCAACCTTATCTCAGAGGCAATGTGTAAATTATTTGTATACACACACACACACACACTGTAACACAGTGAAAACACCACAAAAGGACTCATGCTATGGCAGGACTTAAGAGGCGCTGCAGGGGTGTTGGGACTGCAGTGTTGGTCATTGCTCTCAGTGGGGACCACCATTCTGAATTCGCTCTGGAGGTGATGCACTTGGTTTCTTCTTGGTTGCCCCAGAACTCACTCCCATGGGCCCTGGAACTGATTTGATATCACTTGGCGAGTCAGGACTCTCAGCAAGAGAGCCCAGCAGCTGGCAGATGAAGTCCTTGATGTTCCTGAGACTTCCTACAGGAGGCAAGCTCAGTTCAAGCCCTTGGAAGGCAGGATGCATAAAGCCAAATCCAGTCCTTTCGCTTCCAGGACAGAAGCGGCAAACAGCTGGCCAGCACAGCAAATCAACAGGCAGAGTGGCAGTCCCTCCTACGGCACCTAGCTCTTCTTCTAGGCAGAATGTCCTCAGTCCAGAAGTGTTCTAAAGTTGTGGTCTCAGAGATTCAACACTCACACTAATTTCTGCCTTTGAAGTAGGCAACATTCAAACATTCAATGGAAAGTCTTTGTAGTGCACAAGACCATGCCTTTCCTGCCCTGGCCCGAGACACACTCCAGGGGGGAAGGGGGGGTATGGAGGAGACTGCTTTGTGTAACGACAGGCACTGCCCTAATCAGGTGCAAGAATCAGCTTCTCCCACCACTCTAGCCCAGGAAGACCCATCAGGATATACAGGGCACACCTCAGCTCTATTTGTGTGACTGTCTTGAGTGAATTCACAAACAGCCCAACTGTCATCCTGACCCAGACGTGCATTCCAGCAGACAGGCAGAGGCACAGAATGGTTAAGCAAGAAAATGCCCACTTTCTAAAAGTGCCATTTTCAAACGTACAATTAAAAAAACAACTTCACCAAAAGATGTATTTTTAAATTGTTTGTTCAGAGACCTGAAACTCCATATTTCTATCTGCTTTCATTGGGACATAACACTTGAAAGATATTGCAAGGCAATCCCCATGTTAACCTGTGGGAGAGAGAGGCCTTGCAATAGTGAAAACCTAATTGAGCAGTATTTCACTACCAGGGCATGTACCACATCAGTACATGTCCTACCTTTTAAATACACTGCACCCTGCCCATGGGGCAGCCATGAGCCTACTTAGGGATGGCTTACATGTAGTAACAGGGAAGGTTCGGACCTAGCAAGTGGGTGCACTTGCCAGGTCGAACTGGCAGTTAAAACTGCACACAGACATTGCAGTGGCAGGTCTGAGACAGGTTTACAGGGCTACTTGTGGGTGGCACAATCCGTGCAGCGGGCCCACTAGTAGCATGTGCTTTACAGGTCCTGGACACCTCTAGTGCACTTTACTAGGGACTTAATGACAAATCAAATATGCCCATCATGGGTAAACTAATAACCAGTACCGTTTTAGACAGGCAGCACTTGCACTTTATCACAGGTCAGCAGTGGTAAAGAGCCCAGAGTCTTAAAGCCAGCAAAAACGAAATTCAGATAAAAAACAGGAGGTCAGAAGCCAAAAAGATAGGGAAAACCACGCCCAGAGCTGACAGGTCTAACAGATATCATGAACTATGCCAACTGTATTTGGAGATTCCCGCCTAATTGGGATCTCTATACTATGAAGAGAGCCGCCACCACCATGGTTTGAGTGCTTTTCAAGTGGAAGACATGCTTAAAATGCCTGCTCAATTAACACTTTTCTTCAGCCCAAAAAAATCCCAAAATGGGAGTTTTATGCACAGCAAATGTTTTCCCAGTGTGTGGGGGGTATTCAATGTTTTACTTGTTCACTTTTGATGTGCTGTTGATGGTGGATATGGGCAGGAGTGACTGTAGACTTGCCCTCAACAGGGCAGGTGACCATCACCACAACCCTGCAGACCTACAGCAGATGGATTGCGGGATCGGGAGTTACTTTCAGAGGAGCCACCGGGACCTTGCCGATTGGATGGCATTTGTTTCCCTGATTCAAAATAAAGTGGCGGAACCGCACCTTTGGTGAGGAAGGTGGAATAACGGTTTAGAACATTCCTCCTGCTCAACCAAATGCTAAGACAGACCCTAGGTTTGGAAAAGTAGATGCTTCTGAATTAGGTTCAAGACTCATTTTTTTCTCATACACAAAAATATTTTGCACTACATGTTGTTTCTTCCTGCACCCCACTTGAATACTAGGGTGACTGCCATTCTTTTTCACACATGATGCAACATTCACACTTGGGCCTTTCATTGCTGTATGTATGTATGTATGTATGTATGTATGTATGTATGTATGTGTATATGTATATATATATATATATATATATATATATATATATATATATATATATATATATATATATATATGCCCAGTCGAAGGCGTGTAGCCAAATTGCGCTGACCGTTTCATTTTTCATTGTTCGCACCTTTTTGGAATATCTGGCACCTGTTGAATACATTTTTGATCATCCCGCAATTCTGGCCTTAAATTTATCTGTTTGCTGTGCCCCCCTGAGGGTGATAAGGAGAGAGGACGCTGAGCTGAGAAATAAATATATCTATCTGTATCTATATATATATCTATATATACATACATACATATATATATATATATATATATATATATATATATAGACAGAC
Organism: Pleurodeles waltl; assembly: GCF_031143425.1. Classification (NCBI taxonomy): domain Eukaryota; kingdom Metazoa; phylum Chordata; class Amphibia; order Caudata; family Salamandridae; genus Pleurodeles; species Pleurodeles waltl. Next base: position 278,567,053 of record NC_090448.1, on the reverse strand, counting down.
ACACACACACTTCACTTCTAAAACATACCTCTTAAAGCCCATTAAAGTTACGCACATATGAGTAAACTAGTCATGTGTGTTTTTCATAGCTTAGCGAGTTCAGCACCTTTGTAAATAGGCTGTAAACTTTAATCTGGTGTAAGATTACCTTAAATTGGGAAAAAACCTTTTCATATCCAGCCATACTGGAATTTAGTCTTATTTTAAAATATAAATATTTATATATATATATATATATACACACACACACACACATATATGTGCTTATACACATATATTACTTAATTAAAACGTTCTTTATCCCTGCACAGCGCAGAACAATAACAATTTTGGCATTAGTAAAGAACAATATTACTTTCTTTGCGGGTGGCAGATTCTTCTTATTCAGTAATGCTTAATTTGTAATACTGCTGCTGATTCCACACCCAAGAATAAGTATATAAATATTGTTTACCAAAATGTAAGATGATAGCTTTAAGCAGCGGAAACTGATATAGAAGCAAGAGACACAGATTGCCTATTAAGTCAGTTTATAATCCGAATGAATCCTATCTGCAAAAATATAGGAAAAAAATGGCATCATAAAGAATGCACTACGTTTTGATTAACTACACTACTCTATGATGCATTTTTGTGTCTGTACCTATGACACCACAGTATTTAGCAGCTGTGAAGCAGAATATAAGTATGAACCATCTTGCAATTTCTAACACTGTTATCCACATTATTAATTTTAAAAGCTTTCTACAGACTGTTTTTGACTCAAATTAACTCCAATTTGCATTATTAGTAAAGGACATCAGCAAAAGACAAAGCCATTTATTTGTGTGCTGGTCAGCTTTGAAGGTATTTTAATACTTTTGTTATATACTTTCTTGCAACATGGATGATTGTTTGCCCGTTTTTTATATCCTATCTTGAGAGAGAATGCATTTATGACCTATAAGGAGGCTATGTGCTTTCTATAGAGTTTGCCCTCTCCAAAAATGTGTTTGTCTTATTACATTTTATGCTGGCTGCCTTGAAGCTGAGAGGGAAATAGCTGCTTAAAGTTTGGGTTGTCTTGTGGGTTTAATGTATTTTGATGTTTTATTAATTTAAATTGTTTTATCGAGTATTGTTTCTTTGACATGCGACTATGATTGTTTACAATGTGCTTTTATGGTCAGAGCATGACCGAATCAAGTTTGTTCTACTCGACTGTTTGCTATCCAGATCGTTTCCACAGCTCCAGAAAACCATTCTGTTAGGGAGCTGGGCAATGTTAGAGGTGTTATTCAAACACACAACCCTGAAAGAGCAACAAAGTTGTTTAGAAAACTAGAGACGTTTTTTGTCAAATTATCAATATTTCTAAATATGAATGGGAAAAGAGACGGCTGCACAAATTTCTCTTCCACACAAACAAACCTTTCTTGTAAAAACAATGTAAAAACGTAACTTGGTTTGGCTAATCATAAAATCTTACATGAAAACCCTATAAAAATAAATAAACAGCTTTTGGTGGGTGGGGGGCTTCTTATGACTTTTTTTAGTCAGCTTACAAAGGCCTCAAGTGACAATTCAGAAAAACACTCATTAAATTGTGTGTCAAATACACCAAACTGTGCAATGTGCACACTCTCCTATCAGACTGTGGTTCACAAAGAAATGGGGAAAGACCATTGAATGTGATTCACCAACTCGCCAATATTTTTCATTTTGCAGCATTTATTCTGTATAAAACAATGGAAAACAATTAATTTGTGCTGACAGTCTATTTTCCCTCGCAACTCTGCAAAAATAAGAAATGTATTTTCAACCATGCTTCTTGAGACCATTTAACATAATCACATATATATAATGGTCTGGGATTGCGCCTGGAAATCTACATGTGTACATTTCTGATCCAACCCACACAAGAACTACTGAAGATGCAATTTTAGATTTCAGTTTGTCAGTGACCTCAGACACCCTCCAGATGCATTCTTCGACAATCACACCTCGGCATTATGACTGGAATACATACAGAGTACCGTGTTCAAGTCTTTAGCAGCTAAATCCGACACAGTCTCTTCAGCAAATACCTATTGCAGTCATTTGCATTCTTTACAATTAGTAAAGATATACCCTTGGCTTTTAAATGTACATGCAACAGATGTTTCCTCTCAACCAGTACCCTAAAGAGAAGAAGTCAGAATTTTATGTAGCTGATCAGTTCTTGCATCCTTATATAGTCTCAGAGAATTTAATACATTTTTTAACTGTTCAATTTATCCCCCAACTTGCTATTTCCTCTCGCACTCTTTTTACCTGCCTATAATCTACATCCTTAAATGAATTACATGCTTTATCTCGATACATTATGTACACTTATGCTAGTAACTTACCGGACCATACACCTCACTATATTTAAAAATGGGTGAAGGTGTTCTAAAAGTGTTGTCATGATACTTCCTCAAGATATTTCTACAGGTGCCCAGATTCGCCAGCAAACCAATGGCAATGAACAGAATCCCACATTTTGTCTCAGATCGGTTGTTTGAATACAAAGTCTCCATTTCACTCAAGGTTTGTGATGTGCAACTGGGCCAGCCATGGACCACTTTTTCACGCAGGAGGGCCTCAGTCCATATAAACACACCATAAAAGAGTATATGATTCACTAGTTCAATATGCTAGATACCAGATATAGACACCGACTACCATCAAAACCCAGTCATTGTGCAGCACCACTCTGCAGGATCATACACAAGACAACAGCAAACTGCAACCTATCCAGTAAGAGAAGGAATTATTTAAACCACAAATTGATAATAATAAAGCACCAAGTTTCATCATCCATTGTGTCAGGCAAACGAGGCAATTATAAAATAGGGGATATTTATTGCCAACAAGAGCACAGTGCTAAATCCTTTAAATTAATTCATGGCATTTACATTCAGAAACATTCTACGAAAAAGGTGCATTTTAATAACAACTCCCCCACAAACATACCTCAACAACTATAGAACACATTCAGATGTGCTGGTGGAAATTAATTACTGGACATAAAAAGATATCTGCTGAGCCCTGTAATAAGGGTCATCTCAGTTGCCTGGCAAAAGTCTCATTCCATTGAATTAAAAGGATTGGGGAGGACTGGGGGAGCAGGAGAGGTTTAAATATAGTTTAAGCACGCGCTGTTCCTTTTCAATGGAAGCGAATAATTACGCCAGCCACAAAGCAGCTGAATTTTATAATTAATTTCCATACGCTTTACCTGTACAAGTGTTACAATAATTCATGATTCATCAGATGCCCTCTATAATGCAAAAAGTTATTTTTCAATCACTGAAAAGAATGCTGTTCCAACCTAAGAGAGTTGCACACAATCTAAGGCTGTCAGGCACCCGTTTGCTTCTAACATGCAAGTTAAAGGATATGGAATTTTAAATGCTGCCTGCGAACGAAACCACTTTTCATACACAAATGTGATCTTTTTTTCCAAAGGGTAATACAACAGTACATTTACATAAACTAATCCAAACAATCTATGCATTTGACAATGGGAAACCTCACACAGACTGCCTATTGTTGGTTTACATCTTGGGGTTCTTTATGTTGGCTTGTAACACTGCTCTGGCTGTCAAAGGTTTGACTTGGACTCTAAATAAATGGTTAGAGAAGTGCTGCACAGCAATATTGGACTTCTTTACTATAGAAAACCTGCTGTGTGTGAATTCAAAAGCTATTAATTTTTCAGTCACAAATATTCATGCCTATTTCTTTTAATAAAGAAACACTGTGCAGAGCAACAGAGAGATAATGTTGAGCAGTGGTACAGACATTTCAATGGAGCAGGTAAAAATAAATTTAGTATGAGGTCCCCATCAAAGCTATAATTTAACAGAATATAAAACATGTCTCGTTTTAACAATAAAGCAAAACCATTCCCATCTCAATTCACCTCTACTGGGTGATGCTGCCATGGTTCATACGGTCACCCCAATGACATTTATGGTGCTCATATGTCCAAAATATATTTTTGTGCAAAGATGACTTTTCTGGCAATTCTTCTCACTGTAATTTGCTGCTCGCAGTTTACAATCTCTATCCATTAGAAATATGCGTACCAAAGATGTGAAGCCTTAATGGTCAGAAGGGCAAACATCATGTTGCTACTATTCTGCCCATTGCAACTAGAATGATACATCAGGATCACCATTCAGATCTATGCCTATAACAACTGCACCAACAAATACGGTTACAAGATGACTCCATGTCACCAAGGAGATAGTATTCCACACTAATGGTATAGTTCAAGAATGTAATGAATTTCGAGAGTTGTAGTTGTGACACTTAAGTTGTTCCAAATGAACTAACGCACCTGAAAACAGAGACATATAAAAGATAATCCCACAAGAGGAGCATTGAGTACTTGGCAAGTAAGTAATCTGGTAACCTTACCCAAATACCAACTACCACTCTTCCACACTGTAGTTCTTGAAAAGCACCACTGGTTACAATTTCAAAACTATCTCACAGTGCTTACCTTACATAATTTAATAGGCTATTTTCAAATGGTTTACATTTTAAAGCCAATTAGGACTATGCCATTACAATTAACTGAGAGAAAAGGACATTCTGGCCAAACTTGTAACCAACTTCCTCACATGACCCTTTATTCTTGCTATCGATCATTTGTATTTATGTGATTAAAAAATCCAAAGGGACACTGTTCAATGCATGATAGCCTGCAATGCTGAACTGTACTTTTAGCCCCCTCATCCTCTTAGCCACCACTCCATTTAACTTTTTCAAGATTAGGAATTATGACAATCTTTGCAGTTTCAGATCTGAGGCGGGCTTACATAAAATCATCAAACTAGATGTCTTTTTGACTTCAAGATCTCCAGTGACCGGATAAAGGGAAGATATGGGGGACAAGCACAGAAGGCACCAACTCTTCATCTTTGCCCCATAGATGACTGTGCTGAGCCTTATTCTTGCCTGAATATACCCAAGGAGGGCATGATTCTGTTAACACTCTCCATTTACGACCAGGTCATTACAATCTGCATATTACTGGAAGCCCCTGATCACTCTAGCTAGCGCTTCAAAGGCATTAACCTTGAGATGGCTCATGCAGATATCTATGGGACCTCAGTTAAACAGTGCTGTTTTGGGTGAATACACTTTACTCCTTGCTCAGTGGATGGCAAGCAATCTGTAACCCTCTCTAGCATGTCAATCACATTTTGCAGTTCACTCAATAAAAGAGAGACCCACATAGATAATGTCCATATTTCATGGGCGTAAAGACAATTCAGTTTGAATTTGCTGAATTTGGTAAAGTTCAAAACATGTTTTGGACACCTCTGTAGGAAGAAGGAATTTTCATCCTGTTGAGATGAGCCTTCACAGAAAACACCTCAATACCTCTCTTAATTGGCGAAACCAAGCAGAGGCAGAGGGCTGATGAATAGAGAACACTTCTCATTGTTCTTAACCTGTTTCAACTACATGACTTTTCGTAATCTGAAACTAAGTAAAAAGCAGTTTTTCAGTGAATGGATAACAGAAATATATATATATATATATCCTTTATGCGTTCTTGTTACTTACCGGTTGTGGAGTAACTTTTGGCTCTGTTGACTTCACGTGCAGATGTGTCATCATTGCTTGCAGGCGTTCTTTGTCTTTTGAAAGCTAACAAAGGAATTAATATCAGTTAATCGATCAGTGAGTAAAATCTCCAGTAGGCTGCAATGTACAAAATAGACTGATACATTTTAAAGACTCATTATTTAATAACATTGAAAAAAATCCTATGAAGCATGGTTAGATTGAAGAGTTCATGAGTTGAACCAAGTAGCCCTCTTCAGTGAGTATGCAACATCCCAAATATTTACTAGTAGTGTAAATATCTCCTGCCGAAGAAAAAAAATTCACATCAGATTCCAAGGTATGCGGCACAACAAACAGGTATGTGCAACAATATAACCAGATAAAATCAGCAAATCAAACAGATCAACAGGAAGGCTTAACGTTTCGAGGAAATGGAGAATGTCAAAAATGGAACAGAGCAAATGTAAAATTCCAGTAAGGAAAGTTCAATGATGAATCTTTTTGACAATTCAGTGTATTTTGTGTGCTCATGCATTTATGCACTGACCATTACAAAGATTATTAACATAACCACGAATGTAGCAGGGGCTTCAATTCTGCAATGGGGTATGAAGTGATAATTGCCATGTCCCTCAAAAAACCTTTTTCACAGCATTACAGTGCCATCCAGGTAGAAAATGTACTGTCCTGGTCACTCCCACTCTATGTATTACAGATTTCCCACAACCCCACCTCAGCAAGAGCCAGACTACACGAAGGCATGAAGGAAGTAGCGAACTGGATGACAGACAGCCGGCTTAAACCGAATACAGAGAAGACGGAGGTCCTCATCCTCGGCCCTACACCAACCGCCTGGGACGACTCCTGGTGGCCTCCCGCCCTAGGCAGCACTCCCCAACCCACCGACCACACACGCAACCTCGGCTTCATCCTGGACTCTTCCCTCTCCATGACCAGACAGGTCAACTCGGTGACCTCGGCATGCTTCAACACCCTCCGCATGCTCCGAAAGATCTTCCGCTGGATCCCCACCGACACCAGGAAGACCGTCACCCACGCCCTCGTCACCAGTCGCTTGGACTATGGGAACGCTCTGTACGCCGGCATCACCATCAAGCTGCAGAGGAAACTTCAACGAATCCAGAACGCTGCCGCACGACTCATCCTGAACATACCCCGCCACCACCACATCTCAGGACACCTGAAGAAACTTCACTGGCTACCAGTCAACAAGAGGATCACCTTCAGACTCCTCAACCACGCACACAAAGCCCTGCACAACCCCGGACCAAAACTCATCAACCACCGCGTCTCCTTCTACACTCCTCCGCGCACCCTACGCTCGACCGGACAAGCCCTGGCAGCCGTACCCCGCATCCGCAAAGCCACCGCCGGAGGAAGATCCTTTTCTTTCCTGGCAGCGAAGACCTGGAACTCTCTTCCCAGCCATCTTCGCGCCATACAGGACCACCTCTCCTTCAGAAGGCAGCTCAAGACCTGGCTCTTCGAGCACTGACCCCCCCCGCTCCTCCCCCAGCGCCTTGAGACCCTTACGGGTGAGTAGCGCGCTTTATAAATGTGATTGATTGATTGACTGATTTCCACCAAATGATTCAGGGTATATCTTTGAATTAGACACTGGGTAGATGAAACAAGACAATACATTACAAAGAAGACAAACTGTCTTGTGAATGTTAAAAATATCAAAGATAATTTTGTTCATCAACAGAAGGGGTGATGGAAACTGAAAGGAGGTGGCCACTGCCCAGCGGTCACCCCTTAATCAAGGAATTGTAATGGAGAATAAATTGGAGTTTAGATCATTTCATCTGCTCGTGCTGCGGCAAGGTATAAACTTCTACCAGCCAAGAATAGTCAGCAAGTCCTACATCTGCACAAAGCTAACAATCACTTTGATAAGAACAAGCCTCTATTAGAATCCACTTCGCAATGCGAGCTCAGTCCTCACAAAACTGAGATAAATTAAGTGACAATGCCTCAAAAAGTGAAGTAACCAATGAAGCCTATTTTTAATTTTATGCAACAGGTGTATTTAGAACGTTCTGCTTTACGTTACTAATGTAGAGATAAAAAAATAAGAACTACATGGAATAATGATTACATTTCAATACAATGATTATTATGCATATCTGATATTAATACTGATTGGTTATCAATTGGGAGAACAATGCATAATACTGAACCAAGATCACCTATAACAGTCTACCGTTCTCCAGGCATTGTAAATGGACATGATTCTTAAGATTACAAACAGGAGTTTTGTCTATGTGCTGCTATCCACCTTAGACTCAAACTGGCATTTAGATCATCCCCTCTGATTTTGTGGGTTTTTATGAACAAGAAAATAAACCGCAATTAGCGGTACAAGAAATTTCGAGCAGTAAGAAAAGTTGCGAAGGAAACAAAAACATTTAAGTGCACAAATGTGGTGCAACCAAGTTCTGAAATTAAGAGGTACACACACCTGGCACTAGTGATATTCTGAAAAAAGGATTACAGCAAGTTCTTTGGGGTAACTGTCCTAGGAAGAGGACAGTGGGTGTTAGACAATTAACATAGCAGCACTGTCAACATGTTAGCACAGAGCGTCTTTTCTGATATCTTTTATAAATACATCAGAACCAAACTCTTAAGATGCGACCTACTTCGGCCTTGATGGGGTGCAAATGATTTGTGGATCTTCAAGATTTGCTTTTTGAAGATGATGGGATTAGTATGGCTAAGGGGACATGCACATTTTCTCAAAAGGCTCTCTGAACCATACAATGGACATGTTGGCTTATTTCCTCAGCGCAATATATGCCTATGAAATAATATGTTCGTAATTTTTGAAAATATAAGACCAATCGGCTTGCTAACACCTCTGGTCTACCCAAAGAAGCAAAAAACATGGTAGTCATTTCTACTATTTCAACTCCTCTATTTAATTAGCATGTATCACTTTTATCGTTCACTCAATTGCCTGAGCTCGCCAGATGTGCAATGTTTGGAATAAGATTTACACTCCTCTTCACCTGAAGAAACGGATTCCAATATAGTACAGATCTAAAACTTTTTGCAGACCATAAAGTCACAAGTAATAGACTCCTATGTGTGTGACAGGAATATATGCAGAAGGTGAAACATTATCTAATTTTCATATACAGCGCTCTACCTCAGCTAATTCTGTACTGGTACACTAGGTTATTGTTATTAATTAAATTCTGCCATTGGCTTAAATTGTTTCAATTTAAACCACGTGTTCAAAGTCAGTTCTTATCCTTGTTATCAAGGCATCACACGACAATACTCACCATTCATGGAAGAAACTGACCCCAAAAAAACTACAGTAACATTTTGGGAAATATTTGAATAAAGTCACTTTACCAATAGCAACAACGTGCAATATTCACAGGATCATAGAGAAGCCCAAAGAGGAGAAGTAACATAAGGAAGAAAAGGATTCCTTTATTGTTCCAAATCCACAACCCCTATCACTCACACAAGAAGCACTCCAGCAACAACAACGGGTTAGTTATCAGCCACTCCCACCACCTCCCCCGAGGAAAGTACCAACACCCACGGCAAAAGTGTACTGAGCTTTTCATTTGGCATTCCACTTTAGCCCTTCCAAAAAAGACTTGGTTGCTTTATTTTTGGAGAAACTGGTTTCTTGCTCAGAAATGAGACCTTCTGTTGTACAAGGAACAATAATAATGCTTCAATGCCTTTGGCCCGGATAGCTCTATGAACTTCCATAAGTGCTTTCTTCCTGAACAGGGTGATGGGGCTCGTGTCAGGAGAGAAAAGTAGTCGATGGCTGTCCAACACCACAGTTGTCTCCAACAACGCTGCTATGAGAACAGTCTCTTAGCTTCCTGGTCAATCTAAGAAAGTCATCACTGTGCCACCAACATTCACTTTCTCCCCTCTTCTACTGACTGGTGGCCCATAGGCTTTGGTTATTCTCCACTTCGGTTCCTTCTCTGCTCTCCTGATCAGTTGTTGCAGGATCTTATTCAACATCGAAGTTTAATTTTCCAAAAGTGACATTTGTCTACATTATAATGTAAAACAAATATGTATTTACTGATATTGCCCCGATGCCACCTGGGTGCAGCTTCATAATTAAAACGGCTACAGAGAGGGGCTGGACATGCATTCAGTTTTTGTAAGCATTTAAGTCAGAAACGTCCTGTTAGTCAAAGGGTTCTCCTCCGTGTCTAGGTAGGCAAAATGGCTGTGATTTAATATTATTTCCTGGAAGTCAAAGGATTCCTCGTCGATCCAGATTGGGGACTAGGATGATGTAGTCATGAGGGCCTTTCAAGGTAGGGATCTACCAAATCACACTCTAGTTAGGTCCAGTTTCATTTTGTTTAGCAGATAGCTGCTGAGACCAAGATCTCTGGTGCCATCTGGTTTTAGTCCCCGCCCCTCACTATCAGCCAGTATGATTTACGCATGGAGCTGAAGGTTGTAAGCTTGATCTGTTACTTCATTGGGAGCTACTTCAGATCAGATCACATTTTAAAAAAATATTAACACTGACAGTTTTGAGCACAGCAAGTTGGTTTAGGATTTCACAAATAACATTTAACCCAAAATAGCCTGTGTACATCTTCAGAGGTAAATTCTGGAAGAACAATGGAGTGTTTGCAAGCTTAAGAAGTCGCATTTGCCCCTTGTTCAGATGGATTAAACAAACTGTTCAAGTTCTAAAAAAAAATGGAAAAAATTGACACACGCACGCACAAGCACACACACACAAACAACATTACACACACAATGAGGCAATATGAGAACAGTGATAAAACCTAACAACAATGCATACAAATCAGCTAGAACAAAAATATCAGCGCAATATTTTGCATTCATAGTATGATAATGGTTCCATATGTGTGTCCCATCCATACAATACAATGCATGATGGAACACTGCAGTGACTGTCTAAACACGTTCACAACAGTCTATGTTGGGCATCTGTACAAAGAAGCCATTATAGTGAGACGAGTCAGAAATAAAAGACTTCCTCCATCCATATCTAATGTAGGAAAAAGCAAAATATGCTATGATTTAAAAATAAAACGGATTTAACTTCATATGGCAGGCCCCGACTAACACAATGATGTGCAGTGATACCAAACAAAACAACTGATTGTATAATGTTGTGTTAAAATTCCTGCACAAAACAAAAACACCAACAAATCGGAAATCAGTGCCCAACTGGCTCTATACAATGAATTAAAGAAAAGGTAAGGAGACCTTACAGAGTCCGACTCCTATTAAGTGCTGAGCGACTTCAAAGCCCCTGAAAAATAAATTCATTTGAGAAGATGGAGAGAAAAAGATTGATAATGCCTTATAACTCTCAGATTTGTTTCTGAGATATCATTACTCCGAGTACATCCGTTTTACAAAACGTTAAACACTGAATACACAGCCAAAGAGCATTCTGAAAGGTGCACATTTGTTCAGACTATTATGTTATGTTGGCTGTGGTTATGTCATGCTGTGGTTGCTGTCAACTCTTAATTTCAACACTGACAACTCTTGACTTTTAGGAAAATATTAACATTGCCTGCCATCAATGTATTGACAATATTTTGGGGCAGTTTCCCTTACATTTTTGGGACAGTTTTCCTTTAATGAGAACAAAAGAGCAGTGCATACTGTAAGTACCAGTAAAAATAAATGACGGCTCGCAGGAAAAACAAATTATTTTTTTTCATTGTGTTTTTTAAACTTTGCATTAAGGCAAAGTGAGATTCACAATCCGAATTGCATTGCTGTATTTTCACACACTAGCTCAATTCTTGGGGTGCAGTCAGTGAGGATTGCCTGGTCGGTGGTAAGAGGAAGCGCTCATCAGTTTTGCATCAATGAATGTAAAATAGAGTTTTGAAGACATTGTATTTTATTACAACAGCATTCTCTGGGAAGGAAGTCACGGGGCACAAGGAGCTATAAAAAGAGTGCTGCCAACAGGCAATGTACGCTGTAACCATGACACTATGTAGCAACTAACAAGTGAAAGATGCACAGGAACTAACTCCATGATGCCTCCTTTGTGCCCAATTCAATAAGTGTTTAAGAAAAGCTGGCTTTATTATTCAGTTTCCTATTTAAGAAATCGTAACGTTTTCAAGGACATGCTGGATAAATAGGGATGAGAACGATGAATACTTTACATAGGAAGGCTTCAATCATAATTTACATTTCCGCTTAGAGTGTATAGTGTTCTTTGTGTTACACGACAAACATATCCTTCTACATTTGAAGGTTAAGACTCCTGATTCGAAGTGACACATCACACCACCGACTGTGAAATGCTGAACAATGAGACCTATAAAAACACGATGTGCTTAGAGAAAACAACCCACGGCAGCCTGTAAAATGCAACAAAGGCAGTGCTTCGATGCCAGAAGTAACTAGAAAGCACCTGTGAAAGAAGCCACGCAATCTCTAAGGTGTTTGTTTCCGGAATACAGATTTACAACTACCACAGTCGTCTTGTTCTCACAGAAGAAGCGCCTAACCCTTAGTTCATAACACCAAGTACGTGTCCATTTCTGATTCTTCAGACAGGTAGGTGGCCAATGAGTGAGAAAAAAACACTCCACTAGCCTCTGTCACACAGTCAGAAAGGTGTAGGGTTAACCTGTCAAGTGGTGTAGAGCAGTGTCTAGGGATCAATCAATGCATATGTGGTGTTCGCTCTGTCCCCAATTTGCTTTTTTTTCAGGCTGCCCCCGCTCCCAAAAAAAAAAAAAAAAATCTTTCTTGTGCCAATTTAGTTTCCTGCCATACAGTACAGAAGGCAGGAAAAAACAAGACGTTTGTGTTGTCTTGCTTCATCAAGCGAGATGCCATAATGTAGTCACACAGCATCATCAGACCTGGCTGAGAGTGTCTCCAAATATTTTAGGCACTCGATGTATTGCTCGGAGCATATCAGGCTAGACTCCAAAGGTATCAAAACAAAGTGACCAGCCTCTGCATTAGTTAACCTTCACAAACTGGACCACCTCAGACTTAACATCAAATCGCAGGATCAAATTTTCAAGGCGCTGTGCACAATTCACCATAAATACTGGGATAGCGGCCTTATATATAGCTGCAGAATCAGACACCTAAGTATGTCCCAGCCAATGACAGTCAAATAAATTCCACCCATCACATCAGTTAACAACATTTAGGGCGCTATAACAAGCTGAAAGATCCCTGTGTGTAAAAGTATCTAAAGATTAGAATAGCCTCAGTATGAGCTTCTGATCCGAACTCAAATAATTGAGATTCGGTAAACAATGGAAAATTGAACTCCTCAGGTTTGCACTTACTTGACCTCAACAGAGAACACTGGTCACAATGTGCGAGTTCCAGGGGAGCGAACCACAGGTTAGTGTGGACTCTAACTGCTCACTCTTTGATGCTGTTATATCCTCTCCCTCTCTGCGAAGCAAACTGAAGTAATCAAACGGAGGCACGTAGCATTGCATAATAAATATAATAATAAATATACTGCTCCCAAGATAACATCGATAACTGGAGAACAAAGCTGCACTAGAAATGGTCTGTGTAGCCTTTAAAACCTGTTACTACAAGTTGAGCCAAAACTGCGGAATTACCAGACTGAAAATTATTGATAGATTATACTCTGCAAAGCAACAACTATCAATGCCCTTAACTGAATTTCTATGTGAAAAGATGACTAACTTACTTAGGAAATGTGTTCTCTGTAGCATCAAACAGAAAATACGGTAGTATCAGACCTGCAGGTCATGTGTTTGAATGCCATTGCCTTTAATCCTTCTGAGGTTGTTAAAATGTATATGGTTACACTAGGTAACAGTGACAACTGTTATTTACATGCCTTTGAAATGGCAAAACTGGTGGGAAACTAGTTATGAAACAAAATACATTACTGTTGTTGCAAGCAAAACTGCCTGAGAAGACAGAGGATAGAAATCCAGAGTGATTGTAATGTCAGATTGTAATGTCACGTCCCCAAACTCCCTTCGCTCCAGTATATCATAATTTTCAAAATAGTTCTCAGACCTATTCCTTCATTTAACATTCCCCTGAGTAAGTACTGGAGATTGAAAAGATGGACCAAAAAACTGATATCCTATGCTTCATGCCTTACTGAGTTATCCTCTGTGGATCAGAAAAAGAGTGTAAAATACTATTCTTAGTCAACCCAAGCCAACAAGACCTGACGGTAAACTGTGGCACACTGGGTTTTCTAGAACAGGAAGTGATCAACTATTGAAATTGTGCTCTACAAATATTGAATCCTTCAACCTGCCTTCCTTCTAGAAAAACGAACTAAACAACACTGCAGCTTCTCTTGTGGCGGCACTAAAAGACATTTGGTTGAGCAGGTCTTGTCACTAGCAGCACAACTATGCAAAGTGTGTTGTGCAAGTAAGTCATAATATTTTATGGTGTCCAGCATTCTATTCACTAATGAAGGCTTAGGGCATCATTACGAGGATGGCAGCCAGCCCCGTGGAGAGGAGACCACTGTGGAGCTGGTGGTCTCCACCCACCCCCAACCTCCCATCCGAGCCCATTGCAAGGTTTCCACTGGGCTGATTGGTGGAAACCTTAGAAAACTGATGTTTCCACCAGTCAGCCCAGTGGATACCGTGTGGCGGCACTGGCCTCGGCTCCCAATGGAACCGAGGCCAATGACATCGCACAAGGACCCTCCGAATACACACTGTCTGCAGTGACACAGTGCTTATTCAGAGGGTACTGGTCAGGGGTCCCCCCCTGTGGCCCCCAGCACTGTGTTTTGCCAGCCTTTCCATGGCGGGGACCCTGGCATGCAAAAACAGGAGTCGTGATCAGCTGAGTTTATCACCGTCGTGGCTGACCGCAGGTCCGGCCGCCATCAGCCCGCCGGGAAAGACTACAATGAATGAAGATCTTGGCTGAGTACAGCCAAAACAATATCATGTCATTTTTGCAATGAAAGTAGCACGTCCAGCTCTAGAAATAATTAGAGAAGAATCTGCAATTGACGCAGTTACAATGGAGATGGGAACTAGAACGATGATCCAGCAATCGTAAAGGCTCAAGAAATTGTATACTTTTCCTACTAGAGAAACAATGGAGTGCAACAAGTCTTGGTTTTTGTCGATAAATTATTTTGGGGGCAGTTATAGAAAACTCAAGTGATTGGGCACTTGGGGATTATAATACAGGATAATGCAAATAACAGAAAAATGCTTGCAGGAAACTGAAGCAAGATGAGCAGGTGAGAATGTGAAAAAAACATTTGATAAAAGTTGGTCATAATACGGTCGGGTATTTATCACACGTGGTAATTACAATCACCACAGGTACAGTTATTTACAACATGTAGCAAATACCTTCTATTCCTAGCTTTTAACATAAAAATGAGCAGGACATGGAGAATTTGTTATTTATACACTGAATTCTGCATCATGGTTTGCCTTTTTTTCAGAGCCTTTTCCCAGTCAATAAATGTTGCAGGTTTGTTCTGCCAGAATTTATCAGGAGAAAGCTGCAAGCCTGTGATAATTATCGGAGGACTGAATCCAATCCCTGTGCGACTTCTTGTTTGCAAAAGGATCTGAATTCATCCAGGAACTACAGAAGTTAAACCCTGTGTTAGATAGTAGAAAATGTACCTCAAGTATAAGCACTTTATCAACGCCCAAATAAGAACAGGCAAATAAACATCTGTTCTGGTGATCAGCAATCAGAGTTTAGTAATTAGCTGTGCAAAGGCTGTAAGAGTTAACCGGCAAGTACAGTAACAGAAAACAATTTGTCTTCAAAACAGCAATGAGAGCATCATCAAGTCAATGGAACTGCAAACTACATCTAGCGCGCAGCTAAATGTGTGAGGAATATTGGCGCATGACAGTGGCAGCAATACTAATGCATCCTAATCAATTTTCCATTTCAGACGCAATTGAAGGACGAATGCTATTGTATAGAAGCTTAATGGAAGATGCCCTGCTCTCGAATCTCACATTTAATATGCTTGCATGTATTGCTTTCCAAACTAAAATAATTAAATGAGGAAAGAATTAACCTTTCGGAATCAGGTACAGAAGACACTTAAAATGCCCTTGACTGAACTTTGATTCGATTAATATAAACACCATATTTCCTGTCCATGCCTCAATCAGACATGGCAGAACAATGATTAATATTTATCTCTTATTTAGGATCAAGTGACATAGCAAAAATAAGATTTTAAGATAATTAAAAGTTATGTAATTAAGAAAAGTATCTTCTCGACATAAAAACAAAAAACTTAGTTTTTTGCAGACGTTTGTCTGCGATGATTTGGAGATGTAAGTGACTTAACTCAGTAAAATTCCAAATGTAATTATCTTTTCTATTTTGCCCTGGGCTTTCCATATATCTCCCCACTGCGGCCTTGCATACAAAACAGGGTTCTCATCTGCTGTTAGCTACATTATGCTCAACGTTGTTTTAATTTCTCCTCCGTATTAACCTTATGACTATGCAGACACACGCTGTCACCCCATCTAGAAGGGCAAGAAACACTGAATCTTAAATGCGTTTAAGAATTTCTGAATTTAGATTCACGGACGCAATACATCTGCCTCATATCTTTATCGCTGAGAACGTTTTGTTTCCCACACTGATACTTTCAGAAACTAATTTGCAGATAGAAATGCTACAATACATTACTAGTTAACACCGGGTCTGTCTTTGCATTTGGAATGAACTGAGAGCATCAATAATAGAATTGAAACCAGGGATTAGTGGCAGTCTGTAACTGTGAGCATAGGCTATGAAGACTGGGACGAAATAGTAGGGGGTTCATGGCCTATGAGAGATTATGGTTTACACGTAAATAGGTGCTTCTAGGAATAGGCGAGATAATAGTCTGCCACATATATTGCATTCTATAGACATCTGAAAAGCACTTTCAATAACCCCCTACAACTCCTAAAGTATTTTCCTGAGGGGTCTAACATATAGCTAACCTATAGGTGGTTGGTACAGTGTTGTATTGAGAGCGTTATATATGAGACAAATCTCAATATTGGTCATAGGTCAAAGAGGTGTTTGCCCTACATATCACACAAACTTATAATTGTGCAATCTAAACTTTCAGGGAGGCAAATGGCATGGAAGGAGACTCTCCGTATGTTAGTAGAGTTACTGGGCAATACCTTTTGGGTAACATCTGAAATGATGTATCACCTGGACTGATGTGCGAAGATCATCTTGTGTATGAGCAGATCTTAAGCTGGTGTGCTATCCTTTGAGATCTCTCAAGTAATATTAAAGCTAGATTGGTCAATGTTCACATATAGTTGTTGTCCTTCATCATGAAGATTCTAGACAACTATTCTATTCATTTCCAATACAAAATGCTACACTAAGTGGCCACTTGGTGAGCACTTCTGACATCTTCTGAATTTAGTACAAACAACTGTGAATGTGTGCAGTCCATACTTGCAGCTCTTTTAAACAAAGGGACATGTTAGCGAGCATACCAGCTCGATCACCACAACTGTATATAGATAATACAGAATTTCGCTTTTGCAGCTGGGAAAAAAGCCTAATACCGTAAACAAAATATCTATTTTGGAGTGTCCCCATTATTGTATTATGACGAGGCACAGATATTTGTTATTATTGACGTTTCAGCAACTTAAGCTAGATACAGCTTCCGAGAGGGAATATCCGATGTAATCGGATGTGAAACTAATTGATGAATGACTCAAGTGTTGAGATCAGGGGGTGTTTCTTTAGCGGGCTTAGGTTCCAGAATGAAATGAGTCACTTATCCAAAGTATGGGGATACTAGCAAAGTGAAAACGCATTGTAAGCCACCTAATCGCCCAGATAATTCATGTAAGGAATGGTTACCAATTGACAGCACCAGCCTTAAGGGTGCATCAAAGTAGAAGACTATATAGAAAATATGAACGTGGTATTGAGCCCATTTTAAATACTGCAATGCTCAAGAACACACTCTCCAGAGGACCTAAAGAGAGACAATTGCAGATTCTGAAGTCATGTCCAGGAGGAAAAACAATGCCAAAAAGACAACTATGCTCAGCAAGTCATTCTTACTGTGGCTGTGGCATTATTATTATAGTCCTGCATGAGCCTCAAATGTGACAAGCGCCATAGAGTGTAGACCACATTCTTCCTTTACTGTCTGAAAAAATAACTAATCATAAATCCCCACCTTTATGGCTTACGCTGGAATTGTTCAGTAAATGTGAAATCTGTCTGAATTTCAAAGCTCTGTCATAATGAACTTTCAAGGGCACAGAGAACAGCTAATAAGACATCAGTTTCAATACTGCTTTTTAAAACAACCAATATCAAAGCTAACAGGCCTGGCGCTGGTAGCCAACATTTTGGTTTTTCCAATGCTTCTTTAAAAAAAACTTTGCTGCTCATCAAAAAGTAACGTCTATTTTCATTTTGTCAATAAAGACACACCTGGTTTGTAATCCATGACACTACACGGGACAACTTTTTTTAAGTTCAGGTGGAACAAGAGCAGAATTCAGTCGCACACAAAGTGAGCCAATGGAAGAAGTGGACTGAGCTCCACTACCCTATGCTGTGTACTGCAGTAAGTGGAAGAAAAATCTGAATGACAAAACACACCAATGCATGAAGAATATTGTTAGCAATAAACCCTTACTAGGAATTTTACTAAAACCAGACTTGATGAATGCTACAATATGCTCTCAGACGAACAAAAATAATTTTGTCAGAGAACAGGTCACAGTAGTCAATGGCAAAAAAAATAAAAAAAATGGAATGCATCACAAAACTGTGCAGGATCAAGGACATTAACCTCACACTCCACAATTATCCTCTGTTTCATCACAAAGAAAATCAGACAATGTGGAGTCTAAAATTTCTACACCAGAGAAAAAAAAGCCACACAATTAGGAGACTTCTAGCATCTCTCTTTATTCAACCTCTGAAGGAGTTCATTGCTTCTCCACTAATGCATGACCTCACAACCAAAAGGAAACCTGATACCTTGCCTCATTTTCGCCTTCCAGCCCCCAGACAAAATGACTTCTGTCTTTACAGGTTATACTTACTGTCTACTATATATCACCAAACATGCCATTATGCTTTGAAAAAAACGAATGTCTTGTTCAAGTAAATGTATTTAACTCTTTTGACCAGTTGTTAAAATGTCACTTCGATTTGAGATAGGTCTGCACACAAACCTTTCCAAAATAAACTACAAACCCTGTATTTCTGGAGCAGCAATTCTTTTAAAAATGCATAATCTTACGTTATAATCGTTTTAGATCATTGTAGGCCACCCACACAACACTAAACATTTGGGATCATTTACTAGGTGTCTGCCCCTAGTCGTTGGGGGTGTGGGGGATGGAAAATGACTGAGACACTAGTATTAGGAATCTCCCTATATAGGTGGTGGAATCTGCAATTTTCCATATTCAGCTAACTGGTCAAAGGTAGCTTCCTGCCCCCGCTACCAGAAAGCAGAATTATCCATCTTCTTGGTTGGGATTACAGAAAACAATGGACTGTTCTAAGCTTACATTTCAAGTACTTTTGGTACCTACTTGGTTTGTGAAGAGTGATTGTGTTAGCCTAGGCCCTCAGAGGTGCCAATAGTCAGATTAAGCCCCAGCCTTTGATGAGGAGCTGGCACAATCCATGAAGTTCGAATTGCTCTCTGTACTGTTACTAACCTTTGATCGAATTGTTCACGATTTTCTTACAGAGGCATTGCACTGATTTAGCCTGACTATATGAAGACTGTTTTA